>NC_090436.1:175902612-176212790 GCF_031143425.1 Pleurodeles waltl | reverse complement strand
AAAAAACATGAGCTGTGATGATTAGGCAAACGAGACAGCGCATAGGTAACCATCATTACAAAGATTGTGAAACAGATAAACAGTTCAACCAAGGGTCTGTGATTATGTTGGTTAACTCCTATCTGTAACTTCCTATACTGCTAAGAGCATAGTGGGAACACGCTCTGCCAGATCTGTTGAGATAACCTGTACCTCCATATCTGGGTAAGTTGTACTAGGGTGCCAGGAGGCCAGGAAGCCAGCTTGGTGTAGTGTGGCTGTTGGTCCTCAGTGGCAGCCAAGGTACAGCTCGGGCACTGCATGTGTGCAAAGTTCTAGGATAAGCCCAGCGGAAGTGCTCCTTTTAGCATATGAAGTGCTGAGCCGGTTTTCATAACACAAGCACTCTCCATGTCACACTGTGTCAGAGGTGCAGGCTTGATGCTGTGCTGTATCTATAAAAGCGGATTTGTCTCCATGGACAATCAAAATGTTCAGGCATTGTGTTCTGTGTGCTCAGCCTTGGACAGAGTGTACAGATTAGATGGCTTACTAGGAACGAGCAACACGTACAACAATTTGTCAGTACATTATCACATAAACTGGAAACCATGTAAAAGGCTACAGAAAGGACACAGAAAAATGCTAAGTTTAAAAACGTGCATTTAAAAATGTAGTCTCTATGCAGGCCCTAACATGCCTTCACCGCAATTCAGTAATGAGAAGTCTTCACTCTGGTGAAGAACAGAGGAATGAAACTTTAGGCATCAAGATGCTAAAATAGTGATAATGGAGATGCTTGCAGAATCCCACACATCACTGCTCTAAGTAGATGTATAGACCAGTCTAACATATTGCTTCCTCTATAAAAGTAAAAAGCAATACCACTAATATTTATTTGTGTCTACTGACTCGAAGACGCTTAGACAATGGTCACCTACCCCATGGTACCAGAATGGTTGAGCAAGTTCAGGAACTGACCTATAAACTCTTGTCCTGTGCAGTAAAACATGTGCTGTGCTTTTGCCTCATCAGACCTCTCTTAAAAATGCAGCACACCACTAGATCCCACCCTGATTGCTAAGATGTAAGATGGTAATGACCATGTCACTAGATCCCAGAAGAGGCTGAGCCTCACTTAATTTTTGGACCAAGATCATGTACAATGCTGCAAATCTAGACTATCACCTTTCAGTCTGTTTTATGTTTTAATCTCTCATGTTCATAAATGCCAGATTCTTTATTGCCCCAATTGTGTGAGTTTTTTGAGCCACACTTTTGACTGATCTTCTTGGTTCTTTTAACTTCGAGAAGAATCAAATGATTGCCACATGTGAGCGGAAAAAAGGAATAGTGTATCCCTTCAAGCACTTGGTGTCTGGTTTGACAAAGGAGGAGGTAGATGCACAGTACATGGAGATTTTCCTTTGCTTTCCGCTTGCAGAAGGCCACAGGGAGAATGTTGTATCTTTGGAAACCTGCAAAGATTCTGCCACTGGGACTCTGATTGCAAAGGGTGGTTACAGGTGTAATGTCTCGTATTAGACATGCCAAATCTTAGTGGAGCCAAAAGCTTGCCATTAAGTGGGCTCTGCTGCACACTGTGATGTCTCTGAGTAAAAACTTTGAGTACTCTCACTATGAAAAAGTTGATGTTCTCAAATGACAGTGATGCTGATAGAAAAAATGGTGTGTTAGTAAATGGCTTACGTTTCAATTGCTCTGCGAGTGTTCAGGTAATTGTCCTTGTGTCCAACACTACTAAAACAAGTTACAAAGTGATTTGAAGTACATAAATTGCACCTATTTCTTTAAGTGCTACCTATATTTTGTACTTAACCAAGCAGTTTGTTTTCTCATAGTTCTAAAAACCAGTAATTGTGGAAGAATAAGAGTCAACCATCAACTGCGATGGCAGTCAAGTGCGTTTCCTGCGACGCAAGCAAAAGAATCAGAACCTCGGATCCAGCCACACAAAAGGTAGGCAAGTGTACATGTAGGGTATTGAGATTCATAAAGATAATATCTGCTCATGGTACATGATCACTGCGTGGTATTACAGAGCTTGATTTCTTCTACCATGAAACATTATTTAATAATATTACTCTATTTCTATTTATTGCTCCACCCCCATCCATGCTTTATTTATGACTTTCTCTACTTGGACAAATAATCTTTTTTTTTTTTTGTAATAATATGGTATGGACTTGCAGTGCTGAGCAAAACACACTAATAATACAAAATATGATCACCTTTGCTAGAAATGGGGTCTCTAGTTGGCAGTGGTTTGCACCCTGCCCAAGTAGGGAACCTCACTCTTGGAAGGCTAAGGTAGTCACACGGCTAAAATAACCCCTGCTTACCCCCTTGGTAGCTTGGCATGAGCAGTCTGGCTTATCTCAAAAGCAATGTGTAAAGTATTTGTACACACACACAATAACACAGTGGAAACTCCTCAAAAGAACTATACACCAGTTTAGAAAATAGCCAATATTTATCTGAGTAAAACAAGATCAAAATGACAAGAATCCAACATACACAAGTAAAGATACGAATTTTCAGACATTAAACCCTAGTAAAGCTCTTAGAAACACAATAGCTCCAACTGGGGCTATCACGGCGTCTTGACGGAGTCATTCCTAACAGTCCAATGCCACTCATGAGGGAGTGTGGGTCGGTCACAGAGTTGCACGGATCCCAGGCACAGTAGATGGGAGAACAATGAGGAAACAAAGACGTTGCACAGAGTTGCAGAGGTGTGGTGCCAGTTCCTTACTGCTACCGGGAAGGTGAGCCGTCGGTTCCTTACTGCTAGGCAGGGGAGGTGAGGCGTTGATTCCTGATGGTTGCAGGTGAGGTGATGCTGTATCAGTGGTGAGGTGCAGTTCCTTACAACACAGCAGGTCAAGATGTGAGGCGTCGACTTTGTGGTGTTGTGATCACACCACGGGGCCACAGGTGCTGTGGTGGAGTTGTGTGTCCTGGACGTTGGGGACACGGCACTCAGGACTCACCCTGTGGCATGACTTCGGAGCTGATGCAGCAGCATAGTGCCTGCGGTGGAGGTCGCGGTCATTGCACTCAATGGGAAGCACTGCTCCAGTGCAGGCAGCGACGCAGAGTCAGGCACCAGTCCTAAAGTGGTCCTGGACGTTGACTCACTAGTTTCTTGTTACACCAGAACTCACTCCCAAGGGCCCAGGAACTGGATTTGGCACCACTTAGCAAGTCAGGCCTCTTAGCAAGAGAGCCCAGGCGCTGGCAGGTAAAGTCTTTGTTCCTGAGACTTCTTAACAGGAGGCAAGCTTAGTCAAAGCCCTTGGAGAACCTTTGGACGCAGAATGTAGAAAGCCATGTCCAGTCCTTTTACTCCCAGGTGAAGCACCAGGCAGCATGCTAGCCCAGCAAATCAACTGGCAGAGTGGCAGTCCCTCCTACAGCATACAGCTCTTCTTCCTGGCCAAATGCCCTGAGTCCAGAAGTATTCGAACTATGTAGTGTCAGAGGTCCAGTACTTATTCCCATTTCTGTCTTTGAAATAGGCAAACTTCAAAGAGAAGTCTTTGTAGAGCACAAGACCCTGCCTTTCCTGTCCTGGCCTCAGACACACTCCATGGGATTTGAGACTGCTTTGTGTGAAGACAGTGTTCTGCTTTCCCTCTTATCTCATAACCGAGCTTACATAACCTCTCTGGAATGCACTTCTGAGTTTAAAGAAGACATTTATTGTTATTAATTCCCCACCACAAGGTTCCTGAGAGATGGAATTAGTAGATTGGAAGCACACGTTCAAAAGTAGTCGCAGCAATGAAAGCAAAATATATCAAAGTACTTCTCAGTTGCAATGTACACAGCAAATATAGGTGATTATATTATAGCATAACTTCAAAGCAAAGCATAAAAGTCAAAATTCATCACCATATGGGCAAGGCTGTAGGGC
Source organism: Pleurodeles waltl (assembly GCF_031143425.1). Taxonomy (NCBI): domain Eukaryota; kingdom Metazoa; phylum Chordata; class Amphibia; order Caudata; family Salamandridae; genus Pleurodeles; species Pleurodeles waltl. The sequence continues at coordinate 176,208,871 of NC_090436.1, read as the reverse complement.
CTATATTCAGCTTAATCTTTCTGGGGTCTGCATGTTGATGACTCCGGTCAACTGCGAGAAAGAGATCTTCTACCCAAACGGGAGACAGGCAACTGACGTCTAGCTCCTGTCTGAAGTCAAAGCAGATTCCATCTACCTCACCGTAGTCCAGAGTCATCCTTAAAAGCAAACTCAGTGTGAGAACCGAAGAAACTTGGAGAGTGGCCAATTCTCCTGAGCTCCCTCGCTCTCAGACTGGATTGCGAGGTAAACACAAAATCTAGCTCTTATCAGCTAAGGTCTGGTGTAAAGAAAACAGCCTGGTCCATCTTGTGGAAAAACACAGCTTGTAAAAACACAGCTCATCTGCAATGTCTAACCCCACGTTAAAGCCAATAGGCAGCTAACCTAAATAGCAAATGTAATGTCTAATGTCATGTCAAAGCCAATAGGCAGCTAAACTGAATACAGAATGTAATGGCTAATGCCATGTCAAAGCCAATAGGCAGCTAAACTGAACAAAACATATAATGTGCTACTGGTGAACATTGAGCAACTAATATGCACAGTGGTGAAACACAAAGTCAGTGGTCAAACACAATTAATAGCATCACATTCCACCCTATGACCAATGAATTTTTGTTTCATACCTCTTATTTCAAACAAAAAACAAAAACATCAACGCAAAAAAAACTTTATAAGCAAATCAGATTTGAATGACCAAAGCAATCACTGTAAAGCAACGGAAGTGGATTAACATATTGATCTCATAACCCTTCACATCAGATACATATACACAGAACAGTGTCTCTAAAATAGCAATTTGATGTAGCATGGGTTCTACTCATGTAAAGGTGCACGGTCCACCTGAAAGGTTTGCTGGCGAAAGTCAGAGTTCCATACGAAAAAACACAGACCGTTAACTGTTAAGGTTGCTTAGTTCCAATGGAAGAATGTAATCAAACAAGTTGAACTTGAACTGAAGGCGCCATTTGTGCAAAATTGATCCATGGGATTTGTACTCTACTCAATCAGGTTCAGGTTGGGGGTTCGGTCCCTTCCCCGACCCCACATGCACACACCAGAAGGGAGACCACACAGCACACTGATGGTCAGTGGCGAAACGTGGTAGGATCTGCAAAAGAAAAAAGTATGACTTTTCTTGCAAATAACATTTGTCATCTGAAATGTACCCTTCCTCATCCTTTCCTTGTTTTATAATCAGCAGGACATTTTTGGGGCCCTTTGTTATGATTTCTGCAGGTTCTGGAGGGCCACTTGGGGCTTCAACCCACACCTCAGCACTGAGGTTTTTATCTGCATCACCACAGCTTCCCTTTCCTTGCACTGTCAGAAGGGCTGGGGCAGACTCCTTCTTTACCAAACCTCCATTCACTGCATATTTGACAAGTTGGGCCATTCTGTCTCCAATTTGTATGAATGAATTAGATTATTTTCTAGGTATCAGCATAATTTTGATTTCTCCTGGGTAATCTGCAGCAATCACTCCCCCTACAACCTGAGCAATTTGCCATATCTGTCCTGGTAACTTTCATCTCTCCAATTGATCTCTGACTGTTTGTGGGACAGATTGCTCTTGTGCGTGCTGCACAGTTTCTATCAAATCTAGGGGAATGTGCATCCCTCTCATCTCTGCCCACCTGTAAGTGGCTTTTTCTCCCAGCTGTCCACATTTCTGGTGCACCCACTTAGCCATCCCCACTAAGTCAGAATTCTGGGTGGCCACTTCAGACTCTGAATTTTGCTCTTTAACATCTGCAAGGGAATTGAACCAGTTATGTACAAGCCATGTGGAAAACCAAACGGCTAAACCATCGGCAGTGAACCAAGAATCAGTGTAAAAATGACACATCTCAAGGAGCTCTTGCTTTAAAGTCTGACACACATTGTACAACACTGTTCCTTCTCCTGTGCTAGACAACAACTTTTCAGTAACTGGATTGTAATCATTAGTCAAATACACACGCTTTGTATCCTCAGGGGACACGAATTCAAATGGTGCACTCAATTTCACTGGTGACTCTTTTACCTGTGGTACTCCCTGCACCCTCTCCACATCCTGAAAAGGGGCTTGTGACACCTGTTCATGTAAGGCTGCAGTGACTCTAGCCCTGTCTTGCATGTACCAGATCCAGTGTATGATACTAGCTTCCTGTACCTGTCCTAAACTGTGAGATTTAGGTGAATTCATCACCCACTGCATGCTTGATATTTCAGTTTCCATACTCCAAAGTTCCAGGTGCACTCTTGTCCTCCCCTGTTCCTGATTTACATGTAAATCAGTGTTTCCCTCTTGTACTGCGCAGAAACCTAAAGTCTGAATTATTTCATTTGCCAAATTAAAAGCGCGCAGCTGCTTATATTTTTTCCTAGATACTTTATACCAAAGTGTTAAGATTTCACTCAGATGAGGGCTATACTGTTTCCAAAAATCAAACAAGCTAATGAAACTCGGTGTAGTGCAAACAGTAAGAAACTCTAAAATCTTTTCTTTTACTTGTACCAGTAACTGCACATTTTGCGACGGTACTTCTACCGTGTCCGAATTAATTTTTCCTTGCAGAAGCGGTCTGTAAATAACATTCTGAGCTCTGTTCTCAGTGTTATCAGTTAAGGAATGCGGTGTGTTTTGCTCTATGGTCTGCTCACACGGAGGCTCAGACTGGCTCACAGCTGTCTTAACCCCCTCATTACTGGATTGGGAAAAGCCAGATTCTTCTAAAACAGCAGTTTTATAGATTTCAGCATTATCTTGCATTAATGTGTTCTGGCTAATTTGCTCACGTAAATTCGTATTTTCATGTTCTAACTGCCTACATCTCTCCTGCATTTTGCTGTAAGCAGATAAAAGTATCCAAACCCTTCTGTCAAGAACAAAAGGCACATCATTTCTTTCAAAAGGCACATTTTTTAAATATGCTTTATCACAGCAAGAAAACATGTTTCTCAAGGCACCATAAGGCAGTTTAACTTCACATGCATTTTCAAACATGGTCTGCCGTGCTTCTGTAATTCTCTAAACAACAAAAAACAATTACACTTTTAAATAGTGCACTTCCAATTTCCAATTTGACTCCCAGACTGACGACTAACGACAAAATGTTCTGCTTTCCCTCTTATCTCATAACAGAGCTTACAGAACCTCTCTGGAATGCACTTCTGAGTTTAAAGAAGACATTTATTGTTATTAATTCCCCACCACGAGGTTCCTGAGAGACGAAATTAGTAGATTGGAAGCACATGTTCAAAAGTAGTCGCAGCAATGAAAGCAAAATATATCAAAGTACTTCTCAGTTGCAATGTACACAGCAAATATAGGTGATTATATTATAGCATAACTTCAAAGCATAAAAGTCCAAATTCATCACCGTATGGGCAAGGCTGTAGGGCCTATATTCAGCTTAATCTTTCTGGGGTCTGCAAGTTGATGACTCCAGTCAACTGCGAGAAAGATATTTTCTACCCAAACGGGAGATAGGCAACTGACGTCTAGCTCCTGTGTGAAGTCAAAGCAGATTCCATCTACCTCACTGTAGTCCAGAGTCATCCTTAAAAGCAAACTCAGTGTGAGAACCGAAGAAACTTGAAGAGTGGCCAATTCTCCTGAGCTCCCTCGCTCTCAGACTGGATTGCGAGGTAAACACAAAATCTAGCTCTTATCATCTAAGGTCTGCTGTGAAGAAAACAGCTTGGTCCATCTTGTGGAAAAACACAGCTTGGAAAACACAGCTCATCTGCAATGTCTAACCCCACGTTAAAGCCAATAGGCAGCTAACCTAAATAGCAAATGTAATGTCTAATGTCATGTCAAAGCCAATAGGCAGCTAAACTGAATACAGAATGTAATGGCTAATGCCATGTCAAAGCCAATAGGCAGCTAAACTGAACAAAACATATAATGTGCTACTGGTGAACATTGAGCAACTAATATGCGCAGTGGCGAAACACAAAGTCATTGGTCAAGCACAATTAATAGCATCACAGACAGGCACAGCCCTATTCAGGTGCAAGTGTCGGCTCCTCCCACCACTCTAGCTCAGGAAGTGCAGGGCACACTTCAACTATCTTTGAGTGACTGTCTAGAGTGAATTCAGAAACAGCCCAACTGTCATCCTGAACCAGCCATGAATTTCGTAGACAGGCAGAGGCACAGAATGCCACTTTCTAAAAGTGGCATGTTCAAATCTACAGTTCAAAAACCAACTTCACCAAAATATGTATTTTTAAATTGTGAGTTCAGAGACCCAAAACTTAATATCTCTGTCTGGGCCCAATGGGAAATTACACTTAAAAGGTATTTCAAGGCAATCCCAATGTTACTCTATGGGAGAGAAATGCCTTGCAATTGTGAAAACTGAATGTAGCAGTATTTCACTATCAGGACATGTAAAACACACCAGAACATGTCCAACCTTTGAAATACATTGCACCCTGCCCATTGAGCTACCAGGCCAACATGGCAGTGTAAAACTGCACCCACAGGCACCACAGTGGCAGTTCTGAGACATGTGTACATGACTACTCATGTGAGTGGCCAGTCAGTGCTGCAGCCCCACCAGCAGCATTTGATTTATAGACTGGGCACACATTGTGCACTATACTATGGACTTGCTAGTAAACCAAATACACCAGTCATGAAGAAACCAGTCACCAATACATTTTAGACAGAGCATATGCACTTTAGCACTGGTTAGGAGTGGTAAAGTGCCCAGAGTCCTAAAGCCAACACAAACATCACCCTGCTTATGAGACTACCTCAAGCCTACTTTAGGTGTGACTTACATGTAGTAAAAGGGAACGTTTGGGTCTGGCAAGTGGGTGCACTTGCCAGGTCGATACAGCAGTGTAAAACTGTACATACAGGCACTGCAGTGGCAGGTCTGAGACATGTTTACAGGGCCACTCGTGGATGGCACAATGAGTGCTGCAGGCCCACTAGTAGCATTTGATTTTCAGGCCCTGTGCACACATGGTGCACCATATCAGGGACTTACTAGTAAACCAAATATGCCAGTCATGGAGAAACCAATCATCAATACAATTTAGACAGAGAGCATGTGCACTTTAGCAGTGGTAAAGTGCCCAAAGTTTTAAAGCCAACACAGACAGGTCAGAAAAAATAGGAGGAAGAAGGCAAAAGGTTTTGAGATAATCTTTCAAAAAGGGCCAGGTCCAACACCATTTAAAAGAGATGCATGCAGAGGCCTGATTTAATGTTCAGAAATGTATTTTAATGCACGTAATGCAGTGCAAACTAAGGGCCTGATTACGTCCTTGGCGGATGGGATACTCTGTCACAAACGTGATGGATATCTCATCCGCCGTGTTACAAGTTCCTTTATATCCTATGGAACTTGTAAAACGGCGGGTGGATATCCGTCATGTTTGTGACGGAGTATCCTATCCGCCAAGGTGTGCCTAAATCAGTTGTGCCTGCAGCGCCATCCAAGAGCAGCACAGATGCTAGTATGTAGCGGGCATTTATATAGCGTGCTGCATGCACTGCTTTGCATGTAGTCAGAGACTGCTATTCAATGAGAGTTAGGACAAACATGGAAAAGTGGCACAAGTGTTCAAAGATGAGTCCTGGGAATATATTGGATACACAAGATGAAAGCTGGTTGATAGCACTGTATTGTCTGCCTTGTAAATTGTACTCTGTTGTTCTAAGAGTGAATATTGTTTCTTTGAAATGTACTAAAAAACAAAAACAAGTTCTAAAGATTGTGAAGGATTGTTAAGGTAGGCCTTCTCTTCCAGCGAGTCAGTGGAGACATGCATAAGTACCCAATGCCAGATTATGGTTTACAAAGTAGAGCATGTGTTATTCTGCATTGAAGAATTTGCAAAGTTAGACCAAGGTGCCATTTTTGTTTGTAATCTGTTAGTTGTTTGTTTTCAGCAGAAAACCTAAAACTGGAATCCTAATGTTAAACATGGGAGGTCCCGAGACCCTGGATGATGTACATGGTTTCCTTCTCAGACTTTTCTTAGATAAAGACCTCATGACTCTTCCAGCACAAAGGTAAGGATTTATGTCTATACCTCTCTACACCAAGGAAAATAATGCTGCCTTTTAACATAGCTGAAGAAAGTGGATTATTATTTGGGTTGAGCCACTAGCCCCTCAAGGAATCATAGCACTTCTTTTCAGTGTGAACTCCCAGGTTCAGTAAGGTAACCTGAGCCCAACTCCCTGGTAGCTATGTCACAGGGCAGACAGGCTTAATTTAGGGCACTGTGTAAAGTATTTATGCACTACCAAAACATTAATAAAGTCAAAACACCACTTTTATTTTACAATTCTAATTCGGTTCATCATTTTTATATAATGCTGAACCGAAGTAGAAACGTAAAGTAAAATGTAATAAACAAAATGACACCAAAGCATCAAAAATCCAATAAGAGGAACTGGGGATATGATTTTAAAAAAAGTTTTAAGTAGAAATTGCGCCAAAAAAAACCAAAACGTCAGTGGTAGTTTATGGAAGCGATAGACTGGGACGTCGGCACAGTTTGAGGCTTACCGCTATTGAGCCCTGGTCTGATACAACAAGTGAATTGGTCACGGTAAAATCCTGGAAGTCAAAAAGTTCAAAATTGTTTGTAAGTCCTACTCAAAAAGTGGCTTTGTCGCTATTTTGCAGAAAAACTTTGAAAATTCTTCTAAGTCCCAAAGCAGAATGGGTCCTTGTCACTTTTTATAATTTAAAATCCTCTTTGCACACACTGCTCCTGAAATCGCAGCCACCCCTGTGGAACTGAAGGTCAGATACCTGAAGCAGGTTGGGTCCCTCTGTACCTCGGGAGATGTCTTGCGGAAACATTTCTAACGAAGAATGGGACTTAGTTTTGTTTTCTTTGCGGGTGCTAGGAGCTTTGAGTGGGACAAAGCTGTTATTCAATCTGATGCCATGGAACTGCCTGTCAGATAATTTTTCCGGCCGGTCTTGAGGCTCTGGAAGAAAATAAAAAAGATTACAAACTTTTATCTGGTGCCCAAACAACTAAAGGGGTACATTCTAAGGCCCCCAGGACCTTACAAGAACACCCTTAGAGACTCTCGGTTTGTCAGGCACAGGCCAACAGCAAAGTCCAGTCCAAGTCCAGTTGCCACTGGGAAAAGGCCTCTGCAGCTTGTTTTTCCCTGCAGCCACGAAGGAGGTCAGCCAACAGTCCATTGGAGCCCACTTATTTTTTTCTGGGTACAAGAGGTAGCAGGTCCCTTCTTTCAGGGCTCCTCTCTGGTCATAGGCAGTAAGTCCAGTTCTTGCCTGTTCTGCCTCAGTTCCAGTAAGTATTCTAAGAATGGTGTCAGGGGATACCACATTTATGCCTGGCATCAGCTAGTGGGTGAGGGTGACTCATAGGCACTACCTCACCAATATGGGTAAAAGTTCCTGGGGACAACCCTACCCACTTTTTTCAGCATTTCCTGTTTTCCCTACTGCAAACAATCCCAAAGTGCCCCTCAATCTCACAAAGTCTAAGGGGGAAAAGCCTTCTCCCTTTTTGCAGAGCCTGGGTCTCTACCCAGAGATCTGGCCAGGTTAATGATCAGCCCCAGCCTTTGTGGTCACTCAAAACTAATTTTCGGGTAGCCTTCCTTCCACTGGGTTTGGGGCCAGCCTGCCTGAGGACATAGTCTTGGGTCGGTCCTGGTGTTACAAGACATTTACTTTTGACACAGAAGGCCCCATTAAAGTAAATGAAGTTTCTGGCCCCACCCCAACTGGCCCTTTTGACAGGAAAAGAAAACACCTTCCCACTGCCAGGCCCTTGTTTCTGCTCTGGAAGAAGTTTTTACACCTCTTTCACACGACGTACAGACTAGGCATTGGCCTCTGGTAGATTTAGGCATGACAAAAGATCCATTTCTAAAAAAACATTTCCCATATTTAATAAAAGTCCCAATTTAGCATTAGATTGGATTGTCAGTTTATATAAAGAATACGTCTTTTGATTGGAGTCTGTAGCTGGTACAGGTCAAACATTATAGATTAAAGTATATAATCCATACTTTGACTTTCCCTCAGTTTACGTCTGAGAGTTTTGTCCTCCGCGCTGGGAGGCCTACGGGTAGCCATGCGCTATATAAATACAAATAACATAACATACTTTGACTTTTACAGCCTGACCATTGACAATGTCATTTTGGGCATGCGACTTCTAATGTCACTCATGTTCCACCACTCAATAATATGCATCCTACCTTGTGGGTAGTAAATTATGGTTAGGGGAGACTTATTTATTACTTAAAATCATGTTTCCTACCTGTCAAGAGGGTGATTATGACAGGTCTGTGCAGCAGGGCTCTAGCTGCTGCTGCCAGGCTACACAGGGGGGACCTGAAGCTCCCTTTACAATGTCAGTGTAGTAGATGGCATAATAGGTGCTGCAGTGGCTTTTAACTTTCATTGCTAGGTGTGTATTTCCACGCAATATACTATGGCCTTTAAGGAAAGTTAATTGCGCCAATCACGTTTAAGACAATTTCGACATATCTAAAGGGGGAACACAAGCACTCTACTCCTGATTAGCAGAGGTAAAGTGCACAGAGTTCCTGGTACAGAAAAATGCAAAAATATCTGAAGTACCTACACGGAAAAAGCTGAGTTCCTACACATAGTTTTTTTATTATATCACGTGTGCCCCACTCCAGTTTGCCCTAGTCGCTTTCTATGCAGCAGTTAAGATAGGTTAGTGAAATCAGTGGTTGGAGCTGAGATATATATGTAATCTGCAGGTCACCCACTTGAATCCCATGAGGCAAAACTCACCCTTTAACCATTCTTTGACTGATAAATGGAGTACTGATCATTAGGACATTGTTAGCACAAGTTGCTTGCCATGGTATGAGAATAGAAAAATATGCAGAGGCTAGAGTTCAATATGTCAAACTTTTGGACTCGCCATGGTGCTCCACAAAGACTAAGTGGTGTCAAAATTTACATCAAGGTAAATGAGCAAATTTCTCAAACTTGCCCATAAGGAAATGATTAAAGATTAGCTAGATGGCCATTATACCGAGCATCTAAATATTAATGAAGACACTGTAATTTGAATGATTTCATGGGTGACATTTGAGACAAAGTATTCCAAATCAAGAATCCTTGGTTGACGGGAGGTGTAACTATTAGGCTGTTTACATATCACTTGTGGACTGTTTACCAGGAAATATGTGGATAGGCCAGCGCATTAGTAGTATGTATTTAACACATTTATCAATGATGGCAAAATAGAGACATTGTATTGGGATTTAGAAAGGAGCGCAGGATTAAGTCCTATTTAAGTATAACATTGAGTGGAGATAAGTAATGTATTTTATCCTTTAGTGTTCTATTGACAATTATAATATTCATTTGTAGAGATACTTCAGCAAATACAGAGTAGGGTGACATACAATACTGGAAGTTTCATAGTTTGAGAACGCCTAAGAGTGCTAGTTGAAAAAGGTACTTATAAGAGGAATATTACTGACTGCGGAAGCCAATGATTTCTTATATCATGACGGGAAGGTTGAAATATAATTTATTATGTTTTTTTATGGATTTCAGTAATTACACTTGTGTGTGGCTTTGCAGAATAAAGTGAAAGTAGTTACAGTGACAACAGTTTTTAAATAATTCTATTTTGTTAGTTCCACAGCTGTTATTGGATTTAAACTGATGTTTTCTCCATTAATTTTCAATTATTGCATGATACATTTATCGTCCTTCCTCATATCACTGTACGGCTGCTGTGCTCGTGACTGTTGCGGGAGTGCCAGCCTTCATCTGAAACGACTAGCTCAGTTATTTTACATCCTTTTGTAGAAAAAAAAGGTGCTGAAACCATTGAAGTTTCAATTATGTCGTTTGAAGGCTACAGCAACGCATAATTTTGCTGTGCTGCCGACCTTTCTCACAGTGTGTCACTGCCTGTTTTTCTGCAGATATATATACGCCTGCATTCAAATACATTTGGGCTCTCTCTCATCGCGGGTTACTAAAGGAGGCAGTGGGGCCTGACTGGGAACTGCAGAGACCAGCATTCTCTGCCAGCTGGTCCGCCCCACAGTGCAGATGCCCGTAGGCCCCTGCATTCAAATACATTTGGGCTCTCCCGCATTGTGGAATGTGCTCGGGTGAGGACAGGGCCAAGGGCAGACCCATCAGAGCCCGGAGGAGGCTAGGCTGGGCCTACTCCGTGTAGTTGTGTTTCTGAGGTTGAGTTCAGTTTATCCCTCAAGGTGTCAAGATACTCCAAGGTCGTCCCTGTAAGATTGGTAGCTCTTTATTTGCATTTACTAACTAGTTCTGTTGCCTAGTGTTGTGCTGTCCCGGCCCTGAGGCCCCCTCCATAGGGAAATGGGGAACAGGAATACCCCAGAAGGTTCTTCCTAAACGCAGCCCTCGCCAAAATCCACTAGTATCAACAAAATGCTACAGAGGGCTATGGGAATCATCTCTACTGACATTGAACTAAAAGAGAGGAAACTCTTGTTTGTTGGTCCTAATGAGATACGTATGGATGGATCCCCATTGAGTAGCCCAAACCACGCAGGCCCTAGTGCTGTAACTGACTGTTGTGCAGCTCTGCCATGAAGATAGAATTCTAGCACCTACCACATCAGGAGCATGACCAAAAAATGCTCCTTGCCCTCACAAGCCCACGAAAAGCCACGTCTGCATTGCTTACCCCATACAACAGCAATGGTAGTTAGTCCTAGTCCTAGTGCTGATGCGGGTATTTTGGGTTCTGCTACTTCCAGTCAGGGAGTGTCTGACCATCACCTTTCTTGGGCCGAGAATCCTTTGGAAACATTCTTTGGGAAAATCAAGTATCTTCTACAGAAGGAACTTTTGCCTGGAAGCCATTGAAAGAAGGGTTTAGTCGCAGCAGAAACAGGTGCAGTTATCTCCCTTTGAACTGTCTACCCCTCAGGAGGGTGGTCAGGGCCCTGCAATTAATCACCCTGCTAACCCAGACAGCGTAGACGGTGTGTTTATGGGTATTGGGTCCACTAACACCAGGATAAGTTCCAGTGCGGAGGCTGCTGGTGGAGCCACATCTAAGGGGACTGATCTAAATTGGGTGTCAGCATCATTCAGGCTGGGTGGGGTAGGGAAGCTCTATGCTAATGTTAATCCTCAGGCCCCTTTACAGAAGCAGCCAGTGACTGATCTCCCACAGGCTTTGTGTCTGTATGCAACACTTCTGGCAGGTGTCCCTCAGCTGCAAGAAGGCCAGAATGAGAGTCAGAGAGAACTGTTCAATAAGTGCATTAACTGGTTGTCCCAACACAGGGACTTCCCCTTTTATATGTCCGATGAAATACGTTACACACGCCGGGTTGGCTGGCTGGGCCCTGGGCCAAAGATCGTAAATGGTGACTGTATCTTCATAAACATTCAGTCTCCCCAGGTATTGCAGAGGCTGCTATTTCCCCTCCACAGCCCCACAGGTCGATTTAAGAGGGAGACTAATGTGGTCTTACTGTCACTCGGGTATTTTTATAAACCAAATTACTGGAGGGGAAAAGGGATTCTCGCCCAAAGGCCAGCCACTTGTGACATTCTTAATTCACCTGTGGTTCATGTTAAACAGGCGATTAGAACAGATGACTTTGTACTCCCCCTCTTAAATCATGTTGGTGTTCTAGACAGGGTGGATTGACTTGTATCTAGTGGGAAAGGTTCCCCCTCGATGTGCTCGGTAGAAGGGAATGGTGAAGGTGGGGTTCGGGGTTAAGGCAAGGACAGCAGAGGCCGAACTTCTGCTTGTGGGGGGCCTTCCAAGAACTCAACAGCCAAGGGGGATAGCAATGTGGGTCCCCTAGGTAAGGGGATGCAGGCCACTGATGTGGCAAGTGGGTGGGTACAGATTCCACCTTATCTTATGTCAGTGGGATCCCATCCTCTGAAGATGGTGCCCTCTGGCCTTTGGCCACCCCATAGTGAGCTTTGCCAGCAAGCCGGTGTAACCCCCATGTGAAGTACACCGGACCCTGGACCCAGGCACTTTGAGTACAACCCTCCGGCTTTAACCCCTATGAGTACAATGGGGACTCCATAATCAGGACCATTTACAACCTAATTGTCCCACTGTTGCTGGTAATATGCTGTCTTAGAATATTGCAGGTCTTGCATCTAAACTTGACATTCCAGAATGGACTAAATTTATGGACTCGCATGCCATATGTCTTTTCCAGGAAACCTGTGCAGTTCAACCATTACACCGTCTAGGGTTTGCACATTTAGTAAAGAGGCTGTTTCTAGTGGAAGGGGGCATCTGTCAGGGGGCTAACAATTTGTGTTTACACAGGCCTCTCCTACCAGGTTGAAGAAGTACCAGTGTCCTCCTCGGATAATTTGTGTGTTGCCTGGAGCACAGCGTCCAATACGGTTTATTTCTGTAGTGTGTACTTAAGACCTGGTGGAGCCAAGTCGAGAATCCCCCCGCAATCGAAGCGCTGAATATGCATTTTGGCTGAAGCTCCAGGGGTTGTCACGAAGATTGTTGGTGGCAATTTTTAATTGCCAGTTTGAACCCCCTAGATGGCAATCTCACAGCAATTACCTTAGAATTAGATAATGTTTGGTCCATTCCCCGGTTGACCATGACAATAATCAAGAAATGGTCTACCCTGGCTTTACAAATTAACACCCTTACAATGAAATATTGACTATTAGCAGGAAACTAGAGAACAAGGTCAGACAGTGTGGGGAGGCATATCTTCAACTGTGCCCCTGGTACTAGCCTGATTGATTATATTTTAGTGGACATTAGGATTTGGCTGCTATTGGTTGATATGTCAGTTGTTTCACGCCAGGACAGTGGTCACAGTGCCTTGATACTTAAAGTGGCTATCCCGGCCCTGGGAAGAGAGGGCAGTGTAAAAGACTCTCTTGTCCATTATTTATCGAGAACAAGTAAAATGGGCAGTGTGAAATGGGCCAATTTGCTGGACTTGCAGAAATCATTTGGGAAAACATATACCTTGGTCACGGACGGTACAGGAGGAGTCCTCAGAGGAGAGGGGGCGTCTGGCCAGAAGGCTGGTGGGGAGTGGATCTGCTCTACCCTTAACAATTAGTTTAGAGCTCTAAATGATACTTTCTTTGTGGCCACTCGCAGATCCTTGGGTCGGAGGGCTCTGCAGTCTTGGTACAATAGAGTATGCAGGGACGTACGGTCTGCTCCAATTTCTGCAATCAAAGCACAAGACAGGGGAGAAATTAAACTACAAAGGGCTGTTTACAAAAATCTATTCTAATAGCTAAAAAAGAATGGGAAGCAGCAAACTGGGAGGATATGCTAGTTGCCACTAGGAACATGGGTTTCGGAACCTGACCTCGTAGGAGCAAGGATGGTGCCAACCGCTTGGGGACAAACGTCCTGGCAACAGACTGAGTTACCCACTTTTTCTCACTTTACACAGCTGGGGGGGTGCAATCCCCTCCCCCCAGGCAATTCTTCCTGGACGGTAAACCAATGGAAGGGGGGATTGTAACCAATAACAGTTTGTGTAATCTATTAATCCATCAGGAAGAGGTAAGAGCAGCAATTGCTAAAATAGCTCCAAATAAAGCACCTAGTTTGGACAGAGTCCCTGGGGATCTCTATTTAAGTGAGCTGGACGTTTGGGCCCCCTATTTTATGGTAATATGTAAAACTATCATGGCTGGTGCACCAGTTCCTCCATCATGCCCAGGGGCTGAGATTATCCCTATTTACAAAAAGGGCTCACCGGCCGACCCGCAGAAGTACAGGCCAATAAGTCTAATTGACTGTCCCCAAAAGTTATTTAGCTCCATATTTCTTGATCGGCTGCAATGCTAGATGGAAGAGAATTACATTCTGACTCAACTTCAGGCATGGTTTAGGGAGGGAATCAGCATGATAGATCAGGCTTTTAGATTGCAGATAATTTATTGGAAAACATTGATGTTGGGGGGTGGTCGCTTATAAATTGCCTTTGTTGATTTACGTTCTGCATTTGATTTAGTTCCAAGTTATGGCAAACTTTGGCAAATATGGGGGTTCCTGCAGCCTCGTTGGCCATCATAGTTTGACTATACAGCAATAACTATGCCCAAGTGAAATATGGTCCTTGTGGAGAGCTGATGGACCCTTTCTCTGTGGGTTGTGGGGTCAGACAGGGCTGCGTCTTAGCGCCTACCCTCTTTTCATTATATGTTAATGGGTTGGTCACACATCTGAATCTCTGTGATGGTGATGCTCCATGGTTGGTAGACCAAAAGAGTCACACGTTCTTCTTGGTGGATGATTCCCTTCTGATAACAAAATCAACTGTAGGTTTGCAAAGAATTTTGAATCGTTTTTAAAGTTTTTGTGCACGGAGGGGCTTAGAAGTAAACGTGGAAAAAAACAAATGTATGATGATAAATCCAGTCCATGCTACTAGACTAAATCCTAAACTTGCAGGTGTCCCCCTAGATCGTGTCCATATCTTTGATTATTTGGGTCAGACCCTTACAGAAAATTTAGCTGGGAATTGTCCTATAGAAAAACGTAGGTTGAAACTGATCCAATTGCTCCTCCTGTCCAAATCTATAGATCGCAGGCTCTGGGGACTGCCCTCTATGAGGCTGAATTTTCAGGGTTCAAGGATTTAACAAGCAGAAATCTGCTAAGCTCTCTTGTGACTTGTGTGGGGTAGACAAGGAGACCGAAGAGCATGTTTTCTTTTTCTTTCTGGCATTCTTAAAAAGCAGGAAAAAGTGGATACTGCCTGTGTGCCCGCTTTTAGGGGTGGCAGAACATCAGATGACACTTCTAATTTTAAAGACCAGTGCTAGGAAATGAGTGGCTTTTGCTGTATCCTGCTATCTTCTGGCAGTGTGGAGAGTATGGCAACAAGCATGTCTCCAATAGCTGTATTTGTCTATGATGTTCTCGCGGATTAGGCAGTAGAAATGTGCGCCTATGTTATGTTTTGACTGGGATGGAATTCAAGTAATTATAATTGTTGAATTCTTGCTCTTGCTAGGGGGTTCCAACTGTTTTAATCATGGGTATTTTAATGCTAAATCAATGATTTTATGCTTTTATCTATGTTATTTGAAGTGACTGTGTATGTATTGTGCCTTTTCTCTACTTTTATGGCTAAATTGCCTGAATAAAGTATTATAGAAAGAAAATATATGTGTGTGTATAAGTGTATGTATATATATGAATATATATACACATGACGGTCACATTAGGTCGGTATATTTAGGTCATTTCTTTCATACGAAAGGTGTTTGTTTTCTGTTGTTAATAACTTTGGCACTGTTTGCTGAATCTCCACAAAACTTTCCAAAAAGGTGCTACTTTTTGACTAGTTTGGCATGGAAAGTTACGGGGTGATCAGTCAATTGAGAAAAAAGGTGGGGTTCCAAAACAAAAATTCCATAGACTTCTTTAGACAAGGCTAAAGCAAAAACTGCTGAACAGAATTACACCAAATTAGTCAGGAAGTTAGATCTTGGTCCGCAGATTGTACTTTTTCTAATTTGGTGTACATCCACTCAAGGTTTTGAGAAATTAATGGTAAAACATTACTGTACATCTGAGTGGTTAGGTCCGCAAGAGTCTCGAGAGACTCGTGCTGGGGCTCCTGTTTAAAACTGAGCTTTCTTATTGACCCAGGGAGCTTTATTTCCCATGGGCCAGCTTGCTCCCGTGGGAGTCGAACTCGCCTGGGAGCGAGCACTCTGATGGGCTGCCAGCAACCTGGGAAAATGATGCTGCCAGCCATTTTTGGACTTGGGGACTTGTCCCCTGTTCTGAAGTAAAAAAAATAAAAAAAATAGCATAAGGGGGCAGGGTAGAGATACCCTGACCCCTTATGCGTGTGTGTGTGTGTGTGTGAGTGTGAGAGAGATCCAGAGGGACCTCACCCCAGGCCAGAAGCAAAAAAAACCAAAACAAAACAAAAAAAAAAAGCAGCAAAAAATACTGCAATCCCATGGGACTCCTTGCATAATCTAAAAAAAAAAAACGGCAGAATGGCAGTTGGACATCATTTTATAAGTTTACACCCCAGGGAGCGCCACTCTCTCCCCCACGAGCCATTAAAGGCCATGGGGGACCCTACCCTCGGGACAAAAATGTGCATTTTAGGGGAATGGGGCCACGCAGCCCCTTCCCCGAGCTTCTAAAGGCCCCGGGGAGCCCACCCCTGAGGCTGAAATTTTACAAAATGGAAAGTGGGACCCTAGGCCTTTCTCTGTGAACCTTTACATGCCCTACCGCTGCAGGCCCTGGGGAGACATTAATGGCCCTTGGGACCCCATTCTCCTGGGCTGACTTGCATGCTCTGTCTTGGGGAGCCCTGCCAAAGCTCGGGTAAGGGGGCTACGTGGCTCCCCTCCTTGAGTCGTTACCGGCCCCGGTGACCACATCCCCCAGGGCTTGCAATAATTAAAGGTGTATGCCCTGGTGCGATCCCTGACTTTGTTTGAAAGCAGAATATGTCAAATGTTTATATGTTGTTAGTTTGCTTCACTTCAGCGTATATTTTTGTCTTTTTATTAGGTCTGGTGTTAGTCAAGACTGATTATATAGTATGTGTGTGCGTGTTTGTGTGTGTACATATATATATATATATATATATATATATATATATATATATATATATATATATATATATATGTTCGATGGCATGTGTAGCTGCAGATACACATGCTGTGCATTATCCTGCCATCTAGTGTTGGGCTCAGAGTGTTACAAGTTGTTTTTCTTCGAAGAAGTCTTTTCGAGTCACGAGACCGAGGGACTCCTCCCCTTTCGGCTCCATTGCGCATGGGCGTCGACTCCATCTTAGATTGTTTTCTTTCCGGAATCGGGTTCGGACGTGTTCCTCTTCGCTCCGTGTTTCGGTTCGGAAAAGATAGTTATCAATCGGAAAATTTGACGGTATTGTTTGCGATCGGTATCGGGTTAGTCATAGCACATCGACACCGAAGAAAAGAAGAGCTCCGGCAGCCCTTCGGGGCTTCCACTCCTCGACGGGGCCTGGTCGGCCCGACCGCGTGCATCTTCAAGGCTCATGGAACGGACCCCATTCCGCTTCCGCCCCAAATGCCTCGCTAAGTATCCATATACAGACCAACATTTGGTCTGTAATCTGTGTTTGTCCCCCGAACACAAAGAGGATACGTGCGAGGCCTGTCAGGCATTTCGGTCCAAGAAGTCGCTGCGCGACCGGAGAGCTCGAAGGCTTCAAATGGCGTCGACACCGGCCGGACACCCCGACGTTGAAGAAGAGGAGACATTCTCCATCCCAGATTCGGACTCGAACGAGCCCGAGAGTGAGCAGCCGACGAGGCAACAAACCGTGAGTAAAATAGCCCCGGCAAAAACTCACTCGAAAATCATGAAGGCCCAGGGGACGCCACCGCCGACAGGCCTTGGCTTTACCCGAAAGCACGGTGACCAAGCATCAGCACCGAAAAAGGTCTCTCTGTCACGTACTGCGCTGGACTTCTCACCTCTGGATTTCGGATTGGCGAATACACCAAGTCTTCTACAGGTCCTGGATGTTCCCAGATAAGGGCGACCCCTTCTAGTAGCCACGGTGCCGCTTGACAGGCTACGCCAAAGCAGACCGTATCCTCCAGAAGGAGTCCCAGAGGGAAAAAAACCCAACACTGGGGGAAAAACCTCTAACAGGAACTCCTGAAGGAAAAACAAGAAAAAACAGGACTTGACAACAGGAAACAAAAATAGGCAATATCCAGGGTACAAGGCAGGAAAAAAGGAACAGGCAAAAATCTCCTAAGGCAAAAGCAGGAACAAAGAACAGGCAAAAATCTCCTAAGGCAAAAGCAGGAACAAAGAACAGGCAAAAATCTCCCAAGGCAAAAAAGCAGGAACAAAGAACAGGAGCGAACAGCACAACCAGAAGGAAGTGTTTGCAACGCAAGGAGGAACAAGACTGACTGACTTATATACTGAGAAAAGGGAAGTGACATCACAGGAAAGGGAAGTAACACCATCTTGGATTGGGAAAGGCCCATAGACCAGTATAGGAAAAAGGAAGTAGTATAAAAGAAAAACAGAGCATGCTGGGACAAAAACACGAAGAAGACCAGATGGACACAACATGGATAGAGACAGGCAAAAGGCCCAACAAAAACCCACCACCAACAATAAAAGAAGAAAAAAGGCTACAAGTAACTGTAGCGCGACCGGGAGCTAAATATATGCTTCCCAGAAAGCATAGTCAAAAAACGCGGAGAACGGCGCTCTGAATATCGGTAGCGTGTTCCACCTGCGAGGACAGAAAGAGACGCCGCGTCAGAGCGCGGCGTTACACTCACAGCAGCTGAAGACATCCGACTCCGGTCGAGATACCGGCTCAGATTATACTCGGCACCAAGATAGCGGCTCCGACCAAACTCGGCACCGAGAGATCGGCACCCCGAAATTTAAAAAGGTTTCTTCGGAGCCCAAAAAGACTGCTGAGAAGGTTTCGGTGCCAAAACACCCAGCCTCGGAGCCGAAACAAAGCTCCTATACGGACGAGCAGGGCCTTTCCTCACAACTACAAGGCCACAAGTTTGGACAAGAACTGGAGATAGGAGAGCCAGACCATACCCAGACGAGGCTCCATATACAAAAAGACACGGGGAAAATAAGAACTCTTTCCCCCAATTAAAATGAAGCGGAAGCTCGCATTCCATGAATCGGAAATGCAGCCAAAAGCAAAGGTGGCTAAAGAAAAAACACCACCACAGTTTTCTCCACAGCCATCGCCACCACCCTCACCACATCTGTCCCCAATAGCAACACCCCCAATGATGCAGTCACCAACGCACACAGGGATGAGCCAAGATGACCCAGATGCATGGGATCTGTACGATGCACCATTCTCTGATAATAGTCCAGACTGCTACCCGGCAAGGCTATCACCGCCAGAGGACAGTACTGCTTATATGCAGATGGTTTCCAGGGCAGCTACTTTCCATAACGTAGCATTACATTCAGAACCTATAGAAGATGACTTTTTGTTCAATACCCTGTCATCAACACATAGCCAATACCAAAGCTTGCCAATGTTACCAGGCATGTTAAAACACGCCAAACAGGTGTTTCAAGACCCGGTCAAGAGCAAAGCCATCACACCTAGGGTGGAGAAGAAATATAAACCTCCCCCTATGGACCCTGTTTACATTACGCAACAACTAACTCCTGATTCAGTGGTAGTAGGAGTGGCCCGGAAAAGGGCAAACTCACAAACTTCTGGGGACGCACCACCACCCGACAAAGAAAGTCGGAAATTCGATGCAGCAGGCAAAAGGGTGGCAGCACAGGCAGCCAATCAATGGCGAATTGCCAATTCACAAGCTCTACTTGCAAGATACGACAGGGAACATTGGGATGAAATGCAACATTTCATTGAACACCTTCCCAAGGAGTTCCAGAAGCGTGCCCAACAGGTTGTAGAGGAGGGCCAAAGTATCTCCAACAACCAAATAAGATTGGCTATGGACTCAGCAGGCACAGCCGCCAGAACAGTAAACA
This sequence comes from Pleurodeles waltl, assembly GCF_031143425.1. Lineage (NCBI taxonomy): Eukaryota > Metazoa > Chordata > Amphibia > Caudata > Salamandridae > Pleurodeles > Pleurodeles waltl. Next base: position 176,189,356 of record NC_090436.1, on the reverse strand, counting down.
CGGCGGTCACCATTCAGAGACACGCGTGGCTACGCACCTCCGGATTTAAGCCAGAGATCCTGCAGGCTGTGCTAAATATGCCTTTCAACGGACAACAATTGTTTGGGCCGGAGGTGGATACAGCTATAGACAAACTAAAGAAACACATTGACACGGCCAAAGCCATGGGCGCGCTCTACTCCCCACAAAGCAGAGGCACTTTTAGGAAGCCACACTTTAGAGGGGGGTTTCGGGCCCAAACCACAGAACCTTCCACCTCACAGGCCAGACCCACATACCAGAGCCAATATCAAAGAGGAGGTTTTCGGGGACAATATAGGGGTGGACAGTTCCCTAAACCAAGAGGGAAATTCCAAAGCTCAAAAACCCCACAAACTAAACAGTGACTCCAACGTCACAAACCCCCAACACACAACACCTGTGGGGGGGAGACTCCCAGATTATTACCAAAATTGGGAAGACATAACTACGGACTCGTGGGTCCTAGCCATTATCCAACATGGTTATTGCATAGAATTCCTACAATTACCACCAAATGTGCCTCCAAGAGCACACAACATGTCCAAACAGCACTTGGATCTGTTACAAATAGAAGTCCAAGCATTGTTACAAAAAGAAGCAATAGAACTAGTACCCAACCATCAAAAAGGAACAGGGGTTTACTCCCTGTATTTCCTAATTCCAAAAAATGACAAAACACTGAGACCCATATTAGACCTCAGAACACTAAATCTTTACATCATATCACTTTCACATGGTGACACTTCAAGACGTGATTCCCTTGCTCAAACAACAGGACTACATGTCAACATTAGATCTCAAGGATGCTTACTTCCACATACCCATACATCCTTCCCACAGGAAATACTTAAGGTTTGTAATCCAAGGCGTGCATTACCAATTCAAAGTGTTACCGTTCGGGATATCAACAGCACCAAGAGTATTCACAAAATGCCTTGCAGTAGTAGCTGCTCATATCAGGAGACAGCACATACACGTATTCCCTTACTTAGACGAGTGGTTAATAAAAACCAGCACTCGGCAACAGTGTCTTCTACACACAAAATACGTCATAGAAAGCCTTCACAAGCTAGGGTTCTCTATAAACTACCAAAAATCACATCTACAACCGTGTCAAATACAACAATACTTAGGAGCAACAATCAACACACAGAAAGGGATTGCCACTCCAAGTCCACAAAGGGTGCAAGCATTCCAAAATGTAATACTAAACATGCACCTGAACCAACACTATCAAGTGAGGTTTGTGATGAAACTTCTAGGCATGATGTCTTCATGCATAGCCATTGTCCCAAACGCAAGACTACACATGCGGCCCTTACAACAATGCCTAGCAACACAATGGACACAAGCACAGGGTCAACTTCAAGATCTAGTGTTGATAGACCGCCAAACACACTCCTCGCTTCAATGGTGGAATCCTATAAATTTAAACCAAGGGCGGCCATTCCAAGACCCTGTGCCTCAATCCGTGATCACAACAGATGCATCCATGGTAGGGTGGGGAGCACACCTCAACCAACACAGCATACAGGGACAATGGGACGCTCAACAAAGCCAACTTCATATAAATCATCTAGAACTGCTAGCAGTGTTTCTAGCATTGAAAGCATTTCAACCGTTAATAGCCCACAAACACATTCTTGTCAAAACAGACAACATGACGACAGTGTATTACCTAAACAAACAGGGAGGGACGCACTCATCACAACTGTGTCTCTTAGCACAAAAGATTTGGCATTGGGCAATTCACAATCACATTTGCCTAATAGCACAGTACATCCCAGGGATTCAAAACCAGTTGGCCGACAATCTTAGTCGAGATCACCAACAAACATACGAATGGGAAATTCATCCCCAGATACTACAAACTTACTTTCAAAGCTGGGGAACACCACAAATAGACCTATTCGCAACAAAACAAAACGCAAAATGCCTAAACTTTGCGTCCAGGTATCCACACCCTCACTCCAAGGGCAATACGTTATGGATGAGTTGGTCAGGGATATTTGCTTACGCTTTTCCCCCTCTCCCACTCCTTCCGTATCTAGTAAACAAACTGAGTCAAAACAAACTCAAACTTATACTAATAGCACCAACTTGGACTCGCCAACCATGGTATACAACACTACTAGATCTGTCAGTAGTACCTCATATCAACCTACCAAAAAGACCAGATCTGTTAACTCAACACAAACAACAGATCAGTTCCAGCATCGCTCAATCTAGCAATCTGGCTCCTGAAGTCTTAGAATTTGGACATTTAGACCTTACACAAGAATGTATGGAGGTCATTGAACAAGCTAGGAAACCTACTACAAGACACTGTTACGCAAATAAATGGAAAAGATTTGTTTATTTCTGCCATAATAATCAAATTCAACCACTACATGCGTCCGCAAAAAACATTGTAAGCTACTTATTACACTTACAAAAATCGAAGCTAGCTTTTTCCTCCATTAAAATACATCTCACAGCAATATCTGCCTATCTGCAGATTACACATTCAACATCACTCTTTAAAATCCCAGTCATCAAAGCATTTATGGAGGGTCTAAAGAGAATCATACCCCCAAGAACACCACCAGTTCCCTCATGGAACCTCAATATTGTATTAACACGACTCATGGGTCCACCATTTGAACCCATGCACTCTTGTGAGATGCAATACTTAACCTGGAAAGTAGCCTTCCTAATAGCTATCACATCTCTTAGAAGAGTAAGTGAAATACAAGCTTTCACTATACAAGAACCCTTTATACAAATACACAAACATAAAGTGGTTCTACGCACAAATCCCAAATTTTTACCAAAAATTATATCACCGTTCAACCTAAACCAAACAGTGGAACTCCCAGTCTTTTTTCCACAACCAGACTCGGTAGCCGAAAGAGCCTTACATACATTAGACATCAAAAGGGCGCTAATGTATCACCTTGTTAGGACAAAACAATTTTGCAAGACAAAACAATTGTTTGTAGCCTTCCAAAAACCTCATGCAGGAAATCCAATATCCAAACAAGGCATTTCCAGATGGATAGTGAAATGTATTCAAACTTGCTATGTTAAAGCAAAGAGAGATCTGCCTATTACGCCAAAGGCACACTCCACTAGAAAGAAAGGCACCACAATGGCCTTTCTAGGAAATATACCTATGACAGAAATCTGTAAGGCAGCCACATGGTCTATGCCTCATACATTCACAAAACATTACTGTGTAGATGTGTTAACAACACAACAAGCCACAGTAGGACAGGCAGTATTACGAACATTATTTCAAACAACTTCAACTCCTACAGGCTAAGGCACTGCTTTTGGGGAGATAACTGCTTACTAGTCTATGCACAGCATGTGTATCTGCAGCTACACATGCCATCGAACGGAAAATGTCACTTACCCAGTGTACATCTGTTCGTGGCATGAGACTCTGCAGATTCACATGCACCCTCCTGCCTCCCCGGGAGCCTGTAGCCATTATAAGTTGATGAAAATTGTATATTATATGTTGCTAAAACTTGTACATTTGTAAATTTGTAAATATATATCACTTTTACACACATTATGTACATACATACTTACTCCATTGCATGGGCACCTTTACTATATACACAACTCCTACCTCACCCTCTGCGGGAAAAAACAATCTAAGATGGAGTCGACGCCCATGCGCAATGGAGCCGAAAGGGGAGGAGTCCCTCAGTCTCGTGACTCGAAAAGACTTCTTCGAAGAAAAACAACTTGTAACACTCCGAGCCCAACACTAGGTGGCAGGATAATGCACAGCATGAGAATCTGCAGCGTCTCATGCCACGAACAGATGTACACTGGGTAAGTGACATTTTCCATATATATATATATATATATATATATATATATATATAACATGAAAAAAAGTTTAAAGTGGCGTTACAGTTATGTGAAAATGTCAGTCCTAACTCACCAATTATTGTTTCTGAACTAACTATAACTTCCATGAAAACCATAAATTACCACTCACACACAAGCTCCCTGAAGCAAACTAAGATCCTTTTAAGCACAGTGTTCTCTATGTACCAAACGCCTTGTGCATCGCCAAAATCATGAGGGCAATAAGCCAACTATAATTGGTGAATGTTAATGTTTTTTCCATTTAAAATGTTACCCAACCTCTGCAGGTGGCTGTGCATAGCCTTTGGTCACACACAGCGTGGAATTAGCCGCAGTGCTTTGCTTGGCCTTGCCTGTGCCCTGCACCCAGGCTTGACAGCACAGGAGAGATTCTCCACTCCCACTGAAACATCTCAGATGTCGGAATTAACTGAATTAACTGCCCCAGGACAGTTTCCTTTTAATATTTTTTTTGATAAAGAAATTTTATTAAATTTTGCATAGAACAATTATGAATACAGCACAACATGATGCCAACGGGCATCAAAACAATACAATAATGGTCAAGTCCTCGGTCCCTGCTACTTTCATCACTAATGTTACTCACCATCCCCTCTTAAAGGCCCGCTACATCCTCCCATTTCCCCCATATCTTCTTGTGTTTGTGTAAGCAACCTCTGGCCTCGTACACAAGTCTCTCTCGCTGCGCACACCAATCCACTCCCCGTCTCCACTTAGTCAGTGCCGGAGCCACCCTGGCCTTCCAGTCTGCCATTATGTCCCTTTTGGCCACCAGACATGCCACCCCTAAGAAGGACCGATCTGCTCTTCGTAGCTCTGTATCTCCCATTACCCCGAGAAGGAGGGGCAATGGCGACCTCTTTACCTCCTTCTGTAGGGCCTCAGATATCTCTTGCACCACCCTTTCCCAATAGGCCATTATAATCGGGCATGTCCATACCATGTGGTAGAAATCCGCTGTATGATACCTGCAGCGGGGGCATTCCGCTGTGGGGCGGAGGCCTGCTTTATGTAACATGGCGGGTGTGAGGTATGCGGTGTGAAGGAAATAGGATTGTATTAAACGGAAGCGTGTGGCCATTGTTAGGGAGCGTGGGGCCATTAGTGCTTCTGTCCAGTCCGCTTCTTCCATGGGTCCCACCCAACTCTCCCACCTTTGGCGAAGCTCTCTCAGGGGTCCCCCAGTGGCGGTGATTAAGGAGCGGTAAATCTGAGAAACCCCTCCCCTTCCCAGGACTCCCATCAGTGCCTTGGCTTCCATGGGGCTGTGCTCAGGTATGGTGTCTCCTGTCTGCAGGTGAACTAGTAGGGCATGACGTAGTTGGAGATATCGATGGAATTGTGTTTTGTTTAAGGAATATTGTTTCTGGAGGTCTTGAAAAGATCGTATATGTGTCCCTCTCCAAATATCTCCCAGCGTGGAGATCCCTATGGTGTCCCATTTCTGGAAGCCCTCCAGATCTGCTACATGTATCAGCTGCTTCCCCTGCCATAGCGGGGTTTGTTGGGTTAGGCGCCCCCACCACCCCGTCACTTTCTGGGCTGTACGCCATCCCAGAAGTACCATTTTGGTCACATCTGGAGTATCCCGGGGTATCGGGCTCCCGTAAAGTATGTCAAGGATCTGTGGGTAGCCCATTGTCTGCAATTCTAGTTGGTATGCGGGGTCTGTCCATCCACCTCCCATCCAGTCATTAATTACAAGTATATGCATCGCTAGATAATAGTATTGAATATTCGACATGCCCAGTCCACCCTCATAAACATCCCTCTGACAGGTTTTTAGCGACAGTCTTGTACGTGAGCCACTCCATATGAATTGGAGTGCTAAGGAATCCATCTCCCTGAACCATCTCACGGGGAAGGGGTGTGGAAAATTCTGCAGGAGGTATAAGATCCTGGGGAGAATCATCATCTTGTACAGCGCTATTCTACCAAGTAGATTCAGGGGGAGGACCCTCCAGCGCAGAAGGTCGGTTTTGATTTTCTTTGATAGCGGCGTGACATTGAGTTCCCACGCTAGCTCGGGGAGAAGTGAGATATGTATCCCAAGATATTTAAAGCTGTTTCTCCGTATCGGGATATTCCGTTGCCAATCTATACAGTCGTGTGAGCGATGAAGGGGGATCAGTAAAGATTTGGCTGGGTTCAGGGTCAGCCCTGAGGCTTCCGCGAAAAGTCTAAGGATCTCTAGGACGTGTGGGCCGCTTTTGGATGGATTAGAGATATGCAGGAGCACATCATCTGCGTACAAAGCCACTCTGTCTTCTGAACCAGAGGGCCAATGCCAGCCCTCGATCAGTGGGTCGCCTCTCATTAATATCGCCAGTGGCTCTATCACTAGTGCGAAGAGCAGGGGAGATAACGGGTATCCCTGTCGAGTCCCACGACCAATGGGGATTGGGTCGGAGACTACTCCGTTCACCCTGATTCAAGCCGTCGGGTTAGAGTATAGGAGTTTCACCAGTCCCCGGAATTTAGGTCCGAGCCCGTTTTTACATAGGACCTGATTGAGGAAGGACCAATCTACCGTATCAAAGGCTTTTTCGAAGTCGAGTAAAAGCAGTGCCAACTGCGTATGCGATAGCACTTTGCGGTGCGCCAAAGCAAGATGTAATTGTCTGATGCAGTGTCTTGTGCTACGAGTGGGCATAAAACCACACTGGTCAGGGTGCACCAGCGTGGGCATTACCTCCCTCAGTCTGGAAGCAAGGATCGAAGAGAGCACCTTGACTTCCACATTTAGGAGCGAGATAGGCCGGTACGCTGAACAGTGTCGTGATGGGGGTTGAGTTTTGGGGATCACCACAATAGTGGCTTGATCAATCTCTGTTGGGAAGCGGCCTTGATTCTCTGCTTCTTCGTACATGTTGAGCAGGTGGGGACCCAGAATATCGCTACATTTACTATAAAATTCCGCTGGAAAGCCGTCGGGGCCTGGTGTTTTGCCTGATGCCAGTCCCGATATTGCGCTGCAGACTTCCACAAGACCGATGGCCTCGTCCAGTCTGTCTCTCGCCTCTGGAGTTACCACGGGAAGGGTAATCTCATTTAGTAGGGGGGACTCTCTCTCAACAGCAGGGCGTGGATGCCTGGCGTATAGACGGGCGTAGTAGGAGGCGAAGCTATGTGCGATTTCCACTGCTGTTTTGACAAGGGTGTCGGAGTCATCTAAGATCTCCGGTATAATACTGTTAGCCATGGGGCGGGTGGCCAGCCAATGCAGTAGTTTCCCGTTTTTATCCCCCCATCCATAAATTCGGCTTGCTGAGGCTCTCCACATGCCGAATCTAGCATTATATGTTTAATATCTTCTCTTACCCTGGTCAGTTTCCTCATGGTCGTGGCCGATGCCAAGTTTATATGTTGGCATTCGAGTCTCCGGGCCTTGTTCTCTAGCTCGGTGATTTGGGAATTATGATCTCGTTCACGGGACCGAAGAATGCTTCTGGCATGTCCTCTAATAGTGGCCTTGCAAGCAGCCCATAGCATTCCTGGGGATCGAACCGAGCCTTCATTTAATTCGAAATATTGGTCGAGGTGCAACCTGATCTCTTGGGTGTACTCTGTATCTTGTAAGTGCCACGCGTTCAAGCGCCACATAGGCCGTCCGGCAGGGTCTGCTCTACCCAGCCGGATCCGTATTGGCGCATGATCGGAGACCCCCCGTGGAAGAATCTCAGCTCCTGCTACTTTTAAGAAATCTAGGGCGGGCATGAATACCAGGTCTATTCTGGATTGCGTCTGGTGGGCTGCCGAGGTATGTGTGTATTGGCGCTCCCTGGGATGCCAGGTGCGCCACACCTCACACAAGCCAAGGCTCTCCGCCCAACTACTTAGGGCTGAGGCCCGCTTGGATCTATGTATGGTAGCTTCCCCAGAAATGTCCAGCCTTGGGTCAAGGACTGCGTTAAAGTCGCCTCCCAGCAGGGTAGTTCCTTGGGGTAATCCTGAGGTTACTCGGTGGAGCGAAAGTAGGAAGGAGTCGTGATTTGCCGGGGGCGCATAGGCGCACACCAAGTTTAGCGGTTGTCCGTGAAGAGTCCCCGTGACCACCATGAATCTACCTTGTGAGTCAGATTGCGTGGAAGTGATTACCATGGGCAGAGATCGGTGGAGCAGAATGGCCACTCCTCTAGAGCCTCTGGAAAACCCTGCATGATATACCCTATCATATCCTCCTCTCGCAAGCATAGGGCATCTGGACCCAAGAAGATGGGTCTCTTGTAGTAGAACTACTGAGGGAGAATACCTGCGGAGGGTGTTAAATACTGCCGATCGTTTGATCTTGTCTAACAGGCCGTTTACATTCCAGGAGAGGACCTGGGTTACTGAGGACCAAGCGTGAGGTGTAACACTGTTGGGCATGTTTGGATGTGCGGGAGCAAGCCCAGGGATGACCGTTTCGGACATGACCGTAAAATTTTAAATCTACAAACCAGGCTAACCAACTTGTCGCCTCTTAAACCTAACTTGAACTTCCCCTCCCCCCTAAACTCCCCCCCTCCCCATACTCCCCCCCCCGGAAGCATCTGTCGCCCATGTACCCAACCAAAACCAGACAGCCAGTAAAACTGTCATTGGGGTGGAGTGGTGGACCCCTCCTTTCTTTCGGATCCATTGCAATTAGTAGTCACAAAACAAGCGTTCAACACCATACTCTAGGAAGCCTCCGGAGTCATCAATGTTAATCTCGCTAGGGGTCGCCTGAGAGGATCAGGCGAAGCCCGAATCCCCTTACGTCTCGCGCAGGGGTCCTACATCTCCTGTCAGCCGAGTACCGGAGACTGACTCAATCGCCCATCCTCGGCGGGTTGGGACGGTGTTCGGGCCACCGGAAGAGTCTCAATGTTAGATTTAGTCTGAGGACCAGAGTCCCGGGCTGCTTCGTTCTCTGCAGGAGCGATCGTGTCTTTCTGTCTGCCTCTCCGGCATCTGGTGCGCCGCCTGCTCCTCCGGGGTCCCTCTGATGGTGAGGGCCCGACATGTGGGGTTCTTCCAGTGGTCCCGGGGGGGCCCTTTCGGGCTCCAATGCCCTCCTCCGTCAGCCAGTCCCAAGCCTCCTCCGGGGAATCAAAAAAGTAAGCTTTCCCAGTCATGAGGACTTTGAGGCGAGCGGGGAAAAGGAGCATGTACGAGAGCTGCATTGCCCTTAGTTTTTGCTTAACATGTTCGCACGACCTACGGCGGGTCTGGACTTCTCTGGTGTATTCCGGGAAAATTTGGATTTTGTGGTTTTCCCACTGCGTACCATCTTGCCGCCTTGCTTCCCTGAGGATATTGTCTCTGTCCTTAAAGTTAAGGAATCGTGCGATCATCGGGCGCTTCGGACCGCCCGGAGGTGGGCGAGGCGCGAGCGCCCTGTGGGCTCTTTCAATTGCAAACAAGGGCGAGAGGGATTGGTCAGGCATCCAATATTTGATCCACGTCTCCAGGAATTCGGCGGCCTTGTCATCCTCTATGCCCTCCAGGAAACCTATGAAGCGTAGGTTGTTGCGCCTGGCCCGGTTTTCCGCATCTTCTGCACGACGGTGAAGCTCGCCGGTTCGGGACTGCAGCTGGGCTACTTTGGCTTTGAGGTCAGACAAATCAGTTTCGGTTTGGGAGACTCGGGTTTCCACTTCCGTAATTCGGGTTACAGCATTTCTAAGGTCCTGTCTGATGAGGCCCATGTCCACTCGCACCTCACCAATTTTCGTTTCCACGGCTATCTGCGATGATTGAATAGCTTGGAGAATGGCACTCACCCCGTCCGGGGTTGAACCCCCACCAGCCACTTCTCCCCTCCTCGTTGGCCCGTCGCAGTCGTGAACTGGTCGATTTTTTGTTGGGAGGGCGGAGGTTGTTTGTTCGTTTTATCCTTCCCCATCGTGGCACTTGAGGCGGGCGTCAGGTGGGCCACACCTTCCTTAACGCGGTTTCAAGCCTGAGAATTTAGTGCATTGTTAAGTACCATGGACTGTGGGTGGGTTCGCTGTGTCTGATCACGTAAGGACGGCCGGCAATGACACCGTTGGCCCCTTCTTTTCAGCTCCTTTTCTCGCTCTCTCCACCAGTTGGGGGGGACCCGTCCGAGACCCAGACCCAGGTCTCTCCACCTTAAGGGCTCTGCGCCTCCATTGTAGGCCTCGTGCCGTCGCGATCGCGCTCTCGATCTCTCAGGTCGTTCCGACCAGGGTCTAAAGTCAACCAAGCACGACCCGGAACCCAGGGTATCCACTTGCCTCAAGGTGTTGCCCTCCACCGCTCGGCTCGCAGTCCAGATTTTGCCGCAGTCCAGCTCGCGCTCCACTTGGGCTCAGGCCCGAGAGAGGCCGGAGCCAAGTCCCCAGGCCCCGGAGTCCCCTCTTGTTGCTGCAGGGACGGGGGGGGCGGGGGCGTCACCGCTCGTCTTCTCCTTCCACCCCCCCCGGTCTTCGATTCACTTCCCTGCCCCCCCGGGCACCACTCCGCTTTTCAGCTGGGTCCTGTTCCCCAGCACGCCTTCAAATTTAAATTACCCCCAGCCGGGGGATCTCGGGGGCCAGGGCCTCCGCCACGGCCCCAGCGCAGCACCGCAAGCCGCCCAGGCGGTCAGGGAGGGCCCCCGGTCCTCCGGGTCACACTCACGCCTCGCGCGCCGGTGCGGCGCCGCTCACCCCGCGCCCCCCTCCACGACAGGAGTGCGGGGGGCCCGCCGGCGCCCCCGCGGCAGGGATCCACCGTCGGGGCGCGCCCCAGCTCTCTCCGGGCCTCTCGCCTCCAAATTTAAACTCCCCGCAGCAGGGGGATCTCGGGGGCCAGGGCCTCCGCCACGGCCCCAGCGCGGTACCGCAAGCCGCCGAGGCGGTCAGGGAGGGCTCCCGGTCCCCCGGGTCACACTCGCGCCTCGCGCGCCGGTGCGGCGCCGCTCACCCCGCGTCCTCCTCCACGACAGGAGGGGGGGGGGGTCCGCCGGTGCCCCCGCGGCAGGGAACCACTTTCGGGGAACGCCCCCAGCTCTCACCGGGCCTCTCACCGCCTCTCAGCCCGTGGCAGTCAACTTCGTCGGGGCCCCCAAGCCCACCTCAGATCCGCCGGGTGCATCTCGCAGCGGCCGCCATCTTGAGCTCCTCTTCACGGGAGCAGCCGGGTCGCCGTATGAGGGCGAGCCGCCGGCTTTCCATCGATTCGCCCCAACAAACTTCTCTACGGGTCCCCGGGACACCGGGGCGCCATGTACAGCGTTTTTCCGCTCTTTTGGACCACAGTGGTTAAGGGCGGATGACGGAGGGGTCCAGAGCACTCTCAGAGTGCGACCGCCATCTTGACGCCCGAAGCCTCGCCCCCCTCCTTTTAATATTATGTACGGGGACTGTTTTTGTCAAATTGATAAAGAATGGGCACGTTGCCTCCCTCAGCTCCCACCCAAATTAACCTTTGGTTTAAGGACACAAGACATGTGAATGGCAGCTACAATATTTTCTTTCATGTTGCAGCCAGCCAATAAGATTGTTTGGGACTGAACCAATCGATTAGTGCGGGCGGGTTCGAGCTATCGCATCAATCCAAACACTGTGTGTTTTTTTATTTATTTTTTATTTGCTGCCCCACAAGACTCTTGTGGGACTAACTGTCCAGATATCTCTATTTTATGCAGCACAAATATGTAAAAATATAATCCATCAACTCTGGGTAGTTCCCACGATTAGGTGGAAAGCAGCTCCTATATAGAGTACCCTGCAACATCTGTGACACTCTGAATCTGCTCACCTCAAATGTCTATTTTATTCGTTTGTAGGCATAGGTTATAGCACAGTGCCATCCCTGCAGAGCTAAAGAGTGACAAAGTATTTTGGCATTTTAAGCCTGAGGGAATACAGTGCCTGGAGTAGTAAAAGACTTTTGTCATTTTTCAGCTCGGCACGGATGGCATTAGCTAATCCTATGCTTAAAGACTTAAAGACTGTTCTGTAAAAATTGCAAAAGTCTTTGTCACTTTCTAGCTCGGCGTGGATGGCACTGCGCTAATCCTATATCTAAAAACTATATACATATAGACTGTCAGCAATGGCATGCTGCTCTTTCACAAGGAAAATATCCACACACAAAGTAGTTCCCTTCTGTGCCATGGACTATTATAGCAATACGCATGCTTTTATGTTAAAAAGTATTTTTGGTTGTAGGGATTTTTTTAAATGTTAAGAGCCCAGCAGCTCCCTCATCTGTAAAGTTTTACAAAAACCATGACTGAACAAGTATTGACAAAGCCAAAGGGTTGGCAGCCAATACTAGTCCTATCGACTTTGTCAATGCTTGTCTTAACATTGCTGATTGCTGGGATGTCCCAAACAATCAATGATCATTAAAACCTATTTAGCTGCAAACAATTGTGCATGTAGTTCCTACAGCAAAGACTTTCTCCTTCTGGTGCCCACGCTGAACTATCAGAGTTTTATGGTCATACATTTTGCGCACATCACATTTATCAAGAGTTAAGAAATTATGGTTGCTGAAAACACAAATACAAGAGGATTTTTATATCTTGGTAACCACAATGCATGTTATACAAAAAACTATGTAAAGTCTAAATGTTCACACCTTATTTATTCCCTCATAAATGATTGACTGCAAACATTCCTTTCTTCTGCTCTCCTTCAACCAATCCGTTATTAGATCCCTAGCTTGCTCCTAACTTCCGCTGCATGACTACTCTCTTCTTTTAATATGGTATTAGAATTGCACAAAGGGCATTACAAATACCATAATACAATAGACAATCCACACAGCCCTAGGCTGTGCATGGCATGGTCTTGTGTCCAACCCCACACACTGCTGGCCAAACCCAAACAGGCCTCCCCGTTTTCTTTTTAATTGTTTTCCCTGTCCTGCGGGGGCCAGAGACCTGCCCTAGGTCCAGTGGGACTCCCATGGGAGTCTAGGGTCCAGCACTGCCATGAACCTTAATTGTTCAAAAATCCCTATGGAAATTGCATGGGGATATTGCATTTTGGGATCTTCTTTACTCAGCCCCCACTTGATGGATTGCCCCAAAACTTTCTAGTAGAAGCTTAGGTGGATGAACTTGTTTGGAAGGTTTCGTGAAGATTCACCAAATAGATACCATAGGAAATAGATTTTTTTGCTTTGGTAAAAACTTTGGCACTAAGTCCTAACTATAATTATAAAATTGCAACTGTCACTGTGTTTTATATGTCTAGCTGTCTGTCTACCTATCTATCTCTGTCTGTCTCTCTGTCTGTCTGTCTTTGCCATTTGTAAAGCACAAATACACCCTCTGATAGTAGAGGTTCGCTGTACATTCAGTAGTGCGCTACAAGGTGAGTCAAGATCTTGAACATATATTGGGGATTTTCACATTTGAAATGCACAGTGACATTATATTTCACATATTTACAGCTGCACATTTTGGCACAAGAGGACCAAATAGGGGCTAACTTGAAGTTGTAAACATATTGGTAGTTTTTTTGTGATTTAATGGTGCAGAATTTGCTGTACAGGTTGTAGAATGGATCGTCCACATAATTCATACTTGTTTGTAAATTGTGAGCCCACATGCGTTTTCGAATATGTACAAATAAATGATGCATCTCCAAAATAAATTCTCTGGATGATGCATAAACTCTTCGCTTGTGTGTATGTAAATGGTTCGTTATATTTTTACTTTTTTTATTCAACGAGTACTCGGTCATAAACTCACTCTTTAATCGATGTTGAAGATTTCCTTTCAGTTTAAAGTGTCCAATTATTTAAGCCACTAGCAAAGCAAATTCACTTATTTTTTGTTTTAAAATATGTTTCTAAAGTGTACTGTTTCCATTTGATTTGAAACTGAAGTTAACCTTAATTATCTTTGAACATTTCAGCAAGCTTGCACCTTTTATTGCAAAGCGGCGAACACCCAAAATTCAAGAGCAGTATAGCAAGATCGGTGGTGGGTCTCCCATTAAAAAATGGACTGCAACTCAAGGAGAAGGCATGGTGAAATTATTGGATGAACTCTCTCCTACGACAGGTACATTGTGCATTTCTGTGCGCATGGTAGAATCATATCACCCATTGCTAGCTACATAAATGCTACGTTCAGTAGTTGAACTAGCTAATGCACTGCAAGGCTGTTCTCCTGATTCAAATTTCTGCCTTTGGGTGATGTTATACATGTATTTGGTGGAGTAGTACAATTTTAAACACTGAGTGGGCTGTATCCAGGACTGATACTTTGCAGCCTTGTAAAGACTGAAGTGAAAACAAATAAAGGGAATCAAGCATTATCAAAGCTGATAGGTCTCACCATATAAATGCTATGCTTGTTGTTTTAGGCTTGGATTATGGCCAAACCCATTCCAAGACAGCTGCCTGTGTGTATGCAGTTGTGTGGACTCATGAACAGGTGTCCTGGAATTATTTTATTCAAAGTGCAAAAGGATCCATTCCAAGAAAGCAGTTGTATGTGCGCACGCATGAGCACGCACGCACTGCAGTCCTATTGGAATGATGTTTTTTTTAAAAGTATAACAAATAATTTCAAGATAGCCTCCTCTGTGTACGCCTAAGCTTATATACAGCTGCTGTATTGGAAGGATATTTTTATGATTCAAACCTTTTTATTCAGTTTTTAGAAGTACAAATCGCTCACCTACATCTGGTGGTGAGTGAGGTAGAACAAGGAAACTAACAGTAAACTAAGGGGAGGAGAGGTAATTTGGGGAGTGGGATGGTGAGGATTTGAGGTGGAATTTGCAGGTGAACGAGGGGGCTTGGGGGGGGAGAGAGGAGGAAGGGTGTTGTAGGAGGGAATGTCCCAGGAGGGAATGTCCCTGAGTATTTCTGTCAGTCCTCTAAGTGTTTACCCCCCCAATTTACTCCCATCCAGTGTTGGAGTGTCTCTGGTGTCACCCTCCTTGCAAATCTGCCGGCTGTTTGCCATCCATAAATCGAAGTTCTAGTATGACAGGGGGCATGCAAGCTCTTGAAAATCCTGTGCCTGGAAGCGGATACAGGGCCCCCGGCTTTTATTAAATTGAGGCATCCTACTCTCCAGTAATAAGGCTGTGAGCTTTTCCATCCTCATGAGATGCCATAATTTATGTAACCAGTCTCTATGGTTTGGTAGCATGTCAGTGCCCAATTTGGCAATAATTACCTGTTTTGCGGCACACAGGGCCACAGTGATGGTTTTCCCTTTAGGTGAATGTAGGTATAAAACCAGCATGAGGGTTAGTCAATATAGAACACCACAACTATAGGGGAGCTAAATTGATAGTGTCCTCTACAAGCTCCATCCCTAGCTCCTGATGGACAATATAGGCTGAGCAAGTTGGTGGCACTCCCAGGAGTCTCTGTAACACTCTGTTTTGCACACCTTGAAGGGGCTTAGGATTTACATAGCCCCACAGGCCAGCACCGTACAGTAAAATAGGGAGACACTTCCTCCTGTTAATCTCCAACAAAGGGATTACGGGTTTCTTCTTAGTATGTTGAGATGAACTAAAAACAAACTCCGTGGAGCTAGAAAATGTTCTCATTACAGTGGAAATAGAAGGTCCCCAATTCCCCTTTGAATCTAAAACTTCTCCCAAGTAGGGGAATACAGGGGTAAAAGTCACAGATTTGCCTTGCAATTTGATACCCCTCATCTTGGTTTGCCTGGATTACACAACATTATAAATATTTTAGAGCGATTTGTTTCCAGTCCCATAAATAAAACAAATTCATCAATTAGTATCTTCAAACCATTAGGGGTTCTGGCCAACAATACCTTGCTAGCCACGTATTGCAATACAGCGGCCTTTTTTCCTGCAGTGGATGGGGCGTCAGAAACTCTGGCAGACAAAAGGGCTCCAGGCCATTAATATATAAGAGGAAATGCAGAGGGGCTAATATGCACCCCTGGCGTACTCCCCATCGAATTCTAAATCCCTCTGTCCTTACACCTGAGGGACCATACTGGGCCAAGGCAGAAAGATGGTGGTGGAGGGCTCTCTGGAATAAAACCAGATCACCATCAACCCCCAGGTCAGTCAGTATCCCCCAGAGCTTTGATCTCACCACATTGTCGAAGATGCAAGACAGATCCATAAAGGCCAGGTACGTGGAGTCCTGCTTAGCGATGGTATACTTACAGCAAGTGCAGGTTTACACCTTGCTCCAATGTGCCCAGCCCCTCACGAAATCTGTACTGCGCCTCCAACAGGATGCTGGTTTCCCCCACCTGATCCAGAAGGCAATCCAAAACCACTGTACCCACTAGTTTAACAGCTGAGTCCAATAACGAAATTGGACGGTAACATTCGGGCAGTTGGGGATTGCCCATTTTAAGTACAGGGAAGATAATGTCTGAATGCCAAGTTTCTGGCAGACCAGTCTTACAAGACACATTAAAGCAGTTACAGTGTAAAGGGTCCCAAAGATCCAGGGTGGTTTTATATAAATCCATAGGCACCTCTTTTGCATCTGGCATCTTCATACACAGGCTTCTATTAATGGCCACCATTACCTCTTCAACAGAAAATTCCAAGTGGAAAGGAAATTCTACCTCCTCCTCATCGACTGCCCCCAGGTCACTCAGTGAGCCATAGTGTATTTTAAAGTGCTCAACCCAAGCATGCTGACTTATGGTGGTAATTACGGTATTCAAGTGTATCCCCTTTGACACAATATTTCTGGTTAGAGCCCAAAAAGTTCTAGAATCTTTGAGTCTGCAGGCTCACACCAGCCCACCCCAAGATTCATCCTGCCATTGCTTGCACCTGGACGTTTGCGCATCCTTGTAGACCCGTCTGCATTGACGTACCTTCAGCACATCCTTCAGATTGGCCTTCAGGGCCTCGTGCAAAGACTTAGAGGCCTTTCTGCAGACATGATCAAACCACATGGAGCCATCTGGGCTAGGTCTACTAGGTTTCATTAGCATGCCCCTCGCCACTGATCCTAGTTCTGCAAAGTGGGAAGGCACAGCAAGGGAACATTCTGGTGGCTTAAGGCAGGCCATCACCAAAGGGAGACAATTAGTGCATATTTTACCTAAGAGGGCCGGCATATCTACATTTCTCCACACCAGATGATGCCCTTGTGTTATGGTGTCCAGATTTTATATAGGAACATTCACCGTTCTTCCCTCCTTCCTCAAATTGCCCAATTCAAGGCTCAAGGGGTTATAATTGCTAAAAGGGCTTAATTCAATTTTTGCCCCCACAACATTGGTACAAAGTTCCTGATCTATGAAGATGTAATCACCCACAAAGGTACTCTTCCCCCTCTCAAAGATAACTTTAGATGAATACAGAGGATCAAAGGCCTCTGTGACATTCAACAAGTTAAATGATGTAATAAGTTGGAACAGGGCTTGGCCCCTGCTTTCTCTTATATAGCTAACTCATCCAGAAAAAGAATGATCAAACATATGTTGAGCGTTCTCCACTTGAGTAGGCCCCAGCTTGACATTACAATCACTCCCTATGATGATACTGTAACCATGACGCAGGGAGGCCAGAGGCTCCTCCAAGCCGTATATAAAATCCACCAACACTTTGAGGTTGGTAACATGATCCGCCCCAAGAAAGCCATTATAAAAAATAATTAAAACAATACGTATGCCATTTTACCTCTAAGTTAAGAATGCTTGAACTAAAGGGCTAGAATTGGTTTGAATCAGGCATACCAATGCAAGTTGATGTTGGGGAAGTCAGATGCTTTCTCCCTGCCAGGCCCCTGTATCCCAGGGGTAAAACTCTGATCTTGCTTTGGTAAAAAGATATTTGCCCTCCATACCCTTGCATGTGCCTAGCCAACATGGGATTCCTAAAAGTGCAAATGACACAGTCTCTCTCTAGCTCCTTACACATTTTTCGAATCCAGCCCAGCCTTCTAACCATAAGTAATTTTGTCAGTAACCTCCCTTGCAACATGGAATTCCCCCTGATCCAGTGGGCCACTTTATTAATCAATTAAATGGTGGAAACTCTCGCATTGGGGTGCAGTTTGGGAATATCTGCCAGGATAACCACATAGAGGCAAGCTGCCAGAGGGAGATCACATCTAGAGAAAGCCATCTGGGGTGGCCCTGGGCCCTCCACCAGATCAGCGGAGTTTTCAATTGTGCGAAGGCCTGGACAGACCTATCCTGATCTAATGTACTCACTGGTATGGCTGTTTTTTGAGCCCTGTTCAGAAGAGACTGGCAAGTTGGACTGGGGAGCCTTTCTAAGTGCCTTGGAAAAAGACACGTTCCCCTGCCTCGAGTCGCACAGACCAGCGATCTCAAGAATCTCTTTCAGTGGTGGAACTGGGATAATTCAGGGCCTCAGCATTTGTCTCTCTGATATCATGGCCACAGACACCCCACCCATCCCATTTCAACTAGTTTTCCCTTATATCGTCCTGCCCACACTCCATAGGCAATAATCTAGCTTCAATTCACCCCAAATGTTCAAACACCCTCAACATTTTAGAGTCAATAGCTTCCACAATTTCTTGGCCCAACTAAGTGAGCAAAACCTTTATGGCCTCTTTGCAGGGGTGAGGACACAATAATGAAGATTCCAAGATGGCTGACATTGTATTTTGTTTGGGCTCTAGATGCTTCAGGGCAGGTCCTCTTTTTTCCTTTTCCAGGGAGGATAATAATTGGAGGACAACCTCAACAGGGATGGTTAGGGCAGAAGCAGTACAGAGGATTAATATCCTTGCGATCTGCCCCCTTAGAATTATTGGCGGCATCTGGATCCAATAGTGCGAAAAAACGATGATAAGCGCTTCTCCACAAGAGATATTTCCTTGTCCAGTGCACCCACTGCCTTTTCTGTATAGCCGTCAAGTGTGGCCGACTTCTTTGCTGCCGACCCTTCCAAGCCCAGGCCCCTCTTTTGCTTCACCATTGTTGTCCTTTGACTCTCACTTGGAGCAGACAACAAGAAACCGGTCCCTAGACACACGGGACTCTGCCCCTGACTAATTAATGGGTTCCTAAAAAAAATTGCAGAGCTCAAGGCAAGTCAGTTACAAAACGCTGTATTTTAAGTGGTGGTATGAAGGTATATCCCATTTACAAATAATTTCACTGCTATATTTACAAAGTCAATTGAAGGGTAATTAGTATGTGGATACAGTCTCTCACCAAGGACAAAGAAAAGGTAGTTCTCTGAACACCACCAAAAACCAAAGGGGATGGCCCTGGCTCGGATCTTTCTAACACTGACCGGTCCAGGACGGGTCTGCTCTTGGCCTGGACTTTGCCCGAGCGTGGATGGTGCGCGTCCCGTGCAGCAGTTATAATGAACGCGCTATGTAGCTCTACAGAGAGTAGGTGAAGATGATTACAGGGACCGCCTCCTGGGGCTGTGGTGCAGGATGGTATATGAAGTCCCTCCTCCACTGACTGCGCCTCACCACCTCGGCAGCCTCGAGATTTTGTTGTCCATTTTTGTTTGATGACGTGTGGCTGTAGATACACGTGCTGTGCATACTCCTACCTCCTGCCATCTAGTGTTGGGTTTGGACTGTTGCAAGGTGTTTTTCTTTGAAGGTACATTTTTGATTCATGGGATTGAGTGACTTCTCCTTCTTGGTGATAGTGCACATGGGCATCTACTCCTTTTGTTAGACTGTTTTTTCCGTCCAGCGTCAAATTCGGACATGTCTCTCTCCGCTCTGTCTTCCCCTCACTCCAGTTTTGAAACTCTTCTTTCTGTCTTTTGCTCCATCTACAGTATTGTTTATGATTGTGTTGTCTTGCATTCTCACGGTCATCTCACTCTGAGAACTGACCGCATGCCCTCGGGGGCCACTTGCCGGTTCGGCCCTGCCTCAGCACGTGGCACGACCACTATGCTGCACTGATGGAACGGACGCCATTTTGATTCTGTCCTCGGTGCCATGACAACGTCCTGCACACCGACTAACATCTGGTGCGTAACCGGTACCTCTCCCCCAACCATCAAAAAGCCACCTGCAACGCCTGCACATACTTCAGATTGAAAAAGACCCTTTAGGAAGGACCAAAGAGATCATCGACTGGAGATGGTCCACAAGACTCCAGAAGACACTCCGGCCATCTTTGGGGAGGAGCACACCCAGGAGGAGCTGGAACAGGAGGAGGCCTTTCCCATCCAGGACTCCGACTCAGACATTCAGTTGGATATCGAAAGCCACGAGGTGACACTGGCCCGACCTGTGAATACTGTGGTTCCTCCTACCCCCTCTAAGACTTCTAGAAAGCTCCTTACCAAGGTTGTTGGACTGCCACCCGACCATGGCCAGTTCTGTAAAACAGGCTTGAATGCCCTGCTCTCAGGCTCGGCACTGAAAATTGCCATGGCCAAGTCATCATCTTCAGTATAGACTTCAACGTCTTAGGTCCAAGAACAGCTTTCATCCGGCCTTCGGCACCAACCACTTCGGCACCAAGCTGAACAATCTCCATCTTCGCATCAGCTCTGACAAGAGGATACCAACTGAAAACCTTGGTGTCGAAAACCAGGGATTCCACGCCTTCGGAGCCAAAAGACTAGTCAATCTTCGGCCACACCGTCTCCCGTTGAACCTATTTTGGAGACCATGGGTGCTCGTCAGCTCCGCCTCCACATCCAGGAGGGTACAGGGCACATCCCCTCCCCCCTTCACCTACAAGAGGAAACTATCCTTTTAGGAGGCTTTGGACACTTCACCACCTCCAAATACGACTAAGGACAAAGCTACCAATACTTTTCAGAAGCCTTTTCCTCTACCTCCTTCTCAAACACCTTCTTCACCACCTCTTTCCCGTGCTTCTCCTCCACCCTCCTCCATTCATTCACCTGCCTCTCCTACTGCAGGAGATTTAACACCACCGGGTTTCCTTTTATTCACTGTGGGAGATTTGGGTGACACACAGCTTGGCCCAGATCCATGGTACACATATGACCCTGATCCGATGATTTCCACAGATCCAGATTTATAATCTGCATGACCCTCACCCCCAGAGGATACCACATCCTACCAGCTGGTAATAGCTCGGGCAGCTGCATTCCACACTGGTGAGCTGCACAGGGATCCCACTGAGCAAGACTTTTTTGTTTTTGTTATTCTAATGTCCACACATAGGGATATCCAGTTCCCCCATGCTCCCTGGCCTGTTTCGTCATGCAGGGTAAATTTTTGAGTAACCGGTCTGCTCTAGAGTTATCACCTCTAGAGTAGACAAAAAATACAAAGCTACTCCCTCTAATCCAATTTACATAAAATTACGGGTCCCGTCAGATTCTGTTGTGGCTACCACTACACGCAAACAGGCCAATAGTCCAGCCACGGAAGACGCTCCTCTCCGAGACAAGGAGAGCAAAAAGATTGACACCGCAGGTAAAAGAGTGACTGTGCAAGCTGCCAATTATTGGTACATCACCAACTCACAAGCTTTACTTGCAAGGTATGATCGGGCTCACTGGGATGAGATGGAGGAGGTCCTCCAGTATCTCCCAGATGAGCCCCCAAAAAGGGGACAATAGGTTGTCACAGAGGGGCAGACAATCAGTAATAGTTACAGTCATATGTGCCCTAGATGCCGCAGACAAGGATGCTTGCGCTATCGACATCAGCATACTAGCAACAAGACATGCCTGGCTTCGATGCTCAGGTTTTAAATCAGAGGTACAACAAGCGGTACTCAATATGCCCTTTCGACAAGGAACATTCTTTGGGCTCTCAAGTGGATTCTACCCTTGAGAAGCTGAAAAAGGACATGGACACCACAAAAGCCATAGGTGCTTTGAAGTCCCCCTCCCAATGAGGTACTTTTCGTCACCCCCCACATTCAGAGGTGGTTACAAACCAATTACAGAGGCCTCTGCCTCTCAGGCCAGACAGCCTTCCAGTTCACACTCACAAGGCTTCTACAGAGGAGCCTACAGGGGTGATAAAACCCTAGGTAAAGGCAAGAGCGCCACCACCCATACTTGTACATCAACATCTAAACAGGGACTACCTATGTCTTCCCACCCTCCACTCCACACCTGTCGGGGGAAGACTTCAAAATGTCTATACACAGTGGCTCAACATCACTTTGGACCAATGGGTCCTTTCCATTGTCCAATATGGTTACTGTCTGGAGCTCATTACCACCCCTCCAAACATTCCCTCTCGCTCTCAGAAGATCTCCTAACAACACCTTCTTCTTCTCAAACGAGGTACAATCCCTTCTTCTCAAAGGAGCCATTGAGCCAGTTCCACTACAATACCAAGGAAGAGGAGTATACTACCTATACTTCCTCATTCCCAAAAAAGACGACTGTCTCAGGCCCTTAAACCACTACATTCTATCAGAACACTTTCACATGGTTTTTCCTCAAGTGGTTATACCCCTCTTAAAACAGGGTGACTTCATGATGGCCCTAGATCTAAAGGACGCCTACTTCCATATCCCCATCCACCCTGCAAACCGCAGATAACTCAGATTTGTTATTGCAAGCAAGCACTACCAATTCTAAGTTCTTCCTTTCGGAGTCACCACAGCTCCCAGGGTCTTCACAAAGTGACTAGCAGTAGTAACAGAACGCAAAATGGACACATGTTCCCCTACCTGGACGGCTGGCTCATCAAAGCCAGCATGTTAGCACAATGCCAACGTCACACTCCGATGACAGTGGATTTTCTGCACAAGTTAGGGTTCACACTCAACTTTCTCAAACCCCACCTTCAACCTCTTCAGATATAGCCCTATGTAAGAGCTATTCTTAATTCAGAATTTAGATGAGCATACCCCTATCTGGCTTGTGTTCACAACTTTCAGTCTCTCCTCCCTCAGTTTCGAGAGAATTCATCATACACGTTCAGGACTCTGATGCACCTGTTAGGGATGATGGCCTTCTACATTGCCATTGTTCCCCACACCAGACTCCACATGCGTCCCCTACAACAGTGTGTGTCTCATAAGAGAGTGCAATCACAGGGTCACTGGGAAGATCTAGTGTTGTTACACTGCTGTACCACTCTCTGCAGTGGTGGAACACCACCAACCTGTTGAAAGGGCGGCATTTACCAGGCCTTGTGCCTCAGATCATTCTGACAACAGATGTGTCAGACACAGACTGGGATGCTCACCTTTGAGAACACTTCAGTACAGAGACAGTGGGATTCCCATCATCAATCCCTACACATCAACTTCCTCAAGCTTCAGGCAATATTTCTAGCCCTGAAAGCATTTCTTCATAACCTCTCTCACAAGGTTGTCTTAGTCCGCACAGACATGACAGCAATGTACCACCTTAAGGAACAAGAGGGGACACAGTCATTCCAACTGTCACAGCTCTCTCAGTCAATTTGGAAATGGGCTCTCCACCATCATATTCACCTGGTGACAGAGTATCTCCCAGGAACGGACAACGACTTTGCAGACCTGCTCAGCAGAATGCACCAACAAGTCCATGAATGGAAAGTCCACCCGCAAATCCTTCAAAAATACTTCCAGAAGTGGGGAACACCTCAAATAGATTGTTTTACTACAGCAGAAAACATAAAATGCCAAGACTTCACCTCCAGGTACCCACATCCTCTATCCAAGGGCAATGCTCTGTGTATGAGCTGGTCAGGGATTTGCTTATCTTTTCTGGCTCTCCCTCTCATTCCATATCTAGTTTGACATATCAGGCAAACATCTCTCAACATGATCCTTGTGCTCCCACATGCGCGGCAGCCCACGTTCACCACACTACTGGACCTCTCAGTAGTCCCCCACGATAAGTTTCCTAACATGCCGGACCTTCTGACTCAAAACCATGGTCAGGTCAGACACCCAGACCCCAGATCTCTCAACCTCGCGATATGGCTGCTGAGGTCATAGAGTTTGGTTTCTTGGATTTGCCTGCAGAATGTATGGACATTCTCAGAGCAGCTCGTAAACCCACTACTGAGCATGTTATACTGCAAAGTGGAAACTCTTTGTTTGCTACTATCAACCCAAACACATTAATCTCATTAAAACCAGTCAAATGCATTGTCTATTTGCTTCATCTACAAAAAGCAAATTTAGCCTCCACCTACATTTGCGTACACCTTGCAGCTAGCTATAGCTGCATATTTACAAAACAGACAACATGCATCCCTGTTTAGAATTCCAGTGATCAAAGCATTTATCAACCAAAAGTGCCTCCTGCACCATCATGGAACCTCAATATTGTCCTTACCAGGCTCTTTGGACCTTCTTTTGAGCCACTTCACTCATGTCCCCTTCAGTACCTCTCATGGAACGTGGCTTTTTTAGTTGCTGACTCATCTCTACACATGTTAGTGAGCTCCAGGCCCTAACCTTCTGAGAACCATTCCTCCATATTCATAGGTACAAAGTGGTTCTTCTCAATAATCTGAAGTTCCTCCCTAAGGTGGATTCTCAATTTCAGATTAATCAATCCATTGAGTTACCAGTCTGCTTCCCGCGGCCTGACACAATTGCTGAAAGTTCCCTTCACATTTTAGATGTTAAACATGGATTAATGTTCTACGTTGATAGAACTAAAGAATTTAGAAAAGACTAAAAAGCTCTTTGTAGCTTTCTCAGTACCTCATAAAGGTAATCCAATAGTCAAAAACAGCATAGCTAGGTGGATAGTAAAATGTATTCAAACTTGTAATGCTAAAGCAAAAAATCAACTTCTTGTCACTCCCAGAGCGCACACTACCAGGAAGAAGGAAGCCACTATGGCTTCCCTTGGAAATATACCCATAGCTGACATTTGTAAGGCAGCTACATGGTCTACACCACATACATTTATAAAACAATATTGTGTAAATGTACATGCACACCAGCAAGCCAGTGTTGTCCAAGCAGTACTAAGAACAATTATCCAGTCAGCTGCAACTCCCACGGATTAGCCACTTCTTTCATGAGGGGAATGCTTTACAGTCTGTGACGGCATGTGTGTCTACAGTGACACATGCCATTGTACGGAAAATGTTGCTTACCCAGTAAGCATCTGTTTGTGGCATGTAGTGCTGTAGATTCACATCCGCCCTCCCTCCTTCCTGGACGCCTGTGGCCATTTCAGTTACTTTATACTTGTATGTAGTTATATATATATTTTTTTACCTTTGCATGGGCATCTCTTTTTGAACACTTCCTTTACACTCCTTTTCTCTCCTGCCTGCTGGAAAACAATCTAACAAAGGAGTCGATGCCCATGCGCACTATCACCAAGAAGGAGGCGTCGCTCGATCCTGTGACTCGAAAATGCTTCTTTGAAGAAAAACTACTTGCAACACTCTGGACCCAACCCTAAATGGCAGGAGTATGCAGAGCATGTGAATCTACAGCCCTACATGCCACGAACAGATGCTTTCTTGGTAAGTAACAATTTCCTTATTTCTGTTCTTGAGAATAGAAACATTAGCATATGAGGATAACGCATTGAAATGAAAAGATTTTGACCAATTTTCCCAAGCAAAAAATTAAAAACCAACAAATTACTCTTTTGATAAAGTACAAAAATCCAGAAACGTGTCCAGACATACCAACAGACAGCTGTGCCAACAATGGGGAACACTTGATAGTTGTGCATTTACCGTAATCCACCTGGGAGAAATATGGTCTAGTATGTCAGGCAGTGTGATCCCCTTTCCTGCTTTATCGAGGTTATGTGCACATTGTCAGTGTTCTCAGTCTATCAGTCTCACTCCGCAAACGACCAATAAATAAACTGATAGTGCTAGAGTGGTGCCTACATGTGGCTCTGACTCGTCATATCCCAAGGTGAGGTAGAGTTGCAATGGAAGTCTATGGTACCATTGGCAGGTGTGCAGACCCTATTGCAAACTTTTGTGCCTGTGCCTGTGCCTGTGGAGACTGACAATGTGAGGAATCTCTAGTTAGAGAAGAGGATTCACCAGAAAGAGTAGATGTCTTTACTCCGTCCCGGGTCCCTACCAATCACCAACTATAGGCATTCTGGAATGTTGCTTTATTTGATGATATCATCTGGGGTTTTGAGATGTATTGTGATATCCTTCACCGGATGGCCCCTTTAAACAAGGCTATCTTTTTATTAAAAAAAATTGCAGATGCTCATACCTTCTGACTTTCTTTTACCCAATTGAAGGAGTGCCATGCCACAACCAATGATACTGAAAACTGCTTCTCAAAGTTGTTTTATTTAGAGCTGTGCTCGGCCTGTATACCACACATGCTTACACATTGGGTTCATAGCCCCGCCAGCTGTCACAGATGAGTATACATCCTTGCAAGTCCCAGCTTGAGGGGGATGACAGAATAACAGCACAGCCAATTTCGATAGGCCCACCACATCTGAAAATATCTGGGTTCGGGAACACCATGCACGGGGTGCGAAAATGCACTCTATATAACCATAGAGACACTGAGGCCGGTAGTGAGTGAAGCCCTTGTCACCCTCCCTTGGATGGTGGGGATGGAGGGATGTTGGGGGGGGGGAGGCGGGTCCATGCAATACTTCCTCCCACAATGCAGGATCTTGTCCTGCCCACCATTACCCTCCCCATCCGAAAGCCACCATACACCAATTTGCCCCCCAGCCGTAACCCCCATGCTCTCATTTACCATGTGCTTGGAGTAGGTAGTAAATGGGAGCATTAAACTTCCTGTAATGTGGAGAAAAGTTGCATAAAAGGCTACGTTAATTCCGGATCTGGCAGGTATTCCCAAATTCAGGGACTTTAACGCATGAGGAGCAGGCCTGACTCCGGGAATTTATATTTGGATGGGCCAAGGGTGCCTTTGGGTTGGCCAGAGTGTGCCCAATTTTAGACATTTCTGGAGGTAGCCTGCAACCTAGGATCTGGTGCCACTGTACCTGCTGCATCAATTGCAAGTAAACCCCTGTCTCCTCTTTCCGAACACACATCTGTGGCCTCTTTTGCTGTTACTGGTAGGGCCAAAGGTCATGTTTGGGTGGGCCTGGCCCACCTTCTAGAACCGGGTCTGATGAGAAGGCACCTGTCCATATCACCATCGAAGTTAATGAGGAAATCTTAAAAAGGCACCTTGGCAGATACAGTAGTGCGTTAATGATATTTAACCATGTCAATAACTTTCCGTTGATACCAGATTTAATCTAGTTCAATTTCATTCTTTGACCAGGACATAACTCTCCTAGTCCTGAGTGAAATCTGCCCTGATCACATTGTAAGGTGTCTGTTATGTTGATGGTCAGGGGTTGCTTTTTCCAAATGACGCAGCCAGATCTAAACATTGTGAGTTTTGCATCGGAATAGTGGAGAGATTGTGCAGTGTGTCGGACCACGCCCTTTTGCGGGACCCCATGAAATGTTTGCTGGGCCTGCTTTTTAAAATAAGGTGGTGGGAAGTTAAACATAAACTGATAAAGCTAGCTCTGCTGTTGGTTGTGTGCCTCGGAATCGAACGTGTAAAAGACCAAATGATAAACTTAGAGAGGGAGTATAATCTTGCGATAGATACTGTCTGAGTGGCGTGGTATGGGCGGCCACGAGAATAATTAAAGCGATATAATGCTCCGCTCACGACTCACTGATAAGTCATTGGGACCCCTTGTGTTTTTTTTGTTGGGTATAAACAGTGGTGCGTGCATGCGTGTGTGTGATACCTCCATGAGTAAGACTAGCCACAGATACTTGTGGTCCGAGGAGTATCCGATATGAAGTTTCTGAACTAACGCTGTGGCGGAGCCCCTCCCGCGGGCACTGTGCTGGCGCCCCCCTCTGACGCAGGAACAGCGAGATAGGGCCGGTGCCCGCCTCCCATCTGCTCCTCGCCCTCCCCGACCGCCGTGCACGCCCTGTGGTGTTTGGAGAACGGTTTCCTAATCTCCGTCGGGCAGATTCGTGCGTTTTGAATGTGGCGCGCAAAACTGAGCTTCGGATAAGATATAAGAATCGAAGTCGAGACGTCCTGGCGCCTCTAATGGCTAAACCCAAGTTATATTCTCCGTTGCAGCTTTGTCGCCTCGACAAAATCACGAATTTCAATACAGATATTTAGGAATTGGAAGAAAAAACCTAGATGCAGCAGTATAATGTTAATTTGAGCAGCCTTCTTTTTGTCTTTACTAGTTTCAGGAAGTAATTATGAAATCTTGGAGCAGGCCACCCATACAGACTCTCCCGTGCTTTAGGTGAAATGAAGAAGGCTCTTGCGTGGGGTTGGGGTAGGCGACATCTCTAATTAGGAAGTGGCTACTTACGTATTGTACCTAAAATCCATAAATGGGCATTGAGGTTTGTCATGAAAGGACATAGCCTAACGCGCGTTAAGAATCCTACGCTCATAGGGTTGGTTAATGTTACCTTCCGTTTCGTTATTGGAGCTTTCTGTGAAGTCCATAGCATCTTTCGACTTCTGTGCCTTGCTGTTTGCATCCTCCTTCAGGGTGTATGCTGTAGCGACTTAAGATCCAATTTGCCCCATTACTCTTAGCAGTTTAGTAGCATGAGATGCACATGGACCACGGCCCTGCATTCTGTAATCCGTGCAACCACCCAGGATTCTTGAATGCACAGATCACATGCATGTCCCAGTGGGCAGGTGTGGTGCTGTCCTGCAGCTCGCACACACATGGCAAGAGTCTACGTACCACGTACGTGATGGTGTGGACATTTGTGAACTATGAGGGAGTCCATGACGCCAACCTCTTTTGCCCTTCTTGTACAGGAACACCAGCCAGGAGTGAAGAGAAAGCTCACTGTGCCTTCGAGAGTAGCTGACGTTTATGAAAGAATGACATATAGATGCTTGGGATGGCATATCAATAAAACAATACACCCACCGCAGGGTTGGTGTTAGAATGCCCCACTTTCATGAAAATCAACCTTTCTATTTGTGATCATGATGACTAGTGGGGAACTGATGTATTTTATTCACTTAAAATGTTTCTCGCTTAGCCCACGATTTAGGGTTGGTCAGCAGAAATGGCAATTCTACATTTGGCAAATATCCCACTTCTGTCGCAGCAGAAGATCAAATCTCGTTGATTTTGCTCTGTCTCCCTCTGTTGCAGAGGGGATGTTCTGCAAAAATGCTCGATCTACAGCAAATTGGGAGTGTGCAAGTTTTCAAGTAATGGCTAATGCCACTGCAGAAACCTCAGCATACGCGTGTTACCACTGGCATTTGCCTCTGTTGACGAGATACGTTTTCAGTACTAACATTCCTCATCCCATAGAACTTGAACTGATTTCTACACCTCCAAATATTTTCTGCCGCACTTCATACCCATTTATTGCGTCACTTTGTTTTCTGTGTATTCCCGTTGCCCCTGCCTCTAAATATGTCCTCTGACCGACGATGTAGGCAAAGATTCTTAAAAAAAATATTGGAGGACGCATGAACAGTTGTCACATAATTATTGCTAGCTTACACAATCTCTTCATGGGAGCTATGAGTTGCACTAAGTTGCGTTTTGAATAGGATGTGTCACTTAACACAGAAGGACAGATGCTGTCTTTCATGGTGGATAAACGTGAACTTTTCGTTTTTTAAATATGGATCTAACAGCAGGAGGGTCGCACTGGAAAAATAAATAGTTACGGGCACCGAAACGAAATTGACCCGTAGTAGTAAACCAGGTAGTTAAAAAAAATGGCCCAAGTTTGCCAATCAGGTTTTGAACTTGTGAAGACGCGCGGTTTGGGTGTTTCTCAAGTATGGGAGGCAGCATGCATTTCTGTTTGTTGCAGGCAGTGCTTAGCTAATATCGCCGAAACCAATAGTACAAAACGAGCCACCGTGGCCATAAAACCGGACCACAAACTGCTAAAAAGAAAGTAGCCCCTACAATGACCTGTCAGGCCAACCCTGTGGGCACTGCCAGGCCGCTGCCACACATGCCAGTTCGACCCTGAACAGCAGTCTAGATGTGACTGGGTTGTGCTGTCAGTGAGAAATAATACTGCTAAAACAATGGTGCCCAGTCCTTCAAAATATGCACTACTTTATTTTCCACTTTCTCATTGCTTGCAGAGATTTATTTGGGGAGGGACTAAGCTTTATAACTTCATTTCAGCAGCAGGGTCTGGATGTTGATATGGCGCAACCCAATTACCGGTACACATTTGTATTGTAGGACATTTACATTGCCACATTTATATTGTATATACCTTTGCATCACCATCATCTTCACTGACATAGCAAAAATGAATATGATTAAGGTTAGTTTTAGTTCTAGGGTTAGAGTTAAGGCTGTGTTCAGAGTTAGTCCAAAGATGACTTGATACTATGATTGACGTGCTGGCAAACATCAGTGAAGCATTCATTGATGTCTTGGTATGGCCATTTGTAGTTAACAATATAAGTGAAGACAAGTTAGTGTTAATAGATGAAATGGCTTGCCTGTGATGGTATTAGTCATGTTGCGCATCCCAGTTGACCATTTGGGACTTTTCTAAAAATAAACATTCTAGTCGTATGTGGATGTGAATAATTACAGATCAAAAAATGGGCGTTTACACTTTGGCACAGGATAACCTGCAACAGAATGGTCTCCCTCTGTGTACAAAAATGGATTTCTGCTCCTTCACGTTTATAATAACCAGTTATCCAGTTGCTGACCAGGATCCGGCTGTATTCCCTCCTTTGGGTTCTGGGTACTCTCAAGGCTGATTGATTAGAGAGTCTGTCATATCGCTTTAATGCCAGTGGATCATGGAGATGAGTGACGTGCCCCTAGCATAAATGGAGCCCACCCATGTAACAGTTGAATAGACAGTCACTGTCTAGAAATCTAGAAATAAGACAAACTCGTCTTCGACAGACCTTCCAGGTCCTGCCCAGCTGTATTGAAATGCTAATAAAATGTTACACATTCTGATGCTGTAGTGAAATGACAAGACTGTTGCAAATAATCGATTAAACCCTGGTGATAAAGACTTGATAAACAAGAATATTTTTGGTGAATGTAATGACACTTGGGTGACTTACTCAGAGAAAATCTCCAGAGGAAATCTTGTATTCAGTTATAATTAATAGTGTTTCTCTAGGTAAGGGTTTTATTGAACAGATGGTTACTGTACACTGAATGTTTTTATTATCTTTGTCCTTGTCCCAGTTGTTCTCAAATGCCCTGTTGCACGTTGGACCAAATGAATGGGTTATAACATTGCATTCTCTGTTCCTTTAAATCTGTTACATTGCTCCTGCACCAATAATGAATGGACTCGTTAGTTATTCTGAATGGACAAATAGAGGCAGAGTGCTGATTCATCGATCTACCAGATGATTTCATTATTAGATAAATCATAGAAAACGTTTGCAACATAACAGTCCCAGGAAGAGTGGGTCCAGGAAGAGAATGTTATTACTAGCCCAGGCAGATTTTGTGCAGGTTGTAGGCATTAATCATCATTCCTGTGCACAAGTTCAACTAGTTAGGAAATACACTGGACTCAGGGAAGCATACATATTGCTGCTTTAATCTAATATTGTTCCACATTCGTTGGACCGGATATGCGCTCTGGAAAAAGTAGCTGACATTAAGCTAAACTTGAATCTGAGCATGCTTAACATAATTTGCGCTCTTCATACAGGCACTTGGCGTTGGGTCTAAAAGAATTAGAATAGGTACATATTAAGTTCATCACTGTTCTGAAAGTATTGTTAATGAGCATTTGATTAATGCACAGTCAGCCAGTAATATGGCATTGCTTTGCCTTTCTGTAGTCAACTATATGGCATAGGGATGTAGACTTGCTCCACACCTGTTGAAAGTTTTCCTGCCTGATATTCCTGGGAAGTTGACCTGAGCAAAGTTACTCTGGCCAAATGGCAGGGCTGAGGCCACGCCTAATACAAGATGACTATCCTTGCTATAATGTATTTATTTCTAAGAGAAGTGTTTTGGCTTCTTGAGGAGAACACTTATTTGCCTTTCAGAATTCAGTAAAGGTCCGTAAACAGTTAAATATACATTATTAAAACCAAGTTTTGATCCCTCGTAATATAGTATTCCAACAATTGACCAAATCTGAACATCAGAAAATTAGGCCTTCTGACAGTAACTTTCTCCTCTGGTGATCCACTTCCTAACGGGTAATGTAGAAGTCAACAGATAAACAGCTTGATGCCTGATGTTCCTTTATGTAACATAATTATTTACTAATGCATTTTAAAGGATCATACAATTAAGAGATGTCAATGCCCATCTCCTGAATTCAGCCAAAGTAAAGCAGTTCAAGTAATCAACCCAGTTCTGCAAAATCTTTGCTTACGCTTTCCATCTTTGATGAAGAGAGACATTTAAGGGATAACTTGCTGTGTTCTGTTTTCTGCCCTTCTCAGTGATAGGATAAAGAGGACTCTTTTCCACGCCTGGGGGATTGCTTTGGGACCGGAGATCTGTTTAATGCCTTTGTAACGTCCTTGTCTGTTCTTAAGATCATTGCTGCACAGATCGGGTTTACTACCATTGATTCGCCAGTCTCTAAAGGCAACCCTCGCATTTTAGGTGCAGAAAAGGTTTGGAGCAGAGACCCTCTACAGTGGAATTGGGATGAAAAATTTGGGAAAATACTGGCCAAAAGATTGTTCGGAGTGGATGTCTTGTAAGGGTTTGCTTAATGCCTACACCTTTAGAAGCTAATTAGCAGAACACACTAGAGCAGTGGTTCCCAACCTGTGGTCCGGGGACCCCTTGGCGTCCGTGAAGCCACATCAGGGGGTCTGAGACTGCTTAGAAAATTAAATAATATTAACAGATTGATAAAGTGTATATGAATAAAGTGGCTAAATGTACAACTGGAAATGTTTAAATGTACTGTAAATGTTAAGAAATTTGAAATTAGAGGCTAAAGATGTAATTAGTATCCTCAGATTTATTTGTGGGAGGTGTGCAGGTGCATCAAACAGAATATAGCATGAATGATGTGTGGCTTCAATTGAATTTAGAAAAGTTTCGACCTTCCTATTAAAATTATTTTTTAATTTTTTATTTATATTTGTTTACAAATTAAATGAAATGTGTTATCCTTTGTTTATGTATTTGATGAATGCTTGCTTCTGTATTTTTGTGTAGTGTTTTATGTTTCAAATCAGCAACAATGTTTAGGCCTGGGTCCCTGGCTTTCAGGAATGACTCAGTGGATCCCAGATTTAAAAAAATGATTCAGTGGGGGGACCACGGATTCCAATAATGATTCAGTGGGTGTCCCTGGGTTTCAGTAATGATAAAGTGGGGGTCCACAGAAGTCAAACGGTTAGGAACCACTGCTTTAGAGTCCTTTGAGTATTTTACATAAAACTTATCTAACTGCTCTGTCTTTATTCTTGATTGTGTACAATCTTTCTTCAGCTAGTAGGTGCGACTTTGTTTTAGAATTCAGGAACAACCTAAGAGGAAGTCACACCTACTGAAGCAAATCTACCAGATGAGATTTGTGGATCTGTTTTGCTAATGAGGAAAGGAAACTCAAACCCCTAGCATACTTAATGCTGTTGGCTGCAAATAAGAACCCTCTGAAAGTCACCCTCGTTTGCTAGGACCAGTTGACAGCTGTGTAGTTGTGACAGAACCCTAGGTTTTAGGTGCCAACGTCAGGACCCACGCCTATTAGTTAATATTAATTAGTATTAAATACTGGTAGCAGGCAGCTCTCGGTATGTTTTATGACGCTTGACAACCAGAAAGGGTTCAGGTGTCAGCAAGCAAACAAGGGATCAAACTCTTGTGATGGATTTTATGTGTGAGTGTCAAGGAGGGTGACTGGGTCCACTCGACTCCATTGTAGCCCGTTTCATTGGCCACTGCTGGCTACCTCTGGGGGGGGGGGGGCCTGGCCTGCCCCTGACGCACAGCGTGGTCATACAGGAAGCGTGGCCGGTTGGGCATCACTGCCCCCCGGCGCTTACCGAAGCGCGTCACATCCTGCCAGGCCCGTGATGGAGGGACACTCAGGTTCACGCCTTCTATTTTAAGAGCAGCCAGTTGAAATAATTAAAAGAGATAAAATAAGCCGCGAACCATTTGAACACGAAGGCAATAAAAGCCCTGCTCGTCGTGCTGCCCACCTAGAGGAAACGCTCTCTAATGGGCTCCCCATTCTCACGACAATTAACCTTGTCAGGGGAAGGGGAGGGAAGATAAATAGGAAGGGCGCGGAGGTGTTGTGCTAGCCAACTCGTATAAAAATGAAAAGATAAAAAAAAAAACATGCTCGGAGCTGCTATTAGCAGCTGAGTGGCGAGAGATTTACAGCCTCTCCTTTGTGCGCATTTCTCACTGCCTGGGACCGGTATCAGATTTACAGGCCTTGCAATCTAAGTCGGTGACAGGAAGAGTAGTGGGAGAAGTGCAGCGGCATTGCATTGCTGCAGGTTCCTGGCTGAAAGGAAAAAAACATAAAAACCTCAGCTACTGAGCACACCCAGGAGAACCAGCGTCAGTTTTCCAGTCTGACAAAAAAAAACGAGTAATGGAATGCTGGCAGTTATTCTCTAGTTATTTGTATCACGCCGTAGTTGTTTTTACGATTTACCAAAAATAATATAAAAAGTTTGGATCCATTGTCTACCGTACAGGCCTTGCTTCGGACTGCTGACTATCCATGCATTTTGCAACAATTCCGTGGTATGTTATTTATGTTCATGAGTTTTGATTAGTTTCAGACCTAAAGGATGTTTATTCGACTTTTGACTAGGCATGTTTAGCCTTTTCAATGACGGGTACATTAAAAAATGCTATCAGGTTTTTGGCACCTTCAGGCTTCTGTCTTGGTGCAAACACTGCATCAGTAGTCCATGGAAACCTCAAACTATAATGGAAAATGTGGAGATTTTCCTTTTTAAATAAATTTGCTCAAAAGATCGTTAGTGTCTGAAATAGACGGACCTAAATTCTGGAAGACTAACCGAGGAAATGTTTCCCTGAATGGTTGAAAATACCAAACGTGCATAGTTTCCTTAGAAATGATGTCTTAACAAACAAATATGTAATATTGATGCAAACCTCAAAATTGTGGCAAAAGTAATGTTTATGATGCACTGCTCATTTGATGACAGATATTAAACTCAGGAGTATCGGAAAAGTATAAAAACAATGTATCTACTAATTGTGTAAGATGTAAGGAACCCATTGGTGCAAGCCAGACCTCCTTTGTTCTGGCTGGCTAGCCGCGTAGCAAGACATTTGTCAGACTTTTTCCAATACATTTTGCAAAACGTAGTAATTACCTTCAGTCTCCATTGCTCATCATATGTCCCTGCCAAGTCTTGACCTCCCCCACACATTGTTCCTCTTGATCTCCTGAGCGTGAAGGTACCAGACATATGTGGATTTTCTGCAGGTTTGGGGTGTCCACATGCAGTGTTGGATTAGCTTGTTGGGCACTGTGAGACTGGCTTGAAAGGACAAGTGTAACCTCTTTTGTTTATCCTGTCACGGCCCACAGTACCTAAAATACACCCCACACATTGGGCCTTTCAAGCGGGCTGATCTGGCGGTACAAGACAGGCCAGCCCAACACTGTCCACAGGCAATAACTTCGGTGCAGTGCATTTTGAAAATTGGGAGAGCTACTGCAAGTGAAATGTTGTTTAGGCCAGCTGTTTTCTTGGCTGCATGTATCACCCCTGGCCCATATGCAAATGTACCACATCGATATATTTTTAACATCATAAGGTGTTTTTTTCGCTAGGTGCCAGAACTCCCCCACTCTTATGGGCTGGCTGGGAAATTGCGCTGAAAATGACAGAAAATCATCAGATTTTTGGAATTTGTTTTTTTTTAAACATGTAATGCCAGTATTTCCTCTCTCTCCCTGTCCTCAGCTCAGGGGGTACCAGACATGTATGGTGCCCACAAGCAAAAAACTGAGTGCAGTGTATTCAGAAATTTTTGAAGCAAATTAAAGTGAAATGCTGATTTAGGGAACCTGTCTATTGGTCCCAGGTATCACCTCTGAATTCTGTAAAAACCTACAACAACCATATGTTTTCAGCTTGTACACATCATAAGGTTTCTATTGTTGGATGCCATACAACCCTTTCTGTATTGGCTGACTGGGACACTGCTGAACATGCCGTTTGTCAGATTTTCAGTATTTCCGTCCCACCCCTTTCAAAACGTGGTATTGTCCTTTGGTCTTCCTCGCACAGAATCATGTCCTTACGAAGCCTTGACTCACATCTAAGGTCCACTGGGCCTTCTGAGTCTGGGGTTAGCAGACCTGTTTTTTTTTCCATGGGTTTGAGCATCAATACAGAAACCAAGGTGTGTTTTTAACGGGGAAGGGAGTACATGGAAAATGGCTACAGTATATGAGCCTGGAATCATTCAACACTCAGGAAAACCCACTACCTTAAACATGTCAGAAAACTCGGTACCCAGGGGAATCTTAAATGATATGGTCAGTGTGAACCCCAACACATATTTCTCAGAAGCCTACAAATTTCAAAGTGTGGGTGTAGGAAGTTGGCTCTGTATGCACTATTTCAAAGTAAGGAATAGTATGCACAGAGTCCAAGGGTTCCCCTTAGAGGTAAGATAGTGGCAAAAAGAGATAATACTAATGCTCTATTTTGTGGTAGTGTGGTCGAGCAGTAGGCTTATCCAAGGAGTAGTGTTAAGCATTTGTTGTACATACACATAGACAATAAATGAGGTACACACACTCAGAGACAAATCCAGCCAATAGGTTTTTATATAGAAAAATATCTTTTCTTAGTTTATTTTAAGAACCACAGGTTCAAATTCTACATGTAATATCTCATTCGAAAGGTATTGCAGGTAAGTACTTTAGGAACTTCAAATCATAAGAATTGCATGTATACTTTACAAGTTATTGACAAATAGCTGTTTTAAAAGTGGACACTTAGTGCAATTTTCACAGTTCCTGGGGGAGGTAAGTTTTTGTTAGTTTTACCAGGTAAGTAAGACACTTACAGGGCTTAGTTCTTGGTCCAAGGTAGCCCACCGTTGGGGGTTCAGAGCAACCCCAAAGTCACCACACCAGCAGCTCAGGGCCGGTCAGGTGCAGAGTTCAAAGTGGTGCCCAAAACACATAGGCTAGAATGGAGAGAAGGGGGTGCCCCGGTTCCGGTCTGTTTGCAGGTAAGTACCCGCGTCTTCGGAGGGCAGACCAGGGGGGTTTTGTAGGGCACCGGGGGGGACACAAGTCCACACAGAAATTTCACCCTCAGCGGCGCGGGGGCGGCCGGGTGCAGTGTAGAAACAAGCGTCGGGTTTTCAATGTTAGTCTATGAGAGATCTCGGGATCTCTTCAGCGCTGCAGGCAGGCAAGGGGGGGGGTTCCTCGGGGAAACCTCCACTTGGTCAAGGGAGAGGGACTCCTGGGGGTCACTCCTCCAGTGAAAGTCCGGTCCTTCAGGTCCTGGGGGCTGCGGGTGCAGGGTCTCTCCCAGGTGTCGGGACTTAGGATTCAAAGAGTCGCGGTCAGGGGAAGCCTCGGGATTCCCTCTGCAGGCGGCGCTGTGGGGGCTCAGGGGGGACAGGTTT
The DNA here is from genome assembly GCF_031143425.1 of Pleurodeles waltl. NCBI lineage: Eukaryota > Metazoa > Chordata > Amphibia > Caudata > Salamandridae > Pleurodeles > Pleurodeles waltl. Next base: position 176,152,055 of record NC_090436.1, on the reverse strand, counting down.
TGGTACTCACAGTATCGGAGTAGTCCTGGGGTCCCTCCCGAGGTGTTGGATCGCCACCAGCCGAGTCGGGGTCGCCGGGTGCAGTGTTGCAAGTCTCACGCCTTTTGTGGGGAGCTTGCAGGGTTCTTTAAAGCTGCTGGAAACAAAGTTGCAGCTTTTCTTGGAGCAGGTCCGCTGTCCTCGGGAGTTTCTTGTCTTTTCGAAGCAGGGGCAGTCCTCAGAGGATGTCGAGGTCGCTGGTCCCTTTGGAAGGCGTCGCTGGAGCAGGATCTTTGGAAGGCAGGAGACAGGCCGGTGAGTTTCTGGAGCCAAGGCAGTTGTCGTCTTCTGGTCTTCCTCTGCAGGGGTTTTTCAGCTAGGCAGTCCTTCTTCTTGTAGTTGCAGGAATCTAATTTTCTAGGGTTCAGGGTAGCCCTTAAATACTAAATTTAAGGGCGTGTTTAGGTCTGGGGGGTTAGTAGCCAATGGCTACTAGCCCTGAGGGTGGGTACACCCTCTTTGTGCCTCCTCCCAAGGGGAGGGGGTCACAATCCTAACCCTATTGGGGGAATCCTCCATCTGCAAGATGGAGGATTTCTAAAAGTTAGAGTCACTTCAGCTCAGGACACCTTAGGGGCTGTCCTGACTGGCCAGTGACTCCTCCTTGTTTTTCTCATTATTTTCTCCGGCCTTGCCGCCAAAAGTGGGGCCTGGCCGGAGGGGGCGGGCAACTCCACTAGCTGGAGTGTCCTGCTGGGTTGGCACAAAGGAGGTGAGCCTTTGAGGCTCACCGCCAGGTGTGACAATTCCTGCCTGGGAGAGGTGTTAGCATCTCCACCCAGTGCAGGCTTTGTTACTGGCCTCAGAGTGACAAAGGCACTCTCCCCATGGGGCCAGCAACATGTCTCGGTTTGTGGCAGGCTGCTAAAACTAGTCAGCCTACACAGATAGTCGGTTAAGTTTCAGGGGGCACCTCTAAGGTGCCCTCTGTGGTGTATTTTACAATAAAATGTACACTGGCATCAGTGTGCATTTATTGTGCTGAGAAGTTTGATACCAAACTTCCCAGTTTTCAGTGTAGCCATTATGGTGCTGTGGAGTTCGTGTTTGACAAACTCCCAGACCATATACTCTTATGGCTACCCTGCACTTACAATGTCTAAGGTTTTGTTTAGACACTGTAGGGGTACCATGCTCATGCACTGGTACCCTCACCTATGGGATAGTGCACCCTGCCTTAGGGCTGTAAGGCCTGCTAGAGGGGTGTCTTACCTATACTGCATAGGCAGTGAGAGGCTGGCATGGCACCCTGAGGGGAGTGCCATGTCGACTTACTCGTTTTGTCCTCACTAGCACACACAAGCTGGCAAGCAGTGTGTCTGTGCTGAGTGAGAGGTCTCCAGGGTGGCATAAGACATGCTGCAGCCCTTAGAGACCTTCCTTGGCATCAGGGCCCTTGGTACTAGAAGTACCAGTTACAAGGGACTTATCTGGATGCCAGGGTCTGCCAATTGTGGATACAAAAGTACAGGTTAGGGACAGAACACTGGTGCTGGGGCCTGGTTAGCAGGCCTCAGCACACTTTCAATTGTAAACATAGCATCAGCAAAGGCAAAAAGTCAGGGGGCAACCATGCCAAGGAGGCATTTCCTTACACAACCCCCCCCCAAACGAAAGAGGATGAGACTAACCTTTCCCAAGAGAGTCTTCATTTTCTAAGTGGAAGAACCTGGAAAGGCCATCTGCATTGGCATGGGCAGTCCCAGGTCTGTGTTCCACTATAAAGTCCATTCCCTGTAGGGAGATGGACCACCTCAACAGTTTAGGATTTTCACCTTTCATTTGCATCAGCCATTTGAGAGGTCTGTGGTCAGTTTGAACTAGGAAGTGAGTCCCAAAGAGGTATGGTCTCAGCTTCTTCAGGGACCAAACCACAGCAAAGGCCTCCCTCTCAATGGCACTCCAACGCTGCTCCCTGGGGAGTAACCTCCTGCTAATGAAAGCAACAGGCTGGTCAAGGCCATCATCATTTGTTTGGGACAAAACTGCCCCTATCCCATGTTCAGAGGCATCAGTCTGCACAATGAACTGCTTAGAATAATCTGGAGCTTTGAGAACTGGTGCTGAGCACATTGCCTGTTTCAGGGTGTCAAAGGCCTGTTGGCATTCCACAGTCCAGTTTACTTTCTTGGGCATTTTCTTGGAGGTGAGTTCAGTGAGGGCTGTCACAATGGATCCATATCCCTTCACAAACCTCCTGTAATACCCAGTCAAGCCAAGGAATGCCCTGACTTGAGTCTGGGTTTTTGGAGCTACCCAGTCCAGAATAGTCTGGATCTTGGGTTGGAGTGGCTGAACTTGGCCTCCACCTACAAGGTGTCCCAAGTAAACCACAGTTCCCTGCCCTATCTGGCATTTGGATGCCTTGATAGAGAGGCCTGCAGATTGCAGAGCCTTCAAAACCTTCCTCAGGTGGACCAGGTGATCCTGCCAGGTGGAGCTAAAGACAGCAATATCATCAAGATAAGCTGTGCTAAAGGACTCCAAGCCAGCAAGGACTTGATTCACCAACCTTTGGAAGGTGGCAGGGGCATTCTTTAAACCAAAGGGCATAACAGTAAACTGATAATGCCCATCAGGTGTGGAGAATGCTGTCTTTTCTTTTGCTCCAGGTGCCATTTTTATTTGCCAGTACCCTGCTGTCAAGTCAAAGGTACTTAGAAATTTGGCAGCACCTAATTTATCAATGAGCTCATCAGCTCTTGGAATTGGATGGGCATCTGTCTTGGTGACAGAATTGAGCCCTCTGTAGTCCACACAAAACCTCATCTCTTTCTTTCCATCTTTGGTGTGAGGTTTGGGGACTAAGACCACTGGGCTAGCCCAGGGGCTGTCAGAGCGCTCAATTACTCCCAATTCCAGCATCTTGTGGACTTCCACCTTGATGCTTTCTTTAACATGGTCAGATTGTCTAAAGATTTTGTTCTTGACAGGCATGCTGTCTCCTGTGTCCACATCATGGGTACACAGGTGTGTCTGACCAGGGGTTAAGGAGAAGAGTTCAGGAAACTGTTGTAGGACTCTCCTACAATCAGCTTGCTGTTGGCCAGAGAGGGTGTCTGAGTAGATCACTCCATCTACTGTGCCATCTTTTGGGTCTGATGACAGAAGATCAGGGAGAGGTTCACTCTCTGCCTCCTGATCCTCATCTGTTACCATCAACAGATTCACATCAGCCCTGTCATGGAAGAGCTTAAGGCGGTTCACATGGATCACCCTCTTGGGGCTCCTGCTTGTGCCCAGGTCCACCAGGTAGGTGACCTGACTCTTCCTTTCTAGTACTGGGTAAGGGCCACTCCATTTGTCCTGGAGTGCCCTGGGAGCCACAGGCTCCAGAACCCAGACTTTCTGCCCTGGTTGGAACTCCACCAGTGCAGCCTTTTGGTCATACCAAAACTTCTGGAGCTGTTGGCTGGCCTCAAGGTTTTTGGTTGCCTTTTCCATGTACTCTGCCATTCTAGAGCGAAGGCCAAGTACATAGTCCACTATGTCCTGTTTAGGCTCATGGAGAGGTCTCTCCCAGCCTTCTTTAACAAGGGCAAGTGGTCCCCTTACAGGATGACCAAACAGAAGTTCAAAGGGTGAGAATCCTACTCCCTTCTGTGGCACCTCTCTGTAAGCGAAAAGCAGACATGGCAAGAGGACATCCCATCTCCTTTTGAGTTTTTCTGGGAGCCCCATGATCATGCCTTTTAATGTCTTGTTGAATCTCTCAACTAAGCCATTAGTTTGTGGATGGTATGGTGTAGTGAATTTATAAGTCACTCCACACTCATTCCACATGTGCTTTAGGTATGCTGACATGAAGTTGGTACCTCTGTCAGACACCACCTCCTTAGGGAAACCCACTCTGGTAAAGATACCAATGAGGGCCTTGGCTACTGCAGGGGCAGTAGTTGACCTAAGGGGAATAGCTTCAGGATACCTGGTAGCATGATCCACTACTACCAGGATATACATATTTCCTGAGGCTGTGGGAGGTTCCAGTGGACCAACTATGTCCACACCCACTCTTTCAAAGGGGACCCCCACCACTGGAAGTGGAATGAGGGGGGCCTTTGGGTGCCCACCTGTCTTACCACTGGCTTGGCAGGTGGGGCAGGAGAGGCAAAACTCCTTAACCATGTTGGACATATTGGGCCAGTAGAAGTGGTTGACTAACCTCTCCCACGTCTTGGTTTGTCCCAAATGTCCAGCAAGGGGAATGTCATGGGCCAATGTTAGGATGAACTCTCTGAACAGCTGAGGCACTACCACTCTCCTAGTGGCACCAGGTTTGGGGTCTCTGGCCTCAGTGTACAGGAGTCCATCTTCCCAATAGACCCTATGGGTTCCAGTTTTCTTGCCCTTGGACTCTTCAGCAGCTTGCTGCCTAAGGCCTTCAAGAGAGGGACAGGTTTCTTGTCCCTTACACAGCTCTTCCCTTGAGGGTCCCCCTGGGCCTAAGAGCTCAACCTGATAAGGTTCAAGCTCCAAAGGCTCAGTTCCCTCAGAGGGCAGAACTTCTTCCTGAGAAGAGAGGTTCCCTTTCTTTTGCTGTGTTGTAGTTGGTTTCCCAACTGACTTTCCTGTTCTCTTGGTAGGCTGGGCCATTCTTCCAGACTCCAGCTCTACTTGTTCACCCTGTGCCTTGCATTGTGCTCTTGTTTTCACACACACCAGTTCAGGGATACCCAGCATTGCTGCATGGGTTTTTAGTTCTACCTCAGCCCATGCTGAGGACTCCAGGTCATTTCCAAGCAGACAGTCCACTGGGATATTTGAGGAGACCACCACCTGTTTCAGGCCATTGACCCCTCCCCATTCTAAAGTAACCATTGCCATGGGATGTACTTTTCTCTGATTGTCAGCGTTGGTGACTGTGTAAGTTTTTCCAGTCAGGTATTGGCCAGGGGAAACCAGTTTCTCTGTCACCATGGTGACACTGGCACCTGTATCCCTCAGGCCCTCTATTCTAGTCCCATTAATTAAGAGTTGCTGTCTGTATTTTTGCATGTTAGGCGGCCAGACAGCTAGTGTGGCTAAATCCACCCCACCCTCAGAAACTAGAGTAGCTTCAGTGTGGACCCTGATTTGCTCTGGGCACACTGTTGATCCCACTTGGAGACTAGCCATACCAGTGTTACCTGGATGGGAGTTTGGAGTGGAACCTTTCTTGGGACAGGCCTTGTCTCCAGTTTGGTGTCCATGCTGTTTACAGCTATGACACCAGGCCTTTTTGGGATCAAAGTTTTTACCCTTGTACCCATTGTTTTGTGAAGAGGCTCTGGGCCCACCCTCCTGTGCAGGTTTTTGGGGGCCTGTAGAAGACTCTTTACTATTTTTAGTTTTGGTTGTCTCATCACCCTTCCCCTGGGGAGTCTTTGTGACCCCTTTCTTTTGGTCACCCCCTGTTGAAGTCTTGGACACCCTTGTCTTGACCCAATGGTCCGCCTTCTTTCCCAATTCTTGGGGAGAAATTGGTCCTAGGTCTACTAGATGCTGATGCAGTTTATCATTGAAACAATTACTTAACAGGTGTTCTTTCACAAATAAATTGTACAGCCCATCATAATTACTTACACCACTGCCTTGAATCCAACCATCTAGTGTTTTCACTGAGTAGTCAACAAAGTCAACCCAGGTCTGGCTCGAGGATTTTTGAGCCCCCCTGAACCTAATCCTGTACTCCTCAGTGGAGAATCCAAAGCCCTCAATCAGGGTACCCTTCATGAGGTCATAAGATTCTGCATCTTTTCCAGAGAGTGTGAGGAGTCTATCCCTACACTTTCCAGTGAACATTTCCCAAAGGAGAGCACCCCAGTGAGATCTGTTCACTTTTCTGGTTACACAAGCCCTCTCAAAAGCTGTGAACCACTTGGTGATGTCATCACCATCTTCAAATTTTGTCACAATCCCTTTGGGGATTTTTAACATGTCAGGAGAATCTCTGACCCTATTTATATTGCTGCCACCATTGATGGGTCCTAGGCCCATCTCTTGTCTTTCCCTTTCTATGGCTAGGAGCTGTCTCTCTAAAGCCAATCTTTTGGCCATCCTGGCTAACAGGAGGTCATCTTCACTGAGAGCATCCTCAGTGATTTCAGAAATGTGGGACCCTCCTGTGAGGGACTCACTATTTCTGACTAACACAGTTGGAGACAGGACTTGAGGGGTCCTGTTCTCCCTATTTAGGACTGGAGGAGGGACATTGGCCTCCAAGTCACTAATTTCTTCCTCTGTGAGGTCATCATCAGAGGGGTTGGCTTTTTCAAACTCTGCCAACAGCTCCTGGAGCTGAATTTTGGTAGGTCTGGAGCCAATGGTTATTTTTTTGATATTACAGAGAGACCTTAGCTCCCTCATCTTAAGATGGAGGTAAGGTGTGGTGTCGAGTTCCACCACCTGCATCTCTGTATCAGACATTATTCTGCTAAGAGTTGGAATACTTTTTAAAGAATCTAAAACTGTTTCTAGAATCTAATTTCAAACTTTTAACAAACTTTTAAACTCTAAAAGACAATGCTAAACAGGGACTTAACACACAAGGCCCTAGCAGGACTTTTAAGAATTTAGAAAATTTTCAAATTGCAAAAATGAATTTCTAATGACAATTTTGGAATTTGTCGTGTGATCAGGTATTGGCTGAGTAGTCCAGCAAATGCAAAGTCTTGTACCCCACCGCTGATCCACCAATGTAGGAAGTTGGCTCTGTATGCACTATTTCAAAGTAAGGAATAGTATGCACAGAGTCCAAGGGTTCCCCTTAGAGGTAAGATAGTGGCAAAAAGAGATAATACTAATGCTCTATTTTGTGGTAGTGTGGTCGAGCAGTAGGCTTATCCAAGGAGTAGTGTTAAGCATTTGTTGTACATACACATAGACAATAAATGAGGTACACACACTCAGAGACAAATCCAGCCAATAGGTTTTTATATAGAAAAATATCTTTTCTTAGTTTATTTTAAGAACCACAGGTTCAAATTCTACATGTAATATCTCATTCGAAAGGTATTGCAGGTAAGTACTTTAGGAACTTCAAATCATAAGAATTGCATGTATACTTTACAAGTTATTGACAAATAGCTGTTTTAAAAGTGGACACTTAGTGCAATTTTCACAGTTCCTGGGGGAGGTAAGTTTTTGTTAGTTTTACCAGGTAAGTAAGACACTTACAGGGCTTAGTTCTTGGTCCAAGGTAGCCCACCGTTGGGGGTTCAGAGCAACCCCAAAGTCACCACACCAGCAGCTCAGGGCCGGTCAGGTGCAGAGTTCAAAGTGGTGCCCAAAACACATAGGCTAGAATGGAGAGAAGGGGGTGCCCCGGTTCCGGTCTGTTTGCAGGTAAGTACCCGCGTCTTCGGAGGGCAGACCAGGGGGGTTTTGTAGGGCACCGGGGGGGACACAAGTCCACACAGAAATTTCACCCTCAGCGGCGCGGGGGCGGCCGGGTGCAGTGTAGAAACAAGCGTCGGGTTTTCAATGTTAGTCTATGAGAGATCTCGGGATCTCTTCAGCGCTGCAGGCAGGCAAGGGGGGGGTTCCTCGGGGAAACCTCCACTTGGTCAAGGGAGAGGGACTCCTGGGGGTCACTCCTCCAGTGAAAGTCCGGTCCTTCAGGTCCTGGGGGCTGCGGGTGCAGGGTCTCTCCCAGGTGTCGGGACTTAGGATTCAAAGAGTCGCGGTCAGGGGAAGCCTCGGGATTCCCTCTGCAGGCGGCGCTGTGGGGGCTCAGGGGGGACAGGTTTTGGTACTCACAGTATCGGAGTAGTCCTGGGGTCCCTCCCGAGGTGTTGGATCGCCACCAGCCGAGTCGGGGTCGCCGGGTGCAGTGTTGCAAGTCTCACGCCTTTTGTGGGGAGCTTGCAGGGTTCTTTAAAGCTGCTGGAAACAAAGTTGCAGCTTTTCTTGGAGCAGGTCCGCTGTCCTCGGGAGTTTCTTGTCTTTTCGAAGCAGGGGCAGTCCTCAGAGGATGTCGAGGTCGCTGGTCCCTTTGGAAGGCGTCGCTGGAGCAGGATCTTTGGAAGGCAGGAGACAGGCCGGTGAGTTTCTGGAGCCAAGGCAGTTGTCGTCTTCTGGTCTTCCTCTGCAGGGGTTTTTCAGCTAGGCAGTCCTTCTTCTTGTAGTTGCAGGAATCTAATTTTCTAGGGTTCAGGGTAGCCCTTAAATACTAAATTTAAGGGTGTGTTTAGGTCTGGGGGGTTAGTAGCCAATGGCTACTAGCCCTGAGGGTGGGTACACCCTCTTTGTGCCTCCTCCCAAGGGGAGGGGGTCACAATCCTAACCCTATTGGGGGAATCCTCCATCTGCAAGATGGAGGATTTCTAAAAGTTAGAGTCACTTCAGCTCAGGACACCTTAGGGGCTGTCCTGACTGGCCAGTGACTCCTCCTTGTTTTTCTCATTATTTTCTCCGGCCTTGCCGCCAAAAGTGGGGCCTGGCCGGAGGGGGCGGGCAACTCCACTAGCTGGAGTGTCCTGCTGGGTTGGCACAAAGGAGGTGAGCCTTTGAGGCTCACCGCCAGGTGTGACAATTCCTGCCTGGGAGAGGTGTTAGCATCTCCACCCAGTGCAGGCTTTGTTACTGGCCTCAGAGTGACAAAGGCACTCTCCCCATGGGGCCAGCAACATGTCTCGGTTTGTGGCAGGCTGCTAAAACTAGTCAGCCTACACAGATAGTCGGTTAAGTTTCAGGGGGCACCTCTAAGGTGCCCTCTGTGGTGTATTTTACAATAAAATGTACACTGGCATCAGTGTGCATTTATTGTGCTGAGAAGTTTGATACCAAACTTCCCAGTTTTCAGTGTAGCCATTATGGTGCTGTGGAGTTCGTGTTTGACAAACTCCCAGACCATATACTCTTATGGCTACCCTGCACTTACAATGTCTAAGGTTTTGTTTAGACACTGTAGGGGTACCATGCTCATGCACTGGTACCCTCACCTATGGGATAGTGTACCCTGCCTTAGGGCTGTAAGGCCTGCTAGAGGGGTGTCTTACCTATACTGCATAGGCAGTGAGAGGCTGGCATGGCACCCTGAGGGGAGTGCCATGTCGACTTACTCGTTCTGTCCTCACTAGCACACACAAGCTGGCAAGCAGTGTGTCTGTGCTGAGTGAGAGGTCTCCAGGGTGGCATAAGACATGCTGCAGCCCTTAGAGACCTTCCTTGGCATCAGGGCCCTTGGTACTAGAAGTACCAGTTACAAGGGACTTATCTGGATGCCAGGGTCTGCCAATTGTGGATACAAAAGTACAGGTTAGGGACAGAACACTGGTGCTGGGGCCTGGTTAGCAGGCCTCAGCACACTTTCAATTGTAAACATAGCATCAGCAAAGGCAAAAAGTCAGGGGGCAACCATGCCAAGGAGGCATTTCCTTACAGTGGGTAAATAAAATCACAATTTCATTTTTTTTGTTTCAAAATTTATCTTTATTGGCATTTTACAATGTACAGCGAATAGAAAACAACAGTTCGTGGTCCAATACAGCACCCCATGATGTTACCGTACAACATAGAACTTGCAAAGACATGAGTGTGCTTGGGCTGTAGTTAAGTGTCTATCCCTGTGCTCCATGGGTGGATTGTCTGCGCTTTGGACTGGGTGCCACAAGGCAGCTCCACAGGCATGTATTGTGGCTCTCAGTGGAAAAACTGGGGGAAGGAACGTCCAGTGCCTAAACGAATCCGGGCTACCTCAGCTGCGGTGGCACTGTGCTTCTGTTGTGCCATCTCCAGTTCATCTAACTGTTCCTCGTCCAGCGTGTTATGGCCAGAGTAGCACCCGGACCCCACCCACTGCCTCCATTCCCTCAAGGTGGCCGCTCATCCTGTTCTAATCCAGTTGCCAGCATCAGCATGTCCCAAATCGTGACCTGGTTGGCCCATCCCACCTACCAGTAGAACTGCCTCAGCACGTCTTCTTCCACCTCCACCCAGCGGTGCACTTTGCATTGGCAGGCTGCAAGCGGCAGCTCTGTCATCGCCTTCCAATGCATTGCTATATCTCGCCTCGCTAGAGCTAATGCCGGATCTGTGAGCCTGCTGCCTGCTTTGTCTGCCTTGGAGCTGGTCATCAGGCCAAGTAGGCACGTCTCAGGTGCGTTAATGTGCTGTCGGCCTGTGACCCGTGTAATGTATGCGCATATCGCAATCCAAAATGGTTGCAGCACACATTCTGCATCTTGCTGCAGCGCTCCCTCAAGTCATAAAGGGGTTCTCACCATCATAAAATAACAATTTCATGACTGTAAAACGTGAGGCAAATGACAAAAGTCCTACCTTCTAGTGTTTCCAAACTTCTTGTGATACAAACGGTATTCCACATATATTGTAGACCTATTGCGCTGAGACGAAATGAAAACCCCATTGACACTATATTGATCTCACATGGTCACATATTTGTCCAGTTATGTCTGTTGTGACAGTCCCAACAGTTTCTAGTTTTGAGAAATATCGTGGACTTGGTAGCTTTCCATAGGTGCTGGCTGAGCCACGTCCCAAAGATCAAGGCAACTCCAAGCTTTTTTCTTGCACTTTCCCCAGTCGCATTCTGGGCCCCTTCCTGCTTCCAGCAATACAATTGTGGAATACTGTTTTAATTGGTGGAACTATTGGCATGCAGGATGACAAGACATATCATCTGTTGAATTTCTTTATAGTTTTGGCTTCCTGTTGTAATCTAGACTAGACAAAAATGCTTTTGCAGTCTTGCATTGCTTGTAAATGTAACAGACCTTCCCTAGCAGGTTAGGAAAAACATTTAGTACATTTCTCAAAGACCTTTTTATGACTGACGTTAGCCAGGACCATTCGATTTTACAGAAAATGTATATATAATGTGCTCAATTAGAGGGGCTTTCAGCTAGCCCTGTCTGCAGTAGTATTATTGATTTTGTAACCCACGCCCCCACAGCATACTGCATGGGACAGTGGGTTAGTCCACTTCAGCTATTGGTTCCTTTCTGTGTGAGTGACTGCATTCTGCCACAGCACAGTGTTGCCGTCCACACAGAAGGCGACTTATCTTTGATCCCCTTATTTTGCTATCATTAATGATAGTCAGTGTCTTATAAACTGTTAGTTGTGCTTGTCACCAATGTAACATTTCTCAAAGCAGATTTCCATTAACATTTTATGCTTGAATTCAATCAACAGCGCCTCACAAGTATTACATTGGCTTTCGATACGTTAATCCTCTAACAGAAGACGCAATTGAAGAAATGGAGGAAGATGGAATTGAAAGGGCTATTGCTTTCACACAGTATCCACAATATAGCTGCTCAACGACCGGTAAGTATTTTCAGTGTAAGCAGTGTATGCTTGCTGGTTTACTTTTGGCAATTTCTGTGAGTGATTTGCCCGTAGCAGCATTAGTCACAAACTTAACAAATGTGTTTGAATAGGATTTTTTTTAAACAAATATATACAAAACCAAAAGGCCTAACCTTAGTGAGCTGGTGGTATAAGTATTTTGTTTTTAATTTTTTTTTAATGGAAGCATGTGCCACGAAAATAAAAAATAAATAAAAAAGAAAACATGCCCCTCCTTTGCACGGTGGCCATATGCTACCAATAAAAATGTCAAACGTAAGAAAAAGTTCAATTGTATATGATTTTGTAAAGCTAAACACCCACCTGTTTTAATCCTATTTAGTTTAGTCACTTCCATCTATCTCATGATAAAATGTCCACCTCCTTTGCCTAGCCCTCCCCTCTCGGTCTCCTTCCTCATGTTGAGCCTTCTTTTCTCTTCCTCAGTCTGGGTAGATTCTATCTAGGCCTGTTGTCTCTACAGTATTCACATATATACATTATGTGCACTTGTTAGAAGTTGGATTATTATCCTACTTCCAGCACCAAAATCCAATTTGAAGCAGACCTAGGTCCCATAAGAAAAAAATGAGACTCAAGTTTGGTAAGACAAAGCTGGGTCTTACAGCAACCAGACAAGAATTGTTATCTAGTCCTAATCCATTTCAAGGGTGCACAAGTTTCACATGCGCCTCAGACAGGCATTTCAGGCAGCATTTGTCACTGCTGGGCCAACAGGAGAGGCTGCAGCCACCATCCCGAATGTCCAGCTGAGCTCAGAGGAGGCCTATCTATCCATTCAGGTCAACCTGTCCATCATTGTTGTCTGTTGTGTGGCTCCTTTAATGAATTTCACATCTCATTAAAGGCCAAGTACAGGCTGAGCAGCTGTTGAAGTGCTAATGCAAAATAACCTTGAGGTGCTTCAGGCAGCATAAAGGTAACTGCCTAAAAGTTACTTTTTCGTTAATACTTTTTAAAAATATGATTTCACCATTGTCCTGGATTGTTAATAACTATTAAAAATAGTGATTTCGTTATTTTTCTGATTGTTCCTAAACTTGAGATAGCAATATTATTATTATAATCTGTACTTTGCTTTTCTGTATAGGACAGCCAGGCCTGTCACAGTGGAAATAGTGTTTGGGCCATTGTCACTGTAGAGAAATGGTTGCATTAATTCTCCATTTGTCCCACTTTTAATTGCCGTGCACCCTTGCGGTGCTACAAGGCCTACAGAGGGATGGCTTAATTATATTTGAAAGGGAGGTCTTTGCCTGTCAAAAAGGGTTAGTTTGACAGGTTGGGCTGTAGGTTTTACAATGCAGTGGTTAGGCTATAATGCTAGGCCTGAAGCTATGTTCTGTGGGCTCACTCTATGGATGGCACAATAGGTGCTGCGGTCCACAGGTAGCTTTTAACTTCCAAACCCTGGATGTGATTTCTAAACTACATACTAGGGGCTTAAAGGCAAGATAAATATGTCAATCCTGTTTAGCAGGAGCCTGTTTTTTAACAAAAATAGGGTCCTGAAAATGGCGAAAAATCTGGAGTGACCATGGAAAAAAGACAGATTTTGTGCCTGAGAAAATAGTAGCTCCATCATGAAGAGAGATGCTTAGCTCGATTTTAGATCTTCAAGCCAGACAATCGAGATTTGAGCTTTTAGATGGACCGCTCAAACCTTTTGGTGGGTTATATGGACAGCCCTCCACGCACAGAGTTTACCATGGTCATGGACTCCTCTTCACTTGGCTGCGGTGCCCACCTGAGTAACATGATGACTCCAAGCCTTTGGTCTGCATTGGAGCAGTTTGCACATAAATGTGTTGAATCAGTGGGCCATCCACCTTGCTATGAAAGCATTTGTATCTTCCTTTTCAGAGAACATATTTCAGAGTCTGTTAGACAACACCAGTGCCAGTCATTATTGCAACATACGAAGCAAGTGGGTTGTGAACCTTGTGTTGGACAGCAACAGGGAATTTTCTTATAGTGGATTGCCTTGTAGGTTTCCTCAGCTTTAGAGTAGATCCTCTTAGTTGTTTCTCATTGGATGACCAGAGGTGGGAACTACGGACTGAAGGGATGGAGGTGATGTGTTTCAGATGGGGGGGGGGGAAATCCTTGAACTGCCATGCTCTGAAGATTTCATAAAAGTAGAGAGAAGACAGGAAGAGATGTCACTTACTGTGCAGATGGATGATTGGAAATGCAGTGATATCACTCCCTGTGCAGGTGGATTGTGGGAAATGCAGTAGTGTCACTTCCTGTGCAGATGGTGGTGGGAAAAATAATCATTCAGAATAAACACACAGGGGCCTTCATTTGTCCCATGACTTTGCGCATAATTTAACATTGGCTGACAAGTAGGCAACTCCATTGGGCACAACAAGGCACCCAAAATCTATAACCAGCTGCCACTAACCATTGGGGACAATGAAGGTCTGTGCACTTGACACTACAACAGAGGGAGGCCAATGGAGATCTCTGAGTATTTGGTCACTATAAACAAGTGGATTGTAAACCTGAGATGATATTGCTTACCATAGTTTTAATGAATGAAGAATACAAAAACAGTCACAGTATGTATCGTTGGGTCTGTCTGGAATATTGGGCACAAATTACATGTTTAAATCTTAGCTGACTCCCTTCTATTTTTTTTCCTTTTTTAGGAAGCAGTTTAAACGCTATATATCGATACTACAGCAAAAAGGGAGAGAAGCCAAAGATGAAATGGAGTATTATTGACAGATGGCCTACGCATCCACTCCTAATTCAGGTAGAAATCGTAATAGCAAAGTGATCCTTCAAGGTGCTCAATCATGAAGTTTCAGCACACCAAGAGTCCTTATTTTCACTGGTTGACTTACTGATGCTGATTTTGCTGACCTCGAGTGGAGGAAATGCTAAGTTAACTTCGCTGAGATTCTAGCTTAAGGCTTGGAAGTTGTATTCATGGTTCTGTAGCAGGGCTTTTAAATCACTCTACTGTCATGCCCAATTACACTTACTACATTTACCTGGCATACTAGTCCTAAAGCCATCTATGTTAAATCTAGAAAAAACGCAATATCAAATTAATAGTGGATGAAGACCTGATGAGTGATGGACTTCTCTGAATGTTCATTTGCTCTGCTCCACAAAGCATTGCTGGACAACGAGCATGCTGGTCACTAATGTTATACCATCGTTTACTTTGAGGTTTAAAATGGTGTCCGCAGTTTGTTTTAATAAAATGAACTACGAGTAGTTCTGTTTGATTGTAGCAGAGAACGATTTGAAAGGTGGAGTACCAGTGTTGGAAAAGTTTGACTGTCTTAGCTGCTTGTTGGCCACGTTTGGGTATATTTTATTGGTGTCACCAATGTATTGCCACATCACTGAAAGTACGCACTTTTGTTGATAGATCATCACACCAGTCCGCCATTACGAGTTGTTCAGAGCGGTTCCCGTTGGGCGAGCATACCGCTCCTGGCAAACTCCTGATTTTTCTAAGCCTGTAACCACCAGCCTGGTTTTACCGGGTGCGGATCTGCACCCCGAATAAACTGTGGCAGGTTCAGTACAATCAGGATAGAGACACTGTCTGTCCCCTGCCTGCCCCACCCAGCCACCCAGCACCATGGGAAGAGCAGATAGCACTCCCTCCAGGGAACCTAAAGGTCCCCCCTACCCAGCACCACTAGCCCCCTCCCCCCAAAGATATTACGTGAGGTGATAGATGTCTACTTTAATCTTCTCGAAGTCGGAGAAAGCCAGTGCAACACGACCTTGTATGCTGGGCCCAAAGGTTTTATCTCTTTCCGGGGTTTTTAAATTTCGGAATCCTGTTACTTTCTTTTCAAGGAGATGACCGAGGATAGGTTTGGGCAAGTTTAAGAAATCTGTAAACATTTTAGCTTGTGACAAGTACTCGGGTGTGGATTTCCAGGTCATTTGTTTCAGACAGTTTGCTCCTTCCGACCAGGTATTATACATGAAGGATAAAGAGAAAAGGAATGACGCATTCTCAAACAGCAAACGAGATGATGCAACGAATAGTGTGCTTGAAGTGATAGTGAAGTAGTTTATACAGAAGAAATTAAGGCCTAGCTTGAGGGTGCAGCTGTTTGGGTTATCGCTCATTAACATTTCATTAACACCTGCACGGAGCGGGCTTTGGCTCCCCTCACAGGAGAATTAAGACAGCGCGGCCTACTCAGCCATTATGTTAATAAGGCTGATTGGAAACAAAAATCAACCTTTCAACTGTGCTGCTGCTTACCTGGCTGGCTGCTTACTTGAAAAACTGGAAATTTGACTTCCAAAAAATGGGCATGTCCCAGCAAAGCCTTAGAGCCTCCCTGCACGACAAGGGGCGAGTGAGAGGTGAAAACAGACAGGAGCACGACACAGGATCACACAGCCAGGGCCGGCATTTTCTTGTATCAAAATTGATGTAAAACAGAAACTTTCAGAAATCCTTCTATCCGCAGCCAGCACTGTTCAGTATGACCGTATTCATTCATGTTCATAAGTGAGCGTGACACGCTTTGATCTCTCTCCATCCGAAGAGGAGCTCCCGGTTATTCAAGCTGCACACCTTTAGCTATCCCCCTTGTCCAAAGCCTTAAGCACCCCGGCCAAGCTTACACCCACCCCCAACAGACTCACAGCTAGACATAGGACACGGGTACAGTGCAGTCTGACGTCACTGGGGCTGCTGGTAAATAGCATCCAAAGACCATGCAAACTCTTATCTTTCCAAACTGGGGGATGCTCATGAGAACTTGAGCCTGATGACTTGTGTACTAATGCGTCCTTATGGTCACAGCTTCACACAGCTGCAAGCGCGTTCTCCCCTTTATCCTCCAGAGGTCGAAAAAATGAGTACTATTCAGTTTAGTAATAATAGACTTCTGTTTGTTAACGCCGCAAGCATTTTACGAAGTCTGAGCATTCAGTGAATCGTGTAACATATTCTGCAGCGCACAGCCTGGCCTGTCTCCGATTGTTTTCACACCTGTCAAGGCAGTGAGCGCTCTGCTTATCTGCTAGGCTGTTCCATTGCATTTATACACTGCTCTACCGCGAATAGGAAAGAATACATTTTTTCAGATTATTGCAGCTAACAAAATCATTTCAATATCATAATTTCAAAATAATTTCAATATCATAATATTAAACATGGGTCCTAACCAGTTTGTTTAATCACTTAGGGTCAAATGTACGAAGCATTCAGTATTTCCTAATGGACCAAATTGCAGTTGCCATATGTACAAAGGCATTTTCCAACCCTTAAATAGGAAATCGCAAATAGGGATTTCCGATTTGCAATTCCCTAAGCACATGTACAAAGCATTTCCTAAATGTGAAATGGGCATTAAGGACACGCAATTACCATAGCTCCAAGTCGATGGTACCATGTGAGGTTTAAAAAAAAGAAATGCACCCAAAATGCATTTTTTTCAAGTTACATGTTGCACACACATGGCCCTAGGGCATTTGTTCACGTTACATGTGCACCATCAAACAGGGCCTTATGGCCATAGTTACCCTTGGTATTGCATTTCCTAATTTACAATTTCCTATTAGAAAATCACAAATTAGGAAATGCAAAACCATCCCAACCTAGGAAGGATTGGTTTAGCATTTCTTAAATAGTGGTTTTCTTATAGCGATTCCTACTGTGTAGGAATCGCTATTAGGAATTCAATATTTTTGTACATTCCATTTTGCATTTCCTAAATGGCGATTTCTAAGCAGTTCATGTTTAGGAAATGCAAAATGAGAATTTTGGACATCTGGCCCTTAATGGGCTCAACTTAGAAGACTTTCCTCTGTTACAGGCTGACAAGGCAGCATCCTGCACTTCCTCTTTCCAAGGCTGTACTAAACAGAAGTACTGTTCATTTTCAGATCATAGCCCTGTTGTCATATTTGCCCATGCATGAGGTGTGGCAACAAACATGAAGCAGCAGTCGGCCAAGGATTGATCTGCTCGTGCAATACACTTGTGCTTTGTAGTCAATTTGTCTCTTCTTCAGTCTTATTGACCATTGTTTTTTCTGCTAATATATGGACTTAAGATACCACTGCTTTTTGAGTGCCCATGAAGTGGTATTAAATATATATATATATTTTTTTTTTTAGCTATTCATTATTGATTTTAAGTGCATAACATCAGAATACAATACAAGATGCATACCATATCGGCAGGGTGTCGCCAGTCTATCAGGCTTAAGCAGGCATCTCTAGATGTATGCTCATGTGCTCGCTCGAACCCTCGGAGCCCAGAACGTATCTACCCCACGGCACTGGATCATATTTGCAGCCTCTCTACCAACGAGTGTGAAAGAATCCTCCTCCTCCATGCAATCTCCAATGAATGCCCATATTGCTGAAGTGTGAGCAGTCTAGAGATCGGGTAGATTGAGGCAAGGTATAATAAGATGGGATGGGTTGGGACATCATCTCATTTCACCTCTCCATGATGACAGGAATGACAGAGGTAATAAGACGTCTGTCCCCCTTCAGTCGGTAGACTCAATGTGTACGATCTTCCTGCCCATCGGGAAGTCCGCATAGGGGACCTATAGTGGTGCAGTCTATTCAGTGTAATAACAGTAGTTCAAATACTCTTGATAGCTAAAAAGGTAGATGTGGTCAATGCTGCAGTCTGAGAAATCCAACATCACTGACGAAGGTGTATCAGATAGAGGACTTAGAAACAGAGAGATAAAATGCCCTTTTCTTAAATTGTTATATTTTCTTCTTAAACAAGAACTGAATCTTTCTCGTACGTACATGTCCCTCTAAAGCTTCATATGTGTTTGGCTAAAATTGCATTGAAGTCACACAGATTATCACCACCATAATTTCACTAAGAAACCTTGATTTAGAATCTGTTGCTTAATGTTTGATTCAGCAGTTCAGGCTGGAAAATCATTTGTGTTATAGGAGTAAGAAAGATTTGCACATGGCTGAACTCCAAAATGACACTTAAGGCATAAAAACGATGAATTCAGTGTAGCACCAACAGTTGCATTGTTTAAGAATAATACAAACCTTTGCTTCTCTTCCAGGGGGATTCTCATCAGTAGTCATAAACACTGAATATTCCCGCCCACGTGTGGGGACCCCGGAGCATATATAAACACACATGTATATGTATTAAATGTATATGAAAAAGTAATATTCTGGTAGAGAATTTTAATACAAATATATTATGTACATCTGTAAGCAATAATGCAGTCTATGTTGAGAAACAGGCAAAAAATTCTTTATTTTTTGTGAAGTTTAAAAAAAAAAAAAAATTAAACTCTTCAATTAAATGTAAAACCTTTCTGCATTCAAAGTAGAGAGCATAGGAAGTATAAACAATCCACTGTAAAAGAAAAAACTACATTGAAAATAAAGGAGCGTTATTAGCCAATAGGCTGCATGCAGGTTAACACAGCAGAACCAAAAAACTGGCACCATGCTTTTAAGGCCCTGAGCACCCCCAGTAACCCACCATGCCTCAGAGGTGAGAGTGAGGTGACAGTTGGTTCACAGTTAGGTCAGTTATTTTTTCCGGCTCCTTCTGTTAGGATCCTGGAGCATTGAGCTCTCATTTATCTGAGTTTTTTTGCCAGAAAAACCTTCTGAAAACACCATTTCTTTGCTTTACTCGACGTTTTTCCTTACTACCTTTGAAGTCAAGACTAGAGAAGTCAGGACAGTCGCATTCGACGTCAAGGTTTCAATGATCTCCGTAGACGACATTACATCATCGTTCAACGTCGAGACACTCCTCACCTTTGAGTGTCACATCAAAAATAGCTTCTCAATGTCCCAGCCCTCCTCAAAAGACAGCAACAGGACAAACTTCAGCTGGTGAGATGACTTTACTCCCTTAGGACCCGGTAGTCACTATACCGAGTAGATCATCTGTGGCGTCCTCCAGGGCCTCATCTCAAGGACAGCTCTCCCCCATAAATCTGTCTCCGAGGTGGTTGGAAAGCCTTAACAAGACTCCGGCTCATCAGTTTCCATATTCACAATATTCCCGACTATATATTCTCCCTCGGCTTCTTTTCCAAGAATCTCCAACACCTCCTGCCAAGCGGGCGAAGAGTACCATCTTCTGACCAGCCCGATCCACGACTGCGGTGCAGTCCTTCATGGTCGCGCACAAGAAGTAGATCACAGTCCAGGTGACGATCAAGATCCCGGATCTCTAGATCCCGTCACCAGAGGCGCAGATTCCCTTCATGGTAAATGGCTTCTGAGTCTTCAATCAGAGATTATTCGCCCACTCTGACAAATACTCCTCCAGCAAGAGGTTCTCCAGTAGACATCAACCACTTTCAATGAGGTGTTGGTTAGAGGGGCCCAGAAACTCAATATAGACCTTCCGGAACCGACAACATCATTGTCGGTAATTTTCGAAACACTACACCTTTGTTCCCCTTCTAGGCAGCTTTTACCATTAGTACCTGGTCTTCTGCAGCCAGCCATGGACACCTTTCTGACTCCAGCAAGCCTGTGCGAATCCTAAAGAAATATAAGGCCCCAGAGCAGGATCCTTTATTTCTCAGAGCTGATTCTCCACCGGACTCTGTCATTTTAGCTGCCGCCCGAAAGACCCATTTGGTGGCCTCCTCATCAACGGTCCCTCCAAATAAGGAGAGCAAGCATCTGGATTCGTTGGGTAGGAAAATGTGTGGTACCTCGACATCCTTTATGAAAGTATCTAGTGCCTCTGCACTTTTACCAAGATACGACTTTCTTTGTGGGACTCTCTGAACACGTTCGTAGACAAATTGCCGAGAGAGGACAGACAGGATTTCCAAGAGATCCTTCAGGAAGGAACTCTAGTAGTCAACCAGGTAATCAGTGCGGCTGCGGATGGCTCAGACCTAGCGGCTCATGGATATGCACATGGCATATGTGCAAGAAGGTAATCTTGGCTTTGTCTCACAGGTTTAAAGCAGGAGGCTCAACATCGCGTCCTGAACCTGCTATTCACTGGGAACTCTGTTTGGGACCCATATAGATGATGAGGTGGCCAAAATTAAGTCGTAATTGGACACTGAAAACTGTAGGGCTAGACAGACACAAAGAATACCGGAGAAGGTATAGGCCATATGATAGGCGTCCATATCAGCAGAGGGTTCAAACCCCTCATTGGCCCTAAAGGCCACAGCAAAGGAAAGAACAACCTTTCCACCAGTCCCGTAAGACAACAAGAGAACGTGGTTCAAGTAGACAAAATCAGTCTACCCCCAAAACATCAGGCAAACAATGAGGACTCGCTTCCCCTGATCCTGTCAACCACTCCAGTGGGGGGGAAGTATTGCGAATTATGTAAACGAGTGGCACTCCGTAACAAAGGACAAATGGGTGCTAAATATTGTCGAGAATGGGTATTCTCTACATTTCAAGTCTCCTCCTCTTCCGGTACCACCAACAAGATCAAAGTGTCATCACCAGTCTCTCCTGCAAAAAGAGGTTCTAATTATGCTGCAAAAAACGAGCTATCGAAAAAGTCCCACCTTTGCAAAGAAGAAAAGGAGTGTACTCCGCTCTTTCTTAGTACAAAAGAAAAGTCAAGACTGGGGTTTCAGACCCATTTTGGATCTGAGACATCTAAACAAGTACATTTGAAAAGACAAATTCAGAATGCTGGCCCTTCATCAGATTTTTCCTCAGCTCCATCAAGGGAACTAGATGTGTTCCATAGATCTACAGGATACATATTTTCACATCCCGGTGATAGTGAAACACCGCAAATTCCTTTGCTTCGTAGTTGCATCCCAACATTACCAATTCAGGGTACTGCCCTTCGGGCTAAAATTAGCTCCTCGAACATTCTCCAAATGTGTAGCAACAATAGCAGCACACTTGAGAAAGCAAAACATCTTCATTTACCCTTATCTCGACGATTGGTTACTGAAAGGCAGCTCTGTAGAACAAACTTTTTTTTTTTAAACATCTTTTTATTTGTATTTATTGTACATTACACAACAGAAGTAAATAAAATAACAAATTAGAAACATTCTCCATGTGCAGTATGAGTACATTTGGAGTTGCTCGCTTATGTGTAGTGCCAATGTTACAGTCGATTCATGGCTATTTTGATATTTGCTGGTAGTAAACTTGGAGATAGTTTGAGAAAGAGGAAAAAAAAAAAAATAGGAACTAAAGAGGAAAGTTAAGTGTAATAGTGATAGAACACGTGGAAAGGGGGCAGCTGTAGGGAGCCATAAAGAACTGCTTCATTATTGTGGCGGTGTCATTCAGTTATTTCATTTTTATTTTTTCCCAGCTGATAAGTGTTAGGAGTATGCTTAGTGCTTTTTATAAGTTATTTACTGCTTGCTATTACTCCTGTTGTTCGTTGATCTTTTTGAGTGTTTATGTTTTTGTGGTCGGGGGGCGCTCATTGTCCTTGCTTTCGAGTGTTGTGACAAAGGAGTTCCAGGTTGTAAGGCCCTCCACCTTGATCCCTCTATCCTGTAATGACTGCAATGTATATGTCTCTGCTTTTGCCCAGCGCAATAGTTCTGTGTGCCAGAGTGACAACCCTGGAGCATTAGGGGCTTTCCAGTGCATAGCTATTAATCGTCTGTACAATACTAATGCTAAGTCTATACATTTGTGTATTTGCTTTTTGCCTTTAGGTCTTTCTCTTATTCCCAGTAAGCAGAGCGCTGGGCTGAGGTCCAATGGAATTTCGAGCCATGCAGTTATTTGAGTTATTATGTTGTTCCAGGCATTCAGGATCGGAGGACAGTCCCAGGTCATGTGAAAGAAGGTGGCTTCCTTGGAGCCGCATCTTGGGCATCTCTGGGTTGATTGAGGAAACATTTGTGCAAGTCGGTGTGGTGATAGATATGTCTGATGTAGGTAGTTAAACTGTGTGTATTTTAGCCTAGGGTTACGTGATACTGTGTGTGTCGATGTTAAAGCCTGGTTCCACTCATGTTGTGAGAGAGTGTAAGTGAGGGTCTGGTCCCATCTGCTTTTAGCTTGTTCTTGGCCTTGTGTGAATTGTGCAGTCAGGGTTCTATATATTCCTGAGATATTCGGCGGGTTTTGCAGGTTATTTAATAATTCGTGTAGGATTGGGGCTACAGTAGGTTCTTTGTTCCGCATTTCCATGTAGTGCGTATTAATTGTCGCACCGCACCGAACGTAATAAAATCGCCTCGTCCTAAGTTGTGAACGGCATCTAGTGCCTCATATGTGCGTATTTGCCCGTCGTTGAATAAATCGCCCACTGTTTGTATGCCTTTCTTCTGCCAGGTTGATAAATCTAATTTTGCAGTTATTATTTCGATTTTGGGTATATCTAACAGGGGTATCTTGGGAGAGTATTGTGGTGTCTTGTCTCCATGCAGCACATATTTATGCCATATTCGTCGCGCATTATGCAATAGTATATTTTGCGTGCGCCCTGTGTCGTCTCTATTTGACAGGTGGCGTAATATATTAGAGTGTCCTAATTCGCCGTGTATACTTTGTGCCTCTATATTTGCAGGATCGTGTATCCATTTAAGCACCCACTGTAGTTGGGCAGATGCATAGTATAGTTCTAGTCGTGGTACCCCCATCCCGCCTATCCCGCCTTGTGCAAGTGGGTAGTGTATTTTGTTTTGGGCCACTCTACGACGGCCGTTTCCCCAAATTAGATCTGACAATATGCTGGACAGGGATTTGAAGAAGGAGGCAGGAAGTATTAATGGTAGCGCGGAGAAGAAGTATAGTAGTCGTGGTAAGACCACCATCTTTGCAATGGTCACTCTGCCCAGAGGGGACAGTGGGAGCGAGCACCAGAAGGGTAAGGAACCGCAAAGGGCCCTGATCGCGCGTCCCAGGTTACCTTCTTTGAGATCCTGGGGGTCGTGGTAAATATTTATGCCCAAGTATTTAAATGTAGTGTAGCACCATTGTAGCTCAGTCGGAGAATGGGCTCCGCGGCATGCGTCTGGGATCGCCCGCATAGGGAATAGACAGGATTTCGACCAGTTGACCTTAAGCCCGGATATGGTACCAAATTGATCTAGCAGCTCAAGCATGCTAGGAAGGGAGGTGGTATAATTACGTAGAAATATTAATGCATCATCTGCATATAGAGAGACTATGCGGTGCTGTGGGCCATCCTGAATGCCCCAGTCGGACGCATACGTACGAAGTCGGGCGGCCAGGGGCTCAATGGCGAGAGCAAACAGCAGTGGAGATAATGGGCATCCCTGTCTTGTACCTCTTTCCACTCTAAACCTCTCAGATATAGTTTCGCCTGTTTTAACTCTAGCTGTCGGTTCAGAGTACAATGTTTTAATCCACCCAACAAATGCCTTGCCAAAGCCCATCAGTTCAAGTGTTTTTAGTAGAAAAGGCCAACCCAGTGTGTCGAACGCTTTTTCAATGTCCAGTGATACCGCTACTCGTCCGTTTTCATTTTCAGGGGTGCTTGCCATTAATCGTAGTAAGTTCCTAATATTGACGTGTGTTGCGGCCGGGTATGAATCCCGATTGGTCGTGGTGCACCAGAGCCGGCAATAGTGGGAGAAGGCGATTTGCTAGTATTTTGCCTAGTATTTTGCAGTCTGTGTTTAATAGTGATAAAGGTCGGTAGGAGCGGACATCCATTGGATCTCGGCCTGGTTGGTGCAACACCACTATTATAGCCTCTCGTTGCGATTCAGGTAGTTGACCTCGTTCTAGGGCTTCGCTCAACATTTCAAAGTATGGCGCTAGTGTTTGCGTTTGGAAGGTGTTATAATATTCTATGGGAAGGCCGTCGCCTCCTGGTGCTTTACCGTTTGTCAACTGACATAATGCCTGTTGCACCTCCGCTAAGTCGATTGGTCTATCTAGTTCCTCGGCTTGTATTAGTGTGAGTTGCTTTATTTGTATTCCATTAAGGAACTTACGGAGCTGTTCTTGTGTTGGGGGGTATGCGCTCTATATAGTGTGCTATAATATTCTCTGAAGGCAGCGTTTATTTCAGCTCGGGTATTTACGATTGCTCCCGAGCTTAGTCGTATCGCCCCTATAGGAGCACTATGTCTTTCGCTCTTCAAGAGCCATGCCAGTAGTCTGCCCGGTCTATCGCCCTCTGAGTGCATACGGGCCATATGATATTTATAGTCAAATTGTCTCAGGCGGTGATCTGCTTCCTTCCACTGTGTGCGCGTAGCTGTGAGGCTCGCATTGTCTAATTCTCCCTCTGCAAATTTACATTCTGCTGTTCTCACATTTTGCTCAAGCGTTCGAATTTCGTTTGTCAGTGTTTGTCTTACCCCCTTGGACATTGACATGCATTTGCCCCTAACCACCACCTTATCATCCCATTCAGTTGCTCTGGACTTCGTGGTTCCATTATTAAGTGCAAAATAAGTGGGGATTTGGGTGGCTATTTGTTTCCTGAAAGGGGGGTCCAGTAATAGTTGTGGTTGCAAGCGCCACGTTGGAATGCGTGTGCGTGGTCTGCCCCACTTGATTTGTGCCATGAGTGGGCTGTGATCTGAGATCACTCTGGCGGTATATTCTGCTTTGGTGAATTTGTGTGTCAGTTCGAGCGAACAAAGTATTAGGTCTATGCGGGTGTGTAGGAGGTGGACAGGTGAGTGGTAAGAGTATTCCCTGTCCAATGGGTGGAGATGCCTCCACACATCGATCAATCGGCGCTCGGATATCCAGGATTGCAGTGTTTGTGAGTTTTTCCTTACTGGGGCAGCCACCAGCGGGGGGTGTGATCTGTCCATATCTACTTGTGGCACGCAGTACATGTCACCACCCCATATGTTGGGTATGTTTAAGGTGTTTGATAGGTGAGATATGGTGGTTTGTAGAAATTCGTTCTGTTTAACGTTAGGAACGTATAACCCAGTAATCGCTAACGCCGCTCCGTCCAATGTGCCGATCAGCTGAATATACCTGCCTTCTCTATCTGTTGTATTATGTTTTATAGTGTATGGTACCCCGGGGGCTATCCAGATCACAACCCCCCTTGCGAAAGATGATGTGCCTGCTGTGTATAGCTGTCCTGCCCAGCATTTTTCTAATGATTTAGCATCTGCTGGAGTGATGTTTGTTTCCTGTAATATAGCAATGTGTATATGATGGCGTTTTAAGTGTGCCCGAACCCTGTTGCGCTTAACTGTTCCGGACATGCCTTTTACATTCCATGTTATTATGTTATATGTTGTGTCCTTATGTATCATTTTACGTTGTGTTGGCTATCGCCCTGAGGGTCCGCCTCCGGGGATAATGTTGGCTCCTTGTAGCGCCCAGCATGATATCGACGCAACGCTTTAACCCCCGTCCGTTTGCAGTCCCGCATGTATAGGATAATGATGGCCCGAGAAGTTGGTGAAAGCACCTACTAAGAACGGTAGAATAGAGAAAAATGATAGAAACCAATAAAAAGGATATACTGGGCGAGGCCCAACTTTAAGTGTTTTGGCACAACCGGTGCCTAAATCGTGTCCAATGGGATACTGTTCCATTCAGGTACCGTGTAGGTAGTGGGGGGCGCGTGTAGATAACGGCCAGGTTCTCGCCCCTGGCCCATATTAGTGCTGATTGTTCCCAGCGCCAGCATATGTGTTTCCTTGTAGTTGGGTGTTGTTATTTCAGCTTCAGCGCGCGGCCGCGCCTGGCCAGCATGCCACCAGTGTAGTTTTGAAGTGAGCTTTCCCTCGTGTTGTGTCCATTGACGTTTTAAGGTAGGTGTCGCAAATTTCGACCTTACGGGGATACCAGGAAGTGGTTCTCATATTTCGTCGGCCGCACGTGGGGTGAGGCTGGGACCTCTCGCCAGCGGAGAAAGGGAGGGGCTGGTGCCACTGTGTTGCGAGCTGCTGTCGATGTACTCTGCTTCATTGTTAGTGCTCAGTTGCGAACGTGCTAGTGTACTGATCTCTTTTAAGGCTTGTGCTTGATCATCTGCCATTTGTGTTTTGGTTGGCCTCACCAAGTTGTTTTTCTTTTTTTCCCCTCTATGGTGGTATGGGGTTATCCATTCTTCCTTTGTCTTGTCTTCATTTGTTGGAACGACTAGGCCTTTCGCGTGTGCCCAGGTCCAGGCGTCTTCCGGCGTTGGAAATATGAGCGTTTTTTCATCTGAAATTATCCGGAGGCGAGCTGGGAACATGAGTGAATAAGTGATTTTATTCTCTCTTAAGACTTGCTTGACCTTGAAGAACGAAGCCCTTTTGTTTTGAACTTCAGTCGTATAGTCCGGGTAGGCAGTGATGATGCAGTTCTCCATGTTGGCTGTGCCAGAGGTTCTGAAATGCTGTAAGACAAGGTCTCTGTCTCTACAATTTAGAAATTTCGCTATAAATGGATGGGGTGGGGTGCCCGGGCGAGGAGGTCTACCTGGGATTCTGTGAGCTCTTTCTATGATTGGAACTTTTGTAGAGTCTTGTATTTTTAATGTGTCTTTAAGCCAGTTTTCCAGGAATACTTAAGCCTGTGGCGTTTCTGCTCTTTCTGGGATTCCCAAGAATCTGATGTTATTGCGTCTGGACCGGCCCTCCGCCTCCTCAGTTCTTCGTTGTAGCTGTGTGATTTCCATTTCTAGTTGCTGTATTTTATTTTTCATAACAGTCACCTCTGGTTGGATGTTTTCTAATGCTGTTTTTGCATCTGCAACCCTATCTGTAAGTTTGTGGTGATCTGCTCGAAGAATGGCGATTTCCGAAATTGCAAAGTCAATTTTGGTCTCAAGAGAGGTCTTAGTGTCCATAACAGAATTGTAACGAGTGCGTGCGAAGTGTCTCATTCACTTGCGATATTGTTGTCCTTTGTGAGTCTGGTGGGGTACCGCTGTCCGAGCTGGGTCCCAATTTGGGAAGCTTTGGTTTGACCATTATGGGCCTGATTCTAACTTTGGAGGACGGTGTTAAACCGTCCCAAAAGTGGCGGATATACCACCTACCGTATTACGAGTCCATTATATCCTATGGAACTCGTAATACGGTAGGTGGTATATCCGCCACTTTTGGGACGGTTTAACACCGTCCTCCAAAGTTAGAATCAGGCCCTATGTCTTCTATAGTATGCTTATGAAGCAGCCAAGAGTATTGTGTCCTGCCCGCACGGGGCCGCCGAGCGTTGCGATGAGGCAATGAGCGGTCCCCAAACGGTAGGCTATGTGAGAAGGCCCCGCTCTGTTTAACTTCTAGAACGGGTTGGTTTTGCTTATTTTGCGCGCTTGAATCATGACCTTATGTTTGATTTCGGAAGTCCTTCGGATCGGGCCATCCGCGGTGCTGCGGGCACCCGGTCCCACGATGATGTCCTTCTGATCGGCCGATACCCTGTGTCCACAGCTCGAGGCACGCCGCGAGCGGCAGCGAGAAACGCCCTGCAGGTCAGCTTGAATACTTTTATTGTCCTTGTCTAGGGCCGTTGCTCTGAGTTCGCGGCAATTCGGCCTAGCTCATCTGGAGCCGCGGTTACCGCCTCGCCCCGGGTCCACTACCTCCACCGTCTCTGGGCCTATTAGTCGCCAAGCAATGGGGGGCTCCCAGCGGGGGGCCAGGCCGCTCCGCCGCACATAGTTTCGATTTAGTTGCGCTCAACCCACGGAAAAGCACTCCTCTGGGATTGTAGTGTCCCCTCTGCGCCTCCTACCTCGGTGCGCTGCTCCGAGCTTTGCGCCCGCACCCGTCCTTAGCCACGTGCTCTGCTCAGCCCTACCGCTACCTCCGCCGGTTCGCCGAACTTCAAGTGTATGGCCGCTGAGAGCTCCGATCTATTTAGCTGTACTCTTCCGCTGATCCGCTATTTCCGTTCGAGGGGCTGGGCCGCGATCCCGGCCTCGTGGGTCCGGTCAGCCGGGTCGAATGGCACCCGCTGATGTTCCCCTCGGCTCTGGTCTCACGGGACCGCGCACTGCCCGTTCTCAGCTGTTGCATGCGTTGCGGAGCCTAGCTATCCCATGAAAAGACTCAGAGGAGGCTCTGGTGTGCAATTTTAGTGTAATTTTGGTGCTGGGGCCAGGATTAATGAAGGATTCTAGTGGGCCAAGAGCGGAGCTCCTCGTTCAAGCGTCCGTTCCGGCCGCCATCTTGGCCACGCCCCTTCTGTACAACAAACTTTGAACCACTTCAAGATCGTTTTGGGCACCTTCAACACACTAGATCTGCAGGTCAACCTACAAAAGTCCCTACTAAGTCCAACCATGAGGCTCCACTACCTAGCGGCAATTCTGGACACCAGTCTAGAAAGAGTGTATCCTTCGGAGGAGAGACTATTATCAATAGCACAGAAGTGTCACAGTATTCTTCCCACTCTACGACCTACAGTCAGACAAATAGCTTTGCTACTGGGCTCCATGGCCTCCTGCATTTTCATTGTCCCGAATGCCAGATTACGCATGAGGCCTCTTTAGGAGAACCTGGAAGTTCAGTGGAGTCAACTGAGCCAGATGGGAAGACAGAATAAACCTCTAACATGTGGCAAAAACCTCGCTACAGTGGTGGACTCGCCGACAACATCTGTTGGTAGGGGTTTCTTTTCATCAGAGCACTCCTACCGAGACCCGAGTAATGAATGCATCACTACAGTGTTGGGGAGCTTACATGGGCTCTCGCCAAGCCCAAGGTCTCTGGTCGAGAAAGGAGCAGCAAAACCACATCAATCTGCTGGAACTGAGGGCAGTTCATCCGGCTCTCAAGTCGTTTTACCCATCCATCAAGGGCAAATCCATTTTAGTCCAAACAGACAACATGACCACGATGTACTATTTGAACAGACAAGGGGGAACCCGATCTCGCCCTCTATCTCGAGAGTCACAGACCATCTGGCGTTGGATACTAGCGAGGAGGCTGTCAATCACAACGGTTCACCTACCGGGGGAACAAAACACAAAAGTGGATTCCCTAAACCTCTCAGACTCGCACGACTGGGTGCTTCACGATGACGTCGTAGCAGACATTCTTCAGTTATGGGGGTATCCTCAATTAGACCTGTTTGCCGACGAAACCAACAAAAAATACCCAGACTTCGCATCCATGTTTAACCAACCAGGGATGAAGGGGAATGCCCTGTTGATAGATTGGTCAGGGACATTTATCTACGCTTTTCCACCCATTCCCCTAATTCCTACGGTGAACAACAAACTCTACAGGTCCAAAACCAGGATGATACTAATAGCCCTGAAATAGCCCCGCCAATGATGGCACACAGATCTCCTCCAGTTGTCAGAAAAACCTCACAAGAGGCTGCCGTGCAGACCGGAACTTCTCAACAGACTGGAGGGGAAAGTTCTACATCCCAACCTTCCCTCGCTGAGCTTGACGGCATGGCTCCTGAATTCCTGCAGTATGGCCTCTCACAGGAATGCATGGATGTTTTAAAGGAGTCCAAAAGAACCTCCATGCGACGCTCTTATGCGCTCAAATGGAAAAGATTCTACATGTGGTGCAGACAGAATGATTTAAATCCCATCCTGGCTCAAGAGGAGGTTATCCTGCCCTACCTCCTTCACCTTGCGAAGTCAGGACTCCAGTTTTCCTCCAATTAAGGTACATTTGTCTGCCATTACGGCTTATCGTAAATCGCCCTCACAAAAGTTATCCTTTACTATGCCAGTGGTTAAGGATTTTCTAGAGGGGTTGAAAAATGTTTTTCCACCAGTTTGTGCACCTTTACCTCCATGGGAATTGAATGTGGTCTTGTCTAAACTTATGGCCGCTCTCTTTGAGCCCATTCACAAAGCTTCTTTGCAACACCTTACGTGGAAGACCGCTTTTCTTGTTGCTATTAATTCAGCTAGAAGGGTCAGCGAAATTCAGGCTCTCTGTTCAAAAGAACCCTATACAGTTTTTCACTATAACAGAGTAGTCCTACGGACCCATCCTGGGTTTTTACCTAAGCTTTTTTCGGACTTCCATATTAATCAAACCATATCGCTTCCAACTTTTTTTCCCAAGCCTGCTACTCCGGCAGAGAGAACATTGCACTCCCTGGACTTGAAGAGGGTGCTAACATTTTATCTTGTTAAGACTAATAGCATCAGACAATCTGATCGGTTATTTGTAAACTACAGACACATGAGAACAGGCAGGGCAACCTCAAAATCAGACGATTTCTAGCTGGATAGTTTCATGTATTGTGACTGCATAGCAATGGGCTAATAAACAATTGGCTGCCAATCCTAAAGCTCATTCTACAAGAGGCAAGGCGGCAGCAATAGCCCTTCTTAAGAATGTACCCATCTCCGAAATTTGCAAGGCTGCAACATGGAGATCGGTGCATACCTTTACAAGGCAATACAGCCTAGATTCAGATGCTAAGACAGACACTCAAGTGGGCCAGGCTTCATTAAGAAATTTATTTAACTAAGACAAATAGACTGCCTGTGCTTCTACCGCTTCGTACGCAGGGGTATGGGATGGGCTTGTAATCTATTCAGTGTTTATGACTATTGATGAGGATCCCCTGGAAGAGAAGGATAAGTTACTTACCTGTAAATCCTTGTTCTCTTTCAGGGGTATCCTCATCAAAGTCATAAACAACCCACCCTCCTCCCCGGATGTGATTTTAGAGGTACAGCAGTACTGATCTATTTCTTCTTAGTACCGTAAAAAAGTACTGACCTAACTGTGAACCAACTATCAACTCACTCTCACTTTTGAGGCATGGTGAGATACTGGAAGTGCTCAGGGCCTTTAAGGCACGGTGCCAGTTTTTTGGTTCTGCTGGGTTAACCTGCATGCTGCCTATTGGCTAATAATGCTCCTTTATTTTCAATGTAGTTTTTTCTTTTACAGTGGATTGTTTATACTTTCTATGCTCTCTACTTCGATTGCAGAAAGGTTTTACCTTTAATTGAAGAGTTTATTTAATTTAAAAAAAGAATTCACAAAAAATGCCAGTTTTTCAACCCAAGACTGCATTATTGCTTACAGATGTACATAATATATTTGTATTAAAATTCTCTACTAGAATATTACTTTTTCATATACATTTGATACATATACATGTGTGTTTATATATGCTTCGGGGTCCCCACACGTGGGCTGGAGTATTCAGTGTTTATGACTTTGATGAGGGTACCCCTGGAATAGAACTAGGATTTACAGGTAAGTAACTTAGCCATCCTTCACCTTTTTGGTTTTCTCTGTTAAAATATTTGTGCCTAGTCAAATTTATTATGATGGAACAGCAGCCCTCTGTACACCACATCAGAATGGCTGTCAGTTCAAGCACCATGTGGGCTTTAGCGTAACCAGCATGGAAATAAACAGTATGTTTTTTTTCTACCTGTGTATCTCGACCCTTCCTTCATATTCTTCTCGCCACCGTCAAAGGAGGTCTCCTCAGCTCATTGATGTGCTGTGGGACTGGGGAACAGATCGGCACCACCTCCTACTTGGTTTGCGGTCTCCTTCTGGCTTGACTCTCAGTGCCAGGGGTTTCCTCTTCAAATAGTATACAAAAGGGGTGTAGCAAAGCCAATGTGTTTGGATGTAACTGAAAATATAGGCAAGACCGTTTGTATTTGCCAATGCTTGTTTATGTAGGGAATGTAAGGCTGCTACTATTATGTGCCTCAGACGATCAGTGAAAGCTCACATTACAAAAAACCTAATGTGGGGGTTAGATTCTAACAGGTGAAAGAGAATCTGAAGAGGAAAACAGCTGGACGAAGGGCATGGTTTAGAAAAAGCCATTGTAAAAGAAATGGGGCGCTTTGCATATGCCCATCCACTTTTTGTCCCGATTTTGACCCCTAGATGCTAGTTTTCCGACTCTGATAGTGCACTGGGACCTGCTAACCAGACTCCAGTGTATGTGTTCTTTCCCTGAATCATTTGTTGACATGTTTATTACATGATTGGTGAAGACTTTACCCCCTTGTAAGCCCCTAGTAAATGGTACCCAGGGCACAAGTGGTAAAGGGTCCCCAGGGCTGCAGCACAAGTTTGTGCCACCCTAGGTGACCCATACCAACTCCTGATGGCAGGCCTGCCATTGCAGACTGTCAGAGTGGTGCAAAGAGCTCGAGTTCGACTGTGTCCTCACCAAGAGTGGCACAGTCACATGCACTGCCTTATATGTATGTCAGACACTCCTAAGGTAGGCCTCTGCAACCTAGGTGGGAGGGTGCATTATATTTAAGGTGCTGACATACAAGCACAAGCTTCTATGTCTCTATAGCGTCCTTTCCATTAAGGTACACTATAAGTGCAGTCTGGTCCATAGGAAAACATGGGACTTAAACCCTTGGTTGATTAGGGCCACTAGCTCAATTAGTGATGCTGCTCATGGTGGTAGCAGTACTGAAGATAAGTATGTTTTTGAAAATTATGGAATTGTAGTCGTTGTAATGGTGTTGGTAATTTTGGCAGTGTTAGTGATTACAGTGGTCGTGGTGGGAGTAGTAGTGGTGGTCATTTTGCCCCGTTATGTTTGTAGAAATTATT
This sequence comes from Pleurodeles waltl, assembly GCF_031143425.1. Classification (NCBI taxonomy): domain Eukaryota; kingdom Metazoa; phylum Chordata; class Amphibia; order Caudata; family Salamandridae; genus Pleurodeles; species Pleurodeles waltl. The sequence continues at coordinate 176,119,308 of NC_090436.1, read as the reverse complement.
TCAAGCTTTCAGGGTCATTTTATCAGTCAGCTGTTGAAAGTGTTACAGGAGCGCCATATCTGTGTATCCATCATCAAAGTTTAACCGATAAGCAGAACTTCAGGGTTATCCATTAAGACCACACTACTTTAGTAGTCTATCTAAAGGGAGATCACCATGCACTGGAAGGATCCCAGAGGTCCACAAACATCAAGATGGCGGGACACACTAGTCGGATGGGCTGAAGCTGAAGGAAGGGCCCTGCACCAAGAAGTAGCAAGAGGAGCTGGGAGTGTAGACTGGGTGAGGCAGTGGGACCACTTGCTCGATCGCCTTAAGGACCCAAACACTGAAGCCCAGGATCAAGACACATCATCGGAAGAATCAGATGTAGTCGAAGAGCGGAAGCACTAGCACATAAACACGAGATGTACCACGCACCTGGCACCAGTAACCCAGAATGACAATTTCCAAGCGGGACAGTGTGCATGGGTGGGGCTGATAAAGAGGAACGGGATCAGGGGATGGTAACACGGGTTAAGTTGATTAAGGCTTGTTTGTTGAAAAAAACGCTAATAAAAATATATTTAAAAAAAAATACTTTAGTAGTCTATCTAACATCAAACTGAAGTCTTCATCAATTAAGTTAGGTGTGTCAGCGATCTGCTTTACAGTCAGTCCCTCACTTTTCCCCTATATTATTAACTGGGTGCACTGTGGTAAATATGCCAGTTCTTTATAGACATTCCTCACAATTAAGTACTGCGAGATGAATCCAAACATTGGTCTTTGTTTTCCTGGTGTTCCTCACCTTTTGCCATTAGAACATTAGGTCTACCAGGGTAATCGTGCAACCCTTCTTGTCTGGGTTTTCACAGACAGATATGAGTTGAAGCTTAAGTATTAGGACTTTTTGTGGTGATGGATGCAGTCTTATTTTTATTTCTTCTTCACTTGCGGATTGATTATTTACTGGTGAAGATACCTGTCCTGAGGTGTTTTATTTACTGATAAAGGTTTCTTCGTTATCAGTTTGAGATGCTACAGATTGTCTTTTCAGTTGACTTCTTCTCTGAGCGTTAATTGTAGGATCTACCAACAACAATAACTGTTGAGCTTCGGAGCTTGGTCGTCACCAGTGCTGGCCACCATTTTGTCACAATTTTTTAACTTAGGGTTTATTTATTTATTCATTTCTTTATTTATTATTTGGAGTTAACTTAAAAGGCTTCCTAGTTCTAAGAGGCGTATTAAATAGTGTTAACTTGGTAACACAGTGAGGGAACTAGGTGTATTCAGTGTGCACCTTTTTAAGATACATATTGGATGTCAGTGTTGTGTTAAAAGACTTCCTGTTTTTCAGACACTGACCAGTTTTGGGTAGTTTGACTAAATTATGTGGAGCCTAAAGAGCTGGTGAGAGGTCAGCTGACCTCCTACATGGTTTACCAGCTCACCTTAAGTCAGGCCCTCTCTCCAGCACTCAATACCTCCCACCCCCACTTTCACGATTAGACCATTAAAAAAATAAAATGTACATGTGCAAGTATCAGTGTTCATTGAATGTTATTTACAACAATACAGTCAAAAATGTATCTATTTTATGTGCAGGTAATCCGGAAGAATTATATCATCTTGCTTACATATATTAAGTGATATAATCATTGGCGCTTGGTTATAGTGCTGGCAGACGTTGGCCTCCGTTTCAGATATTATTTATGCTCATAGCTCCTCCTTTTCAATTTTCATCTCTCAGTGAAAGCTGTCTAGATGTGAAATACCATTTGTGGGCTACTTTTGTTATTTTACTTTAAGCACTACTTGAGACTGCATGTGTTTGTTAGCTTTCTCCCCTACCGAACACCTTCTCCCCCAAAGTTTTTTCCCCCTGTCCTTCATCTGCTGCTTTCCACTCCTCCCACCACCCAGCTTTAATTTTATTTTATCACCTCCTCCTCACCTACGTTTCTTCCTAACATCCCCTCCTTCATTACTCCCTCGCACCTCATGGGGAAGAAAAGCAACAAAAAAAAAAGTTTTTTAAAGGTCTCCAGTAGCTGCCGATTGCTGTTGAGAGCTGCACTACAACAAAAGCGTTTTTGCGTTACAATTTCTATTTTGCGCCCAGCAACTTAGACTGACTAATAAAAAAAAGTGAAAATGGCTCCCTGGCGTTCTGTCAGTGTGTTACAATGGGTATGCCTTCATCATAGTGGGAGCCGGTGCATACGTCCTAATGTATGCACTTACATTAAGAATGAGTGACTGCCAACAACAGCTGCGTAATACTGCTTTTTTTTTTTTTTTTTTTAACACCAATGCTGTACAACTTCGAGGAAAGGCATTGCCGAAACCTGTAGGTCCCATAGGCAAGAACTATTGACTTTACTGTTGCTTATATTTCTCTAGCTGTGTTTAAGATTCTGGCTTGATATTGCACTGAATTGTATTTACATTGTATAGTAAAGGAATATACACAATCTGCTCCGGGAAAAGCCAACGATGCAATGCACCTGCTAACACCCCAACACTCACTAACCCGGAAACTCTGATCATCTCGAATCTGTGCTTCAAATGACTCAGACCTGAAGGCAGATCATTGAGGTCCTAGGCTAAGGTGCGCCCTACCGCCAAATCTGAGAGACGAACCCAACTAGATGCGGTTCAGATAACACCTGAAAATAGACTCTCTAACGTGCCTGCAACTGCATTTCTGCAGCCAGGAGATTTTGATTGAGAAAAATTGGAAAGGTCTTACGTCAAAATTCAGACTCTCACAGCAAATTTTTCACTTCATCTTCCAGGTGCGGGAGTAATGGAAGGAGACATGTGTGTCTCTCCATAAAATATCCACATAGATAAATAAAGCATCAAATACCTAGATGCCTGAACTAGAGCATTCCTCCATTTGTTTTTGTTTGGAAAACCTTTATTTCTCTTTTAATTCACATATTTGTTTTACTTTTAGTGTTTTGCGGACCATATCCAGAAGGAATTGCTGATGTTCCCTGCTGAGAAGAGGGGCGATGTTGTCATTCTTTTCTCTGCTCATTCCTTGCCAATGTCTGTAAGTTATGACTCCACTTTTAAAAGTAAAGCTGAAATATTCCTACCAAACCTTAGAAAGCTTTGCCATGACTAGATCTGTTTGCTTACCTACTGAATAGTAAGAGCATGATTGGGTGAGTGGGTGTTTTTTCACTGGAAAGTTAGATATTTATTTCACAATATCTTTACTGAAGTGTTTTAACCTTTCATGTGTTTTAAATGGGTTGGGGTAAATGGGTGAAAATACTGACTCTGTCAGATGGAGACTTTGAGAAAACTTGAGCCGTTTTCATGAATTCTGATAATTATTCCAAGGCGGAAACTTGCACGGTTCAAAATACTACTCTGCAACGCCTGAGCGCTGTTCGAGTGATTTTAGGTATTTCAGAAAATAACAAAGGGAGGTTCCATCATGTCAATGCGCTTTTATGTTGTTACAACTGCTGTCAATAAAGTATCATACTTTATTAAGAAAATTATAAAGCATTCACTGTTTGGTGATGATGGTGGTCAATCAAATAGTTACATTAAACAACATAAATTATATTGTAAAGTAACAACGAAATAATTTGAATTAATTACGGTTTCTCAACTGGCTACCCCCATCTCAACCCAAATAGACCAGGAGTCCACACAGTCTGTGCATTGTACTACATTAGTGTTTTTTTGGGGTACTTTATAGCATATATAAGAGCAATTCAGAGTTCACAAAACCAGAATATATTTAAGATTGCGAGTGCTTAGTATGTGTAGATTTCAGTTTCATTAGACTGTCTAGTTTTTTTAAGTTCCAGTGCTTTTGAAACTCTTTTATCTCGAACCCCTTTTAACAATTTTTAATCCATACTCCTTTTTCCCTTCGTTGTTCGCATTTGACCTATATAAACATTTGTAATCTTTGAGAGGATTCCAAAACTATATTTAGCCGAAGCTGAATCAGCCTGAGCCCTTGCATATTTACATAGGGAAATGTATTTAAATACATATGAGCAGCAGAACTAATGTCAGTAGAATTCTGTACAGAAGTACTGTAATTTTATGAAAAAGTGCTTGTACTCGGTCGGGAAAACTTTAGGCACTATATTTTTTGCAGACAAATAATAACTTTAGAGATTTGAAAGTAAGCACAAAGGTGAAGAAAGGAGTGTTCAGACCTTTGACATTCTTCGTAAAATTCTGTTTAGTAGATCAAGGCACTCAGTTAACAGTTGCTGTTAAATTGGAGGTTTATTCTGAGTAGAGTATAGCGGTACAGTAGAATATTCATGAGGATCTTATCCTCGAGAAACAAATAAGTTGCTTATTTGCATAACTGTTCTAATTGATACAAGATGTTTTGAGCAAACATTAACCCACCGCCGTATTACTGTTGAGGGATATGGTTTAGTCCCTGGAAAATTAAATTTTCCTATACCAGATTTCAGGTTATTTTAGGGCAGAGTAACCAATGAACCAATACACATGTGTGAATCTTAGTGGTTGCTTTCATATATCTAACTTCTGCTTGTTGTAAGTCATTCTATGCTCACAGAGGATAGCTCCCTAAAATATGTGATGCAAAAGGCTTACCAATAGCCTTTGTTCACAGCTACGTTGGACCCCTTATCTTTCTTTATTTATGATCAGTATCCTGGTGAAACACACAAAGAACCCTCTGCTGAATGAGAACCTTCTACTGTGTGCACCATAACTTGTATTTCTAAGGCTTCTTTGCCTCAAAGCAATATTTAACTGAGACACCATGTGATCATAACAATTTATTTTTGGTTGCTAAGGATAGCTTGCTTCCTACAGAACACCGGTTACATCAGTCATCCTTACTTCCCTTCATTCCTACTTGTTGACTTGCTAGTCATCTTCCTGGTGAACATACCTTTCATCAAGTGACACTTATCCTATGAGCCTACAGGATAACCTAGCAGTGCCACATAAATGTGAGATTTTAACTCTTCTGAATTCGGGTCAAAATTCAAGGGCCTGGGACTCCTCTTACGGGTTAGATGGAGTTGGGGGTAGGTTTCTACTACTAAATATCTACTCTGGGAACACCTCGAATGAAGACTTTCAAGCGACCACGAATGCAACTCCTTAGTCCTAAACTCCCTCATGAATTGCCTCACACAGAGCTTTCAGCCCGCCACCACCCCAACATTCGGTGATCGCAAGCATCGCTGGCACTAGAATGGTCCCTTAGTGAAAGCATTCACCACATTCACTAAGACAAACTCGAGTTGAATTGCAAAGTCCAGGGCATGTTAATCCATCATCTACGCTGAAAGCATGTTTAGCCCAAAACGAAACTAAGGCAAATCCAGCTGCAGCCTAATTCCATGCAGCTCCCAAATACAGAAATCCATACTGCGTGCCTTCTACTCGCTGCATATTTGCATCTTTTTTACAAACGTTTCCCAAACTGAAGTCACATGTGCAGATCGAGTAGGAAAGGTCTTTGGAATGTTTGTAAATATAAACAAAATTTTGACTTTTTGAGTGTTTTGACGTTCCAAATGGTCAGTCCCTCTCATCGTCCACTTTCCCACTTCCTACCCAAATTAATATTGTGGAGAAGTCTGACCAGTGGTTGATTTTTAGAAGGAATAAATCCAACATACTGTTGGACATTTCTGCATCTTCTGATTCAGTGAAATTCATGTTTTTGATTAAACATCAAGTAGCCAAGATTTGATTTGTTCCTCATAGAGTTCATCAAGACTGACTCCGGGTTTGGGGATAACAACCGTGCATTTCACATGTTTGTGATTCTTAGAGATGCAGTTGCAAGACGCTTTGCAATCTGGCCCCATAGTTGTTAGGCAGGTATCAACATATCTAAAAACAAAGTTTCTCTATGTGCTTACTTCTATGGGAGGTAGGTTTGTTTAACCCCACACAACGTGACTTATGCTGATAAACTTTAACCCTGTGACTGCTGGCACTATTGGTGCAAAATAATATAAACTTTTCCACTCTGAAATATCCACAGTCTCCTGTTTGTGCTCCGAAATTATTTATTTTTTTGGTTCCATATTTAGTGGCATTTTCATTGCAGATGTGGTTCTGGAGGGCAGAAGAGCACTTTCAATGGAGCATCAAGATGTAAACCAAACTTACGTGGTTACATGTAGGAGTGGGTATATTTCCATAATTCATTAACATGCATATGTTCACAGGTTAGGCATGGCATCCCCTGAAGAATAGAGCACAGAGTGAGATTTTTTTTTTTTTAAATAGTAACCTCTGCAGTTCTTCCAAATCATTAGGTAAAAAAATACTTTTTAAAATCTCTCTTTACTTTGTGCTACAGGTAGTGAATCGCGGGGATCCTTATCCGCAGGAAGTGGGTGCAACCGTTCAAAGAGTTATGGAGAAACTTGGCAATTCCAACCCTTATAGGCTCGTCTGGCAATCCAAGGTATGTCATGTACTAATACAAATATGTTTTCGTATGAATAAATTAATGTGCAATGATCATGTTGCATGTGTATTGATGCTTAAGATCCTCGGACTTGGTGCCTGTTTTTTAGAAACTCAAGTGAAGCATCATCAAATGCAGGATCGCTGCAAGCCATATTTAGTTCTGCTTCGGATTAAAGCTTTACCACTACAAACCTTTGTAGGGCCCATCAGAAGTCTGTCTTCAAGATACATGACCAGTCTTGGAAACAGTAAGGTCTCCTGGATAAACCTGCGCTTCATCCCACTTGACCTGTCTCCACCTCGGTAAAGATCCTCACAGAAAAACCACAACACAATATAGGAGCTAATAGTTTAGTCTGAGACTGTGTCTGTTGTCCACTGTAAGGGAAAAAGTCTACAACCCCACAAAATAAGAAGTGAACATTAGATATTACTGAAGTGGTTTGTACTGTGGTCTTAGATGTCCATTTAACCCGACTCACACAAGGGGTGGCGCAACAATAGAGGTCTTCGTCCAAGGTGGAGGTAAAAAACGGGAGCAGAAGATGCTTACATGCCGGGGCACAGGAACCCTACGGTAATCAGTTCTCTTTTCCAAGACCTACAGAAAGCCCCACCATCAAAGCTAGTGCAATGCTGATTTTCTTCAGACATCCTAAAATACATATACTCTTCACCTCCATCTCCTCTTTCTAACTACCACCATAAAGCCTAGGTCTTAGGCTTTCTTTCATTGCAGGTTATATGTAAAGCATGTTTGTTTGTATGATTTGTTGTAATTACTCCACTTATTTTTTATTATATCAGAACTACATTCAGATTAAAGCACCTGTCTAGTTTTGAAAAACTTGAGTATTAAACGACTTTTAAATATAGTCATAAACCGTATGCAAAAAAATATAATCGACAAAGTAAGGAAACGTACCTATTCTAGCAGAGAAGTGAGACAGTGAGGTGTGACATTTATGGTAAGTTGTAGTAAAGTACTGAATTTATTGCCAGAATATGAAATATGTGACCCATGAGAAAAGAGCCTGTTCAGGTGAAATCCCTAGCAGTCACTAGATAACCATTTTGACGAATGTTATCTAGTATTTGGGTTTCAGTTTCTTTGAAACACGCTGCCACATTAATTGAATTGTTTTTTAATTCTAGATACACGTTTTACAGGTAAAGCCAGAAGCTTTTTTGTTTTTTTTGTTGCACGGCAGTCATAATTTTGATGATATGATATTTTAATGGTTTCTAACTGCAGATTTATTTTACATTCACTACATTTTAGGTCGGTCCAATGGCCTGGTTGGGGCCACAGACAGATGAAACCATTAAAGGGCTCTGCGAGAGGGGAAAGAAGAACATTTTATTAGTTCCTATCGCTTTTACCAGTGACCACATTGAGACGCTTTATGAACTGGATATTGAATATGCTCAAGTTTTAGCACATGAGGTAATTTTTTTATTAACAAACCTGTAGTAGATCGATGTTTACTGATGTATAGTCTTATCATGAATCCCCAAAACCATTGTGCACCTCTGGCCTCTTACTGTACAACTTAACTCGAATTTCAAGCCTGCCTTCTAGCTTCATAACATCAAAGTCTCAAATTTGAACTACTCTGGGTCATGAATGCAATACTACGGAGCGTGTAACAAATTCCATGGATCTCGTTAGGTGGGAGCACGCCATGCTTGTTCCTTTCTTCACGCTATTCAAATTGCACCTGGCTCAGGATGGTGGTTTAGTTGCACATACCATAACATGAAAAGGACCACAGTAGTTTTACTCTTTTTCAGTGGCAGTTTCTCAAGTGAGCCGCCTGGCATTAGTACAAAACATTATTTACCCTTACAATGGGATCCTATTAACTCAAAGATGGCATCCTGGATACAATGCTGAAAACATTGTACCCTTATCATTTTCATGTACCTTTCTGGACATCCCTGGAACACTCCTGCCACTACTGATTAAAAAATAACTAATAATAATCAGCTGTCGGCCCAGCAATATACATACCGAGGCCTGTTATTTTCTCGCCTTATGCCATTAGGTGTTTGGTGTAATGTTCCGCTTTGTATGGAGTTCAGTGGATGAGCAGTTGTATCTCCGTGACCTACAGGTTGCATGCAGAACTCTACATAAGCTGCATCATTAATCACCTAAGCTATTTTGTTAGTACTGGGCCATGATACACTCCAAATTTAACAAAGAGTGCCCCATAGAATTGCAATTTTATTTTATAGACAAACCAGGTGAAGTCTTTCCTAATGGAATGGGGCTCTGTGCCACCTGGTCAATCAATTTAGTACGTTTTACCTGATATCAGTAAGATAACTCAGCTTGATCAGCCTTCTTGTTAGGGCGGTAGCCTAGCCATTGTCTCCAAACTCCAAATTACTATGTATATATATTTTTTTTGCTGTGCTCTCAATGATAAATGCTAGTATCTCACCCTCTTGTACCATGTGCTTTTGCAGGCCTGCTCCCAATTTTGCTGCCTCTTTATGCTACCAATTGCTCTTATATCCTCGAAGCCCCAGTCTTTAGCAATTAGGGGATTTTCATTTTTGAGATGGGGACAGACAGAGTGAAGTATATAACTTGGTGGAATCCTGTGATGTTATTGGTCTTACTTAGGTGTGGTCCGACACCAATCTCTAAATTGGCCACATATTCAGTCAGATTTTTCAGACTTCTTATAATCTTAGGGTCCTGCCTAAAGTATTCCTGCCTTGACTGACTACTCTTTTATTTGTAGTGTTCCTTTGTAGGAAAGTGGATTATTAGTAGGAGGGGGTATGCACCTTCAGTTAGTAATAATACCACAATTAATAATAAGGTCCAGTCAGACCTCAATAAAAGAGTTCTTGCTCAACTCTTGGTAGATTGGAAATGAGCAGTCAGGCTTAACTTAGAAGATTGGTAAGTGTAAAACATTTAATATCACCAAAACAGTAAATAAGTAAAGGACACAACACAATAAAACCCAACATCAATTTAGAAAAGTAGAGAATATTTGTATCTTTAAAATGACAAAATGACACTAAAACAACAAAATTCCAATGTAGGGGACCAAAAATATGACTTTTTAAAGAATAAATGAAAAAAGTGCATTCTTTCTCCAAAAACCATAAAGTGCCAGCCATAGCTATCTGGTTGTGCTGGACCAGGACAAGTCAAATTGTTAGGCCGACTGCGATAGAGCGCATGACGGATAGGTTAAGCGGTAGGTCCCGGTCAAGATTTTACCTTTGCACTTAGCCACTTTTTTTGGAGCATTTTCTCTCGGCATCGACCAATCTGGTTCCTGGATCCGGATTTGAAAATGGTGGCCTGCTGCAGCGGAATGCCTTGATGATCTCCTGAAAGTCTTTGTCCTCAACCAACATAGATGGCTTGGCGCTCCGGAGCTTTCAACAGGACAAACCAGCACAGTCAGCCAGAGTTGTGGTTCGACGTCGGTGGCTTGACTCTCGATGTAGAGTTGGTCTTCTTCTGGAGCTTTTTCACAAAAGTTGGCAAAACTTTCCAATTCTTCCTGATCTTCTTCTGAAAAGTTATTTCAGTGTTCAGAAGCTCTGATTTACCTCTTGAGTGGTTTGGGGCTCCAACTCCCACAGTGCACTTGGTCAGTCCAGGAAAATCCAGGTGAAGCTGATCAGCTGGAGTTTTCCTCTTAGTGGATGTTGCAGTTGGCTTCTTCCAGCACTTTCTACCTGTTGCTGCTCAGGGATTCCACTCCTTATCCTTGAAGACAGGCAAAGTCCTTCTTATGTGGAGCCTATAAAGTGCAGCAGGTGCAGTCCTTCTGAGTGCAGTCCTCTGTTGTGCAGTCCAAAGGTCCAGCAGGGCAGTCCTTCTTCAGATGTTTCAGGCAGGACTCTGAGGGCTCTTGCAGATATCCCATTTTATTCCCCTTCCTGGGCTGGCAAGGAGAAGGGGCACCTCAACCAATGGGGATCATAAGTGTGGCATATTTTAGTCCCAGAATGCTTAATTCCTCAAGAATCTAAATGGAAAGTCTCTCTTTGGAGTGCTGGTCTGACTAACCCAACCCACAGGTATGGCTAACGTTTCCCTACACTGCTTAAGGCCCCTCTCTAATCTAATTAGGGTGACTCCCATCTAACTAGGGATCAAGGAAGTAGGAGCTGGATTGGGTCTTTTGACATTTTTGTTTCTACCTTTGAAGTTCAATTTATCTCCCCATCCCTCTTTCTGTCCTGGCTTCTCCAGGGCACATATCTCCTCCCACCAAATGGTTGTATCGTTTCAGCCTCAGGCCTTTTCACACATACTTAGGGAGCAGATTGGCTCAGGCTGTAAACAGGTTTACCAATCAGAGGAGACTGCTATAAGGCTGTTTTTGGTAATTTCAGGACAGTAAGTTCTAAAACTACTTTCTTGCAATAGTTATGATAAATCCAACCTTGGCAAGTTATTGGATTTATTGTAACTATTATTTTGTAACTTGGAATCATGTTGTTTGTTAACTCCAAGCAAGAGTTATTTTATTAAAGTGTAATAAAGTCTACCCATGTTTGCCTATAGCCAATTGGTCTAGCGGCACTACAATCAGGAAAAACTATTTTTGCTGCTTTCCCCACCAGGACATATAAAACACATTTTATTTTATTTTGTCCCTGCTTTTTATAAAAATGCACCCTATTTTGGGCCCCGAGGGCAGACCTTAGTGGTGACTTAAATGTAATTAAAAAAAGGTAGTTTTGGGCATAGTTTTATATTAAAACCAGCCTGCCAGACTGGTCTGGCTTCAAAATGACACTGGAAACCACAGCAGTGCACATTTAAGTGCTTTAAGTCCACTGGAGTCTCCAAAACGACATGCCCTACCATATACTAGGGACTTAGAGGTAGGTTGTTTTGGCCAGTTAGAATGATACCAGGCACCATGTACATTTTAAGAACAGCACTGACTCTGGGCCTGGTTAGCAGCACTGTTATTCAGTAACCACCAGTATCAGTCAAAAAAACGGGGGTAATCAGGGCAAAAGGGATGACTTTACTACATGCTTGTAAAAGCTGCTCTGACATTACTTTGAAACCCCTTTCTCTGCTATTCCAGATGTTGGTCTAAAGTCACCAACACCAACCTTCATCTTGCTCTGGGCTCTGCACTTGTGATCTCTTTTTAACCGTTGTATGCAGAAAGGTCTTTTTTTGGAGTAACTGACTTTGCCCGTTAACCGATTAACTCTTTAAAATTAAATAAGTAGGAATACTCGAATACCCCCCGATAAAACAATCAGCTTCAGTCTCTAAATGTGACTATGTAAAATACATTAAAAATATGGAATACCGGAAGAAAGAGTTACAAAGTGGCCCTTATTCAAAAAACATTAAGAAACAGGTTTTAAAATAGTTCAAGAACTTGAACATCTTGATGGCCGAATATCGTCAGTTCCGGACTTTTTCTGCCAAGCTGAATCCAAATGCTTTTCCTGCAGCTCCTCGGAATGGGAGTCGAAAATTTGGATTTTTGGATCCTTGAAGTCTTTGCCTCTGGCAGCTTAGGCCTTTGCACTGCAAATATTGCCGTTTGGCCCACTATGTCACGCTTTCACGCATTATGGGAGCTGGCAAAAATGGCTGTCATCTATCTCCTCGACGAAAGAAAAAAGCCCCTTTACAGTCAGGTCAATAACGTTTTTAGGTTGAATTGTTAAACTCGCTGCTTCAGTACGCTGTAAAAATAGATGGACAGCACCACCATGTGGTAGATTATCATGTCTATATGCTACCTTCGTGAAATAAGTGACGGTGCCGAGCACCGGAAAACACCAGTACAGATTAAGCACTGTTCAGAATGAAACTGGAGCACACCTTTGCTAGCCGTCCCTTTTATCGCCATTAGAGCTGAGAGTCCATTCAGCTCACAGTTCTGCCCTAAACATGTTCTCCCATTGCTTCCCTAAACATGTCTCTTCGTTCAGCCCATACGAACCACTCATGTGTGGAGCACCTACTGCTAACGTGTGTGTGGCGTGCAGGTACAGATTGCAGCCCTGACAAGCCCCTGTAGAGCCCACTTACTGTTTAATCCTTCCAGGGTCGACAAAGCCTTTACCAGTACCTTTAAGTTGGTTGCTGTTTGTAACCGTAGAGCGACTGGGCCCGAGCTGAGGTAGGCTGTGCTGTTTAAAACCATATATTAGCATGATTAATTATTCATGCAGCGTAGAAGGGAACGCCTATTTATTTTGCCTAAGTAACTGGATGTGTTAAGAAGCAGACTGTAGTGTAGTGAGCCACAAATTCTGCATAATATAACTGGATTATTCCAAAATGTGAAATGTTGCTGCTAGACAGTCCTTTCCTTCTGGCAGATGTGATGAAGCACTCTGGGACTTGTAGTGTTCAATGTTCCCAGTCAATCCAGTGCTCTTAAAGTTGCGGGGGAGTTTGCCATGGCCATTGTCAAATCCTCAAGTAAATTTCAGACCATTTTTGAAAATCTCTGCATGCACATTCATGCTTTTTAGTACGAATGGAAAAGGTATAAATATTCTCATCGGATTATGAGAATGCAAGTATCCTGATATACAGAACCTACAGACCTAGAGATTGGTGTGGCAAATTATAGATCGCGTAAATAAAATACCCACATTATTGATTTTAAGTCCTGTTAATTAATAAAGATGGACTGTAATCTAAAACATGGCAGTGTTCGCCACTGGCCTATTTGCACACACACATTGTGAAGATTTGTTTATATTGTGCTTAACCTTTGTATTGCATTCCTTCTTGTAGAATTCCGTGATACGTTAGTAACTTTCCTTTGCCTAGACACTATAATGAACATTATTTTTTATGTCTGTTTTGTTGCAGTGTGGGGTTGAAAACATCAGAAGAGCGGAGTCTTTAAATGGAAATCCATTGTTCTCGAAGGTATTGCTAAAAGAAATTATTATAACTCAATGGAAGCCAGTGGGTATTTTTTAAACCCATTTTATTGAAGTTTTTTAAAATGTATTGCATATCCACACAAAAAATACAAACCACTGTTCCAAGAGGCCTTTTCTCCACCTCCCTTCACGCACCCTGTAGGTCGCCCCACATTCACATCACAAATATATTTTAAATCGGTCATATTTATCCCGCCTCCCCGATCATGTGGGCCAGGCGGCTCTCCATGTCTAGGCTCTGCGGGCTGATTGATGCCATCTCACCACCATAGTGCTGCCTCCATTTTCTCCATAATTGACGTATTTTGTGAGGCAGCCCCTAGTTTCATAGATCAGTCTTTCCATAGTTAGGCACTGGTCCATCCCCCTGTACCATTTCTCAAGGAGTGTGGGTTCTGTGTCTGTCCAGTGTTGGGTAATATCTCGTTTTGCTACCACCAGTCCCACCCTCAATAGTGCCCATTTACATCTATTGGAGTCTAATTCTTCAGTCAGACGTAAAATAATTAAGCCCGAGTGGCAGTCCAAGGACCGAGTAGAGGAAGCAAAGTACCCAATCCGCCTTGATCTTCAAGCATCTCTATACCGTGTGCATCAGGTTTCCCTCCTTCATGGAGCATCGTAGGCAAGACTCGTTAAGCACTGCTCCCATCCTCTACACCATATGTCCCTCATAGTATGCTCTGAAGAAGGATTTCCACTGGGTTGAGCGGAGCCTGGCTGCAAAAGCTGGTCTTTGCGAAGCCCCCTTAGCTTCCCTCCATTTTTCTACTTCCAGGGGCCCCAAATCATGATTCAGTGCCTCACGTAGCATCTCTAGGAAGTCATCAGCGCTATTTTTCAGTGTACAGTATATCTTGGTAATTCTATGGTCTCCCAACTCTCCCAGTAGGAGTTTAGCTTCTAAGGGTTTGAAGTTGGGGAGGGTTTTCATCTTTACTATGTAGGGCATAGGGGCATGGTGCAATTGGAGGTAACGGAAAAACAGAGAGGTGCAGTTGATATTCCTCCTGCAGTTGCTGGTAAGATTTGTGTATTGTCCCATGCATTACATTCCCCAGGATGGAGGTCCCAATGAGGACCCTTTTGCGAAAACCTTCTAATGTTGCCACCGTACTTAATGTTTGCCCTTCTCAGAGAGGTGTTTCCCTAGTCTCTCGCCTTTCCCACGTCAGTTGTTTCAGCGTTTCTCAAGGTCTCCAGTACTTGCCTGTAGCTGGTGTAAGTGTCGGGTCTGCCTGTCCCTCCCTTCCCTTGCCTGTATCACAGGTGCGTTACTGAAACACCACTCAGCATCCATTTTACAGAGGCAAGCGCAGGGTCATTCTATGTTTTATATCTCCATTCATTTGTAATGAGCCAATGGGATGCTCTATAATATGATTCTGTATCCAAAGCTGCTATGCACCCAGTGGGTTAATTTTTACTTTATGCCAACTTTTTACAAATCATGTTTTCAAAGAATAAACCTGATTAGTACAGAGAGGTACTTTGAAAAAAGTTGCTTTTATGTTAATACTTTAGTAACGCGCTTAAAGTTTCACAAACTGCTCCAGAGAGATGCGAAAGTGCTGAGCCCTGACTAACCGGAACACTTGCACCAGTTTCTGTTTTTCTGTGCCTCTTCAACAAAGTCCAGAGTTCTCTCCTGTGTCTCACAGACACATTTCTTAGCGATTCACAGCAACTGGTTCAAATGTCTTCTCAAAGTACTTCAGGTTTCAAACCTTGCAGACAGTGCAGCAAGGAGATGGCCATTCAGATGCTCCTGACTACTGTACCCAGTGTCTGGTTTTGAGACATGCTGCCACGCCCTATGGCTCTTGTGCCTCCTTGCACCCGAAGCCATCAGAGAAAGGGAGACTCCCAAATGGGCTCCCTCTCTCAAAGTTTCGTACCATTCTAGGGAGCGTTCTTCTAATATATCTTTCCACAAAAACATTTTAAAAAGTGCCTCAAGTAGCAAAAGTTATTTTCTTCGTCAAGGAAGTAGTCCCTTCCCAGCACCATTTTGAGTCTTGACGTATTTCTTTAATACTAGACCCTTTTTCAATGTAGGTGCAAGATTAGAGTTCCCTAGTCCTTCAGCCAACCCTGTGCAGGTAAATGCCTTCTAGCTAGCTATGCTGTCGCTTTTTAGGACAGCTCAGCAACCCTCTGGACTACTCCCTAGGGGATAGAGGGGGGTCAGTTTCTGCAGGATTGTGTATTGTACGCCACCTCCCAACAGCACGTCCACCACCTAAGGCAAGGTCAGAAACCGCGAACGTGCCACCCCTTTTGTTTGGGCCATTCTTTGATGCTAATCTTCCAGCTGCTGTCTCTGGTTCATGTGACACTGACTCTAGTGCCAACCAAATGGTGTTTGTAGGTGTAAACATTATCCATGTGGGAATGGAGAAGTCAGGGTAAATTGTAATGCTGAACTTTTATGAGCTTCTTCACAGAGCTCTAAGGTTCACACACTTGGTGGAGATTTTCGGTTCAGATTCAGAGTCTGCTGTGGAAGATGGAAATAGTGGCTGCACAGAGGCTGATGGCTTAGAAGCTGAACTCCTGTCACCTTACAGCCCTGATATTGGCATTTACCTGGACTTGCAAAATGAAAGTGTCCTAGATACATCAGCAGAAGGTGACCTTTTGGTGACCTTTCCCACCTCTGTGGGCAAGTTTTGGAGGAGGTCTCTTCTTTCTTTTTTTTTCTTTATTATAAAGAAATTTTTATTGGTTTTGCAAAAAAAAAAAAAAAACAGTAATACATACATGTAACTAGGCGCCAACGGGCACCGAACATTGGTCAATCCCAAGTCCTAGACAACACATTGAACGAGTAGATTGTGTACCTCCCTGTTGGAGCGTTTCGTGAATGATTTAACCCATCAGGAGAGGGGAGGAGAGGGGTTCGTTCCGGCTCTCTCCAGTGTTGAGCCAGTCAATCATGCAGAAAGGTTGATTGTTGAGGCCTCCCACTTCCCCCACACCTTATTATATTTATGCGGGCATCCTCTAGCCTCGTATACGAGTTTTTCACGCTGTGCACACCAATCCACTCCTCGTCTCCACTTAGTCAGCTACGGGTCGGAGACCTGCCCTATGCAGTTTAGCGGGTGTAAGGTAGGCCGCATGGAGATAGTAGGTTTGTATTAGTCGGAGACGAGTCGTCATCGTTATTGTGCGTAGAGCTGCCAATGCTTCGTTCCAGTCCACCTCTTCCATAGGACCCACCCATCCCTCCCATCTCTGACGCAGGCCCCCCCAGGGAACAGGCAGTGATAGTAATTAATGTACGATATATCTGGGAGACGCCTCCCCTACCCAGGTTCCCCATCAGTGCTCTCGCCTCCATAGGGCTATATTCAGGTATGCTGTCCCCTGTTTGGACTTCTGTCAGTAGGGCGTGACTGATCTGGAGGTATTTATGGAATTGCGTTTTGTTTAGTGAAAAGCTTTTCTGGAGGTCTTCAAAGGAACGCATGTGTGAGCCCTCCCATACGTCACCTAGTGTAGAGATACCTATGCTGTCCCATTTCTGGAATCCCTCCAGGCCCGCCACTTCTCTTAAGTGCGTCCCCTGCCATAGTGGGGTCTGCTGGGTGAGGCGCCCCCACCACCCCGTCACCTTTTGGGCCGTCCGCCAACCCTGCAATACCACCCCGGTCACTTCCGGGGTCCCACGCGAGATCGGCCCACCATATAGGGCATTAAAGATCTTTGAATAACTCATTGTCTGGAGTTCTAGCCGGTACGCCGGGTCTGTCCATCCACCCCCCATCCAGTCATTAATCACGAGTAGTTGCATTGCTAGATGATAATAATGGATGTTGGACATTCCTAGTCCCCCTTCATAAACGTCTCTCTGGCAGGTTTTAAGCGCCAACTGGGGACGGGTGCCATTCCATAAAAATTGGCGTGCCTGTGAGTCCATCTCTCTGAACCATCTCATGGGAATAGGGTGAGGGAAATTCTGGAGGAGATAGAGGAGTCTGGGGAGAACCATCATCTTATAAAGTGCGATTCTCCCAAGTAGATTAAGGGGGAGGTCCCTCCATCGCTGGAGGTCATTTTTTATTTTCTTGGTTAATGGTGTGATGTTATGTTCCCATGTTAGCTCAGGGAGCATGGAGACATGCACACCCAAGTATTTAAAGCTATTTCTCCGTACTGGAATGTTTTGCTGCCAGTCCACACAGTCTCGAGACTGGTGGAGGGGAACCAGTAAGGATTTACTAGGATTTAGGATCAGTCCTGAGGCTTCCGAGAAGAGACCAAGGATTTGTAAAATGCGGGGGCCACTTTTAGCCGGATTAGAGATGTACAGCAGGACGTCGTCCGCGTATAATGCTACCCGGTCCTCTGGACAAACAGGCCAGGGCCAACCCTCTATCAACGGGTCTTCCCGAAGCAACTTCGCCAGAGGCTCTATTATTAGTGCAAAAAGCAGGGGGGATAATGGGCACCCCTGTTGGGTGCCACGGCCAATGGGGAATGGGTCGGAGACTACCCCGTTCACTTGGACACGGGCTTTCGGGTTAGAGTAAAGTAGCCTCACCAGGCCCCGGAATCTGGGTCCGAGTCCGTTTCTTTGTAGGACGTGTTCGAGGTAGGACCAGTCTACTGTGTCAAAGGCTTTCTCGAAATCGAGTAAAAGCAAAGCCAGGGGGGTGTGAGACAGGGTCCTGTGGTGCGCCAAGGCTAGGTGTAACCGCCTAATGCAGTGCCTAGTGCTACGGGCAGGCATGAAGCCACATTGGTCAGGGTGTACCAATGTGGGCATTACGTCTCTTAGCCTTGAGGCAAGGATTGAGGCTAGCACTTTGACTTCGGTGTTCAGGAGTGAAATGGGTCGGTATGCCGAGCAGTATTGCGATGGAGGTTGGGTCTTGGGATCACTACTATTGTAGCTAGATCGATCTCAGGAGGGAAGTGAACCTTCCGTTCAGCTTCTTCATACATATTGAGCATGTGTGGAGCCAAAATATCACTGCACTTCCTGTATACCTATGCCGGGAAACCATCAGGCCCTGGGGTCTTGCCTGATGCCAGGCTAGCGATCGCGCTGGTTATTTCTGTGAGGCTGATTGCCTCATCCATCCTACTCCTGGCTGTCTGGGATACTCTAGAAAGAGTTAAGTCGTTCAGGAGGGGGGATTCCCTTTCAATACTGGGATGAGGGTGTTCTGCGTATAGGTGTGTATAATAAGAGGCGAAGCTCTGTACAATCTCAACAGGTGTTGTAGCAAGAGCGTCCGAGTCATCCCTAATCTCAGGTATAATTCTATTAGCCAAGGGGCGAGTGGCCAGCCAATGCAAAAGTTTCCCATTCTTGTCTCCCCAGCCATATATACGGGTGGCTGATGCTCTCCATAGGTGTTTTGCTGATTCTAGCACTAAGTGCCTAATTTCCTCTCGGAGCCTAGTGAGTTGCCTCAAAGTAGAGGCCGAGGCTAAATTCGTTTGTTGGCGCTCCAGGTTTAGTGCTTCAGCTTCCAGCTCAGATACTCGAGAGTCTCGAGCACGTTCACATGAACGAAGGAGATACCTGGCATGTCCTCTTAGTGTGGCTTTGCAAGCGGCCCATATTATACCTGGGGACCGAACCGTTCCCAAGTTCAGCTCAAAATATTGAGCAAGGTGGTCTCTAATTTCAAGGGTATATTCATTGTCTTGTAAGAACCATGCGTTCAGACGCCACATCGGGCGTCTGGCGGGGTCTGTCCCACCCAGCCGGACTCGCACAGGTGTGTGATCTGAGACCCCCCGAGGCAGTATCTCCGCCCCCGTGACACCGGTGATGTCTAGAGCGGGCATAAAGACTAAGTCAATTCTGGAATGTGTCCCGTGGGCGGCTGATGTATGTGTGTACTGACGTTCATTGGGGTGCCATGTTCTCCATACCTCACATAGGCCCAGACCCTCGGCCCATCCGTTAAGACTCGTGGCCCGAGAGGACCTGCCAGTAGTAATGTCACCGGATACATCCAGTCTAGGGTCCAGAACAGCATTGAAGTCCCCCCCTATCAACGTGGTTCCCTGGGGGAGTCCCGCTACCACCTGGCGGAGTAAGAGTAGGAAGGCATCGAATCCCGCTTGGGGGGCGTATGCACATACAAGGTTCAGCGGTGAACCGTGAAGCACCCCTGAGGCAACCACGAACCTGCCCTGTGGGTCAGACAGCGTAGATGTAATCACCATAGGTAGTGAGCGATTGAGTAGGATGGCCACTCCTCTGGAGCCCCTGGAGAAGCCCGCGTGGTAAACCCTATCGAATCCTCCTCGTGTGAGCATAGGGCACTTAGTTCCCAGGAGGTGGGTTTCCTGCAGTAAGACCACCGAGGGGGAGTATCTACGGAGGGTATTGAATACTGCGGATCTCTTGATCTTATCTAACAGCCCGTTCACATTCCAGGAGATGATTTGTGTCAGTGAGGACCAGACGTGGGCTGCGTGGGTGCTGTATCTTGTTGGGTGTCTGTCAGTGGACACAGGGATGACCGTTTAAAACATAACAGTGAAATATTAAAACCGTAGAAAATGGCTGTCAAAATGTTGCTATCTAATCCCAACTCGAACTTCTCACCCCCCAACCGCCCCCCTCCCCATACTCCCACCCTGGAAGCATCTGTCGCCCAAGTACCCAACCAAAACGTAGCAGCCAGTGAGACTGCCATAGGAGTGGAGTGGTGGACCCCTCCATTCAGTAGGATCATTTGCAATCGTCAATAAGAAGTCATCGTCAAGTCATACCTGGCGAACCCAAGGGAGCCGACGGGCCACCAAGAGAAGCACCCCGGAAGGCCCCTCAGGGCGACCCGGTGACATCGGTCTCCTCATGCGTCATGACGAGAGCTCCATGTAACATTTCAGCCAAGCACCGGGGACTGGCTCAGGCGCCCGCCATCCTTGGTCTGCACCTGGTCCTGCACCTCCAGGGACTCAACGGCAGCCCCCTCCATCTGGGAGCTAGGGTCTCCAGCCACCTCCCCGCCTATGGGAACGGCTAGGTCCCCCCGCCTCCCTTTCCGAGATCTGGTGCGTCTCCGGCTCCTCCGTGGTCCCTCCACAGGGGAGGGTCCGTCCCGGGGGGGCTCCCCCCCCCTTGTTTCAGGGGTCCCCTTCGGGCTCCAATGCCCTCTTCTGTCAGCCAGTCCCATGCCTCCTCCGGAGATTCAAAGAAATGCGCCCTACCAGCCATAATGACTTTAAGCCACGCAGGGAAGAGGAGCATGTACGAGAGTTGCATTGCTCTAAGTTTCTGTTTGACTTGCTCGTACGACCGGCGGCAGGCCTGGACCTCTCGGGTGTAATCTGGGAATATTAAGATCTTGTGGTTCTCCCATTGAAGATCTTCTGAGCGTCTCGCCTCTTAAAGGATATTGTCCCATCTTTGAAGTTGAAGAAGCGTGCGATCATCGGGCGCTTCGGGCCACCCGGGGGGGGAGGGGGGCGGTGCAAGGGCTCTGTGGGCGCGTTCAACTGCAAACCTGGTCTGGTATCCAGGTCTTGATCCAGCGCTCCAAGAATTCCGCAGCTTTTTCTTCCTCTGCACCCTCTGGGAATCCGACAAAGCGTAGTTTGTTGCGTCTCGACCGATTTTCTGCATCTTCTGCACGACGGTGCAGTTCGCTTGTTCGAGTCTGTAACTGGGCCACTTTTGTCTTAAGATCAGCTAGTTCGTCTTCAGTTTGGGAGACCCGACCTTCCACTTCAGTAATTCGGCTCACTGCATTTCTGAGGTCTTGTCTGATAAGGCCCATATCCTCTCGCACTTCCCCGATTCTGGTCTCCACGGCTGATTGCGATGACTGGATTGCTTGGAGGATGGCACTCACTCCGTCTAGCGCTGGGCCTCCGCTGGCGGTTTCCCCTTCTCTCCTGGGGCCCGCCGGCATCTTGAACTGGTCGATCTTTTGTTGGGAGGCCGGGGGATGCTTGTTCGCCCTGTCCTTCCCCATTTTGTCTCAGGAAGTTGGGGGTGGCTTATGTTGACTCTCAGAGCTGCCTCACCTAGCTTCCAGCACCCAAACCGCCCCAACAGGGGGCCGCCCCGGAGGAGGTCCACCAGCAGGGTCTCAACAGTGCATGCGGGCGAGCACCACTCCAGTCCCCTCCCTAGGGTCTGGTAGTCACCGGTCCAATTCACTCCGTCAGATCACGCCGTCGGATGACCGCTCGGTCCCGTTTCAGTCCTCGCCCTGCTCTCCTAGGTCACCAGGCGATCTCAGGGCTTTTGTTTCCCGGTGTCCCAGCTCACCCCCAGGAGGTCTCCCTGGCTGGGGTCAGCTGGTGTGCACCGCATGTGCTGCATCCCTGAAGTGCAGCCGGGGGTACGGAGAGGTCTCCCTGCACCAGTCAGGATTGTAGATCAATTCTTCTATGTGATCAGCTGCATTGATATTCAACAGGGGAAGCTTGGGCTGTCCAGCCGCCCGGCCTGTTATTTTGCTTGAGTCTTATCTCCTCTTAGAGTTGGGTTGGAGCTCTGCCTTTCTTTTGAGGGGGAGGGGAGGCCCCAACTCCTCGATCCCGGTGTCGCTTTGCCTCCCAGGGCCGTTCCCCGGAGACCAGTGGACCTCCGGGGCCCCCCCGCCTGGCCCCAAGCGCACGGAGACAACGGCCGGGAACACAAACGCCCCGCACGGCGCTCCTCTGCTCACTTCGGGCAGAGGGGTCCTCTCCCCACCCCAGTCCGTCTCACCTCCTCCCGGACCTCCGCGTACCTGCACAGCGGGGTCCGGGTCTTCGGGAGCCTCTCCTTCGCCGTCCGCTCCACAGCCTCGTCTCGGCCCTCAGGGGTCCGGGCCCCGAGGTGCAGCACCCAGAGCGGCCACGTCAGCGGGCGAGCCCCTCACTCTGGGCCCGGCGAGGCGCCGCAGCCACGGCCGCCATCCTGATCTTCTCCGATCCGGCCAAGCCTGGCGGGGGAGTCCTCCTCCCGTCCCAATCTGTCTCCTCCTCTTCCCGGACCTCCGCTCGCCTGCACAGCGGGGTCCGGGCCGCCACGGGTCTTCCTTCGCCGTCCACACCACAGTCCTGCAAGGGTCTAGGTCTCGGGGCGCAGCACCGGCGCCCCCGGCTCCGCTCACAGCATTCAGAGCGGCCGCATCAGCGGACCAGCCCCCCACTTCGGGTCCGGCGGGGCGCTGCAGCTCCGGCCGCCATCTTAGTTTTCGGATCCGCTCGCGGCTGGCGTCTACGGCTCGGATATTCCCGATGCTCGATTTTCAAGGGGATCCATGGGGTCCAGGAGCCCATAGGCGCCCCCAGGGCAGCGCCACATGTCCGGACAACGGCAGCTTCATGGGGCGGATGACGGAGGGGTCCAGAGCACTCTCAGAGTGCGACTGCCATCTTGACGCCCGAAGCCACGCCCGGTCTCTTCTTTCTTAACAGTTGATCCAAAGGTGGTGATGCCTTAGAACTGATTTTACCTTCTGTGAAAGTGAAGTTTAGGATTTTGACGAAAGTCTTGCAGTTCTCTGCAGGTTCTTTTTTCAGTGGAGCTCTGCAGGACCCTATACTAGCTGCATGGGAGAAAACCTTTTGCCAGATGCCATAGGACTGCTCTGGGTGATTTTCACATTTTATCAGCCTATCTGTCACTGTAGAGACATAGGGGGTCATTCCGACCCCGGCGGGCGGCGGAAGCCGCCCGCCTGGTGGGAACCGCCAGAACACCGCACCGCGGTCATTCTGACTTTCCCGCTGGGCCGGCGGGCGACCGCCGGCCCAGCGGGAAAGCCCCTTCAACAATGAAGCCGGCTCCGAATGGAGCCGGTGGAGTTGAAGGGGTGCGACGGGTGCAGTGGCACCCGTCGCGATTTTCAGTGTCTGCTAGGCAGACACTGAAAATCATTATGGGGCCCTGTTAGGGGGCCCCTGCACTGCCCATGCCTGTGGCATGGGCAGTGCAGGGGCCCCCAGGGGCCCCACGACACCCGTTCCCGCCATCCAGTTCCTGGCGGTTTTTACCGCCAGGACCAGGATGGCGGGAAGGGGGTCGGAATCCCCATGGCGGTGCTGCGAGCAGCGCCGCCATGGAGGATTCTTTGGGGCAGGGGTAAACCGGCGGGAAACCACTGGTTGCCCTTTTCTGACCGCTGCTTTACCGCCACGGTCAGAATTGCCCATGAAGCACCGCCAGCCTGTTGGCGGTGCTTCCGCGGCACTCTGCCCTGGCGGTTTTTAACCGCCAGGGTCAGAATGACCGCCATAGTCTTCTAAACAGAACCCAGATGCCTTCTGTATGGCTCCCCCAGATAGAGAATCCAAGGACCTAAATGTCTTGGGTCACAAACTTTTTTCCTTTGGCACTTTGGCTGTCTGCACGGCTAATGCTATCTGCTTCATAGGATGATTTGTCCTTGCATTATAGTAACTGACAAAACTTACAGTTGTTAGCCTGCCGGTACAAGAAGATGTTCTTTACTCTTGTGAGTGATGGCCTAGATGCATCAAAAACAAATCTTTAAGTTGTCATTCCATGGACACAACTGTTAAATTGCTTCAGCATGCTTGGATGCATTCTTTTGTATTTTTGGGAGATGTCCAGGCTACACTCAAAGACATTCCCTTTGATAATCAGCGGTTATTCAGGGAGAATGCTAACTCCTCCATGGAACATTTCAAGAACAATAGGGCTACAATACCAGCAATAGTAAAAGGTCTGTGGTTATTGCCGGGCCATGGAGTCCTGACAGTGGCAACTGTCCTAGCTTCTCATAACACTTCACCACATTTACAGCTCCTTTTAAGGCAGTAGTGGATCTAGCAACAGCAGGTCCAGTCTCTCTTTGTTTTTTTACTTTGCAGGCTCTCATGTCATAATCAGTGGTGGGCATACTCCCACATTATCACTCAGTGGGGGGGCAATAACAATGGACCACTGGATGCTGCAGATGATCTGGCATGCCTTTGACCTTCCCTTCCTTTCCTTTGCACCAGATCAGCCCCTTTTCTTCCGAGCATGCTTACCAGCTCAGAGCTCGACACTAAAGACGACGGTCCTACCTTCCTGAAAAAAGGGGCAGTCGTAATGGTGCATTAATACAAGAGAGGCACTAGATTCTGCTTCCTTTAGCAAGAAGGACGATTACCTGTGGCCTGTTCTGGATAGCCACCTCATGAGTCTGTTCACTTTGCAAAACAAACTCAAAATGCTGAATCTAGGTCAAGTCTGTTGACCTTGAACTAGGGAGATAGTTTGGTGTCCCTGGAGCTTCAGGATGCCTATTTTCATTTTTCATTTCTCCCCACCCACGGGTGCTACTTGCCATTCATAAAGGAGTGCCAACACTTTCAGTTTGCAGTTCTTCCATTCAAGCTGAAGACAGCCCCAGTTGTTCTTACAAGGCTGCTGGTGATTATGGCAGCTTCACTGTGAAAGTTGAGAGTCCAAACATTGGCATACTTGAATGCCTGACTGGTAAAGGGGAAGTTCCAAATGCTGGGCCCCATTTTGAGGGACACACCCAGCAAGACCCCAGTGCCAACAATACCAAGTAACTTTTCAACATCGTTAAGTGCCAGTGAAAACATCATCACACCCTCACAGGAGCTGCACAACAACCTCGCCCAGTTCTTCCACGACAAGATTGCAACCATATACAAAAACTTTGAACCCCAACCCACACCTATGGACTTCTTCGACAGATAGGTCACCACCCTAACTGACACGAACCACACACTGACCACTTGGAACATTGTCTTCACTCAGGACATCACCTCCACCATGAAACCCATCCACCTGGAGCTCCCACAGACCCACGCCAGCACAACATCTTCAACTTTGGAAACCAAAGGATCGGCCAGGAACTCACCACTCTGCTCAGCACCTCTATCACGTCCACAACATTTCCTGATGCGTGGAAACCCACTGAAGTCAGACCACTACTCAAAGAAACGCTCTGCCGACCCCAGCAAACCCAAAAACTACTGGCCAATCTCCCTGCTCCCATTCCCAACAAAGGTACTGGAAAAGATCATCAAGCAACTCATGACATACCTGGAGCAGAACCAGATACTCAGTGCCTCACAGTCAGGCTTCCGCAGCAGTCACAGCACCAAAACTGCCCAATCGCAGCCACCAACGACATCCAAACCATCCTCGACCGAGGAGAAACAGCAGCTTTGATCCTTCTTAATCTCTTGGCAGCCTTCAACACCATATCCCACCACATGTTGATCAAAAGACTGCACCATATTGGTATCCAAGCGGATGCGCTCAGATGGATCACCTTGTTCATCACTGGAAGAACCCAGAGGATCCAGATTCCACCTTTCACCTCTGAACCCAAGAAAAGTACATGCAGTGTCCCCCAGGGCTCATCCCTTAGCCCCAAGATCTTCAATGCATATATGACCCTGCTGGCCAACGGTCTCAACATAATTTCCTACGCAGACGACACCCGACTCATCCTCTCACTTACTGATGACTCCTCCACCACCAGAACCGACTTCCACAGATGCATTACAAGCATTGGCTGGATGAAGAACAACTCCCTGCAGCTGAACACCGACAAGATGGAAGTACTAATTTTTGGCAATAGCAGCAATACATGGAACAACTCCTGATGGCCATCAGACCCATGACCCGCACCCACTCCCTCCGACCACACCAGAAACCTCGGAATCATCATTGACCAGAAGCTCACCTTAAAAAACACAGATCAACGCCGTCTCCTCCGCCTGCTTCCTCACTTTATGCATGCTACGTAAGATCCTCAAGTGGCTACCCTAACACACAAGACGCACCGTGACACAGGCCCTCATCACCAGCCAACTGGACTACGGCAATGCCTTCTACATACAAATCGACACACGCCTCCTACAGAGACTTCACACCATACAGAACGTCACAGCTGGACTCATCCTCTGCCTCCCCAGCAAACTCCTATCACACCCCACCTCAGGCAGCTCCACCAACTCCCCTTACAGAAGAGATGTCAATTCAAGCTGCTGACCCACGCACACAAGGCTCTACACAACAGAGGACCAGCGTACATTAGCCACTGCCTGAACTTCCACCAACCTCCGAGAAGACTATGCTCTGCCTTTTTTTCACTTGCCCATACTCCCTGCATCTACTGAAGCAGAAGTGGAGGATGCGCCTTCTCTCACATCGCAGGAAAAACCTGGAACGCCCTCCCCACGCACCTCCCGACCATCACCTCACTTCCGGAATTCCGAATGGTCCTCAAGACATGGTTGTTTGAATAGGCCTCCGGGACCTGCAAGCACCTGGATACCCTATTGGGTGATTAGCCGCGCTTTATAAATCCTGATTGATCCATTGAAGATTCCCTTAGCCGTCGGGGGATCTTGCTAATTTGACCCACATTGGGAAAAAAAAGGGAACGCACACAGGTGTCTCCTCTAAAGCCAGAGTGTTATGAGTCAGACAACTGTGCCAGAGAAGCATTTATCTGCATGGGTTCTGTATAGCTGCATGAACACTCACACTGGCCCATGAAAACAGTAGACACACACAGCTGTTGGTGTTTTATAATAGAATATTATTTATTACATACATTAAGCACATCACCTTGTGTATAAGACTGATGGAAATGATTTTGGTTATCTCAGTAGCCATACTAGAGAATAAACTGAACAGTACAAAAGCCCAACTACAAGCTTTATGGCCTGCAGTCACTGCAGCATCTCCCCCAAGCACTCATTCTTTGTGTCTTTGATACTCGATATATGTAGCTCTCAGGACAACAAAATGAAAGATTTCTCTCTGCTCGGTTTCTGTCAATTTAGGCAGCCCAACTAATGTCCATATGCTGCTAAAACAGTATGGCGAACACACACTAGCTATTAGCACCATTCAAAATATTATTTTTCTAGGCCCAAAGTCTCTTAAGAGTTAGTTCTCCTCTTGTCTACCATACCGTTAGACCTAATTTATACGTAACACCTATGTATTATCAGGTAAGCCCTGCTGCACGTCACTGCAGTGGATATTGAAAATCCTCCATGACCTGTGCTTTAGCATCAGTGCCTGAAAGTCTTACCTCACCTCTACATAGGGGCTGCCTTTTATATGACTGTTGTTTGTCACAACCCTTATGGCACCCTACTCTTCTCCTCAGAAGATTGTGGCTATTTAGTCGATGACTCCGATGCGCCTGGCGCAAAGTCGGATGTGGTCCTGCAGCGTGTGTGCCTGTTATGCCTCATTCCCTCGTGCATCCTGCTAGTGCCTCTTGCAGATAGTAGGTGGGAGCCCTCTACTGGTGTCTGAGAAGACAGTTGCTGCAACACCAACAAAGTCTCTTGGCTCAGGTGCAGAGTTTCCAGTTGGTGCTTCAAGAGGTGCACTAACCTATTGGAAAGCCATTCTGCTGTGAGGCGGAAGGAGTCTTTGTAATAGGATCATTTCTAATCTCTCAAATTAGAAAGACTGTGTGTATGCCTAGCAGCTGTCACCAGAGAAGGGAGGCTTTTCATGGTGGCCACTGTTGAAAAGTCCATGGAGGTGATCGTTGCATCCTCCATAGCTGCCGGCGGTCCACACTCAACCTGACACACATTCAGAGCACTACATCTCACATGTATTTTGATTGCGCCCAGTGCTGCGCCATCCCACACATCTTCCTCCTCAACGGCAACAACATAATACATACAACATATAATCCGTATATTTAACTGGAATAGCACGTGCTCTCTCCATCCTCACTTTACTGCACTGTACACCATTGTGTGCCACATCGCAGCGTACAAGCACCTTTCTTTACAGATAAGGAGGTGCATGGAGACCTTTGGTTTCATTATTTTTTATCGTGTGCGTCGTTCACCCTACAGTATGTTGGTGGTAAGGAATGCCTCAAATACCTTAGTTGACCCTTATTGGCCACAGTTTGCGCACGATAGGTCAAAATTCTCACATTCACCAAACAGCCAGGTTATCAGATCTTTCTGAATGTTTAATGCGTAGTGAGGTAACGCGAATGAACGTGTGTATTCCACATTTTAGGGCCCAATAACTCAAGGCTCAGTCAGTTGCACTTGATTGGGGATGGTACGTCGAATGAAGTAATGCACCCACGGTAATCAACAAGAGGGATGATGGGCCTTAGAACATTCTTCAAGCAGGAGCGTTGTGACCCGTAGTAACCTCGATGCATCAAGCACACAACTGTGAGAGATGCGCAGTCGTACCAGGAGGGACTGAATGTGGCCGTGCAGCCCTCTGAGGAGGAGGAATGAGTTTATGGTTAGAGGCCACTGACATAGGTCTGCATACCCATAGACACATAAAGGCATGGCATGACACTCTCAATGTGATTGACCTGTGAACTCAAACTGTTACATTCTGACAAGTTTAAAGGTTGAAGGAACAGTACATCCTACAGTTATTTACTGCAATACACCACATTTTCATACAAGTGTGCAGCAATGTCAGTGGTGGCAGGTGGCTTTGAGTGCTGCTGCTGAGGGAACGGATATTGCAGGACCCGCACGGCATTAAAGGGGAGAGAATGGGACTTGAAGACATGGCAGGGAGGAGAGAACGTCGGCAAGCTCCAGCTGTACCCGCACTGGGTACCATTGTCAGACGTGGACCTATAATGCTATGCCACATACTGTAAGTTGCAAAGAATGCCACTGTCCTGGCAGAGTGCTCATGTGAGAAGCTCATCCCGTCCAGGTTTTTTTAGTTTCGTGCTAATATTTGAGGTCCTGAAAGAGCTCAGCCCTTATTTGTTAAGTCAAAGTCCAGGACTGGTGGCATCGCGTGCTGTCCCGCTGACAATCTGTTCCACTCCACTGAAATCATGCCTTTGTTAGTGCGTGTCTTGGGCCCACCTTCTATAAATGTAGTTGTTGAGCAGTAGGAACACAGAATTGTTTTGTGTTGTGTCAGCGAACAAGGACTAGCCTTCAACGAATGATGTACATAAAGTCATGCACGTAAATGCTCTGTAACATTCAAGAATGTAATTTAATTATGTTCCATTGTGTTTTTAGGCACTGGCAGACTTGGTGAATTCCCACATCAAATCAAACCAAGTATGTTCCAAGCAATTAACCCTGCGTTGCCCACTTTGCGTGAATCCCGTCTGCGGGGAGGCGAAGTCCTTCTTTTCAAGCCAAGAACTGTGACATTAAACATCTAAGCGATAACAGCACAGGAAGACCACCTGGGAGTGCAGCGCCCAAAGCACCTGAACACCTGAAATATCGCACAATATTTTTCCGTAGGACCTAAGACATGTTTTTTTTTTTTTTTTTTTTGTACTCCTTCCTTCCAGTCTCCACAGATTGCACCGAGTGTGTCACTGGAGAGATTCCATTCTGTACATAAGAGTTTGATATGAGCCACTAGAAAAACGTGCCATTAAAATGCTCCTGGTGGACTTTTTCATGGACTTATGTCACATCAGAAAAGTACATATTTCAGACTTCCATGTAAATGATAAAATTCAAGTTCATGTGCAACGTTTTGAGATGCAAAAATATGTTTACATGTTGAGTTCTTACAACTAGGTGCCTTCAGCTTTGTGCCCTAAAATCTCTGGTTTGCTCTCGCGTTGGCCTTCAGAGGCTATTTGTAGATGCAATAACTGAAGGCAGCATTCATACACAGAGGCATGCTCTACCAGGCAACTATGCATTGATTCTCCATGTTTTACAAATGTTAGAGTATGTTGTATTAGGGCAGTATTAATATGCTGTTAATGTGTACACGTCTTTAAGTTGTTTATTATTTCCAGAGAACAAATTGTTTTCAAAGTAGTGTAGACTTGGAATTATTTAAAGTAGCCATTCAGTCTGCTTTGAATATAGTACGTCAACGTTGTAAACAGTAGGCCTCATCTACAGGGGTTTACAGTGGGTCAGGCCGGTATCTTTGGTGACATTTTCAGTTGTACAAGAAGCCCCAAGAGGATTAAGATAACATCAGTGTGCACGTTATTTGTTGTAAATAATGCAGTGATACTCTCTCCAGGACCTCAGGGGTTCAGTCTAGCCAGTGTTCAAACCTGCCTAAGTAAAAATGAACTTACAGTCGCAGAACAGGGTCTTCCACCTAAAAGTTCAGTTTGACTCTTTTGGGGTCTTTTAGGAAGTCTGTTTGGATTCAATATTTTGTGACTGGATGATAATGGAATGCCACAGTGAAGATGTATCGCTGTAAGTGCCCCTGACTTTTGAACTGAACTTGAAAATAAAAAACTGTGTTTAAAACGCTGCCAGTTCTGCCTAAACCTTTGCCATTCTTCTACCTATTCCAGCTGATGAAAAACAACAGTACCAACTCTAGAGTAATTGGTAATCTTTGCAATATGGCAGTATTTAAAATGTTCATAAACGGTAGAAAGTCATCCCACTTCATGTTGGGGCTGATGACATTACATCTATCTCTCAGGTCTTTCCTGAATTCTGTTAACATCAGAGATAGACGTGGTTCAAATAGGCTACACAACCACCATTTACTATCTGAACACATAGAGAGGAACAAGGTTTTGGAGAGGGGCCAGGATATCTTAGTGGTGTGTAACTATATGTTCGATGGCATGTGTAGCTGCAGATACACATGCTGTGCATTATCCTGCCATCTAGTGTTGGCCTCGGAGTGTTACAAGTTGTTTTTCTTCGAAGAAGTCTTTTCGAGTCACGAGACCGAGGGACTCCTCCCTTTCGGCTCCATTGCGCATGGGAGTCGACTCCATCTTAGATTGTTTTCTTTCCGCAATCGGGTTCGGACGTGTTCCTCTTCGCTCCGTATTTCGGTTCGGAAAAGTTAGTTAGTTATCGGAAAATCTGACGGTATTGTTTGCGCTCGGTACCGGGTTAGTGCTAGCACATCGACACCGAAGAAAGAAGCGCTCCGGCGGCCCTTCAGGGCTTCTACTCCTCAGCGGGGCCTGGTCGGCCCGACCGCATCCATCTTCAAACCTCATGGACCGGACCCCCTTCCGCTTCTGCCCCAACGCCACGCAAAGTATCTTTATACAGACTAACACTTGGTCTGTAATCTGTGTTTGTCTCCTGAACACAAAGAGGATACTTGCGAGGCCTGTCAGGCATTTCGATCCAAGAAAACACTGCGAGATCGAAGAGCTCGAAGACTCCAGATGGCGTCAAGACCGGCCGGGCACATCGACGTCGAAGAAGAGGAGAGATTCTCCATTCGAGATTCGGACTCGGACGAGTCCGAGAGTGAGCAGCCGAAGACGCAGCAAACCGTGAGTAAACCAGCAAAAACTCACTCAAAAATAATGAAGGCCAAGAGGCCGCCACCGCCAACAGGCCATGGCTTAACCCGAAAAACACAGTGACCAAACATCAGCACCGAAAAAGGCCTCCCAGCAGCCGAAGACATCTGACTCGGTCGAGATACCGGCTCCGAACAAACTCGACACCGAGAGTTCGGCACCCCGAAAGTCAAGAAGGTCTCATCGGAGCCGAAAAAGAGTGTCTAAAATATTTTGGTGCCGAAACATGCGGCCTCAGAGCCGGAAACAGGCTCCCATACAGAAGAACAAGGCCTTTCAACTCAATTACAAGGGCATAGATTTGAACAAGAACTGGGCATGGGAGAGCCAGACCATACCCAGAGGAGGTTGCATATACAAAAAGACACAGGGAAAATCCAAACTCTTCCTCTAATAAAGATGAAGCGCAAGCTCGCATTCCAAGAAACGGAAATGCAGCCAAAAGCGAAAGTGGCTAAAGAAAAGACACCACCACGGTTCTCGCCACAGCAATCGCCATTACATTTGCCACATCTGTCCCCGGTAGCAACACCCCCAATGATGCAGTCATCGACACACACAGGGATGACCCAAGATGACCCGGATGCATGGGATTTGTATGATGCACCGGTCTCAGACAATAGTCCTGATTGCTACCCGGCAAGGCCGTCGCCACCTGAAGACATCACTGCATACATGCAAGTGGTTTCAAGGGCAGCTACATTCCATAATGTAGCAATGCATGCAGAGCCCATAGAGGACGACTTTTTGTTCAACACCCGGTCATCTACTCACAGCCAATACCAAAGCTTGCCAATGCTGCCAAGCATGTTAAAACACGCCAAACAAGTGTTTCAGGACCCAGTAAAAGGCAGAGCCATCACGCCTAGGGTTGAGAAGAAATATAAACCTCCCCCTACTGACCCTGTATATATCACACAACAATTAACTCCTGATTCAGTGGTAGTGGGAGCAGCCCGGAAAAGGGCAAACTCCCAAACCTCGGGAGACGCACCACCGCCTGACAAGGAAAGTCGGAAATTCGATGCAGCAGGCAAGAGGGTGGCAGCACAAGCAGCCAATCAATGGCGGATTGCCAATTCTCAAGCTCTACCGGCCCGATACGACAGGGCACATTGGGATGAAATGCAACATCTCATTCAACACCTTCCCAAATAGTTCCAGAAACGTGCCCAACAGGTTGTTGAGGAGGGCCAAACTATCTCTAACAACCAAATTTGTCAGCTATGGACTCAGCAGACACGGCGGCAAGGACAGTGAACACGGCAGTAACCATTCGTAGACACGCATGGTTACGGACCTCTGGATTTAAGCCAGAAATCCAGCAGGCTGTGCTGAATATGCCTTTCAACGAACATCAGTTGTTTGGGCCAGAGGTGGATACGGCTATAGAAAAACTGAAAAAAGACACTGACACGGCCAAAGCCATGGGCGCGCTCTACTCCCCACAGAGCAGAGGCACTTTTAGGAAGCCGCACTTTAGAGGGGGGATTTCGTGCCCAAACCACAGAGCCTTCCACCTCGCAAGTCAGACCCACATATCAGGGCCAGTATCAAAGAGGAGGGTTTCGGGGACAATATAGAGGTGGCCAGTTCCCTAAAGCAAGAGGGAAATTCCAGAGCCCAAAAACCCCACAAACCAAACAGTGACTTGTCACAAACCCCCACCACACAACACCAGTGGGGGGGAGACTTACCACATATTACCACAACTGGGAACACATAACAACAGACGCATGGGTCCTAACCATTATCCAACATGGTTATTGCATAGAATTCCTACAATTGCCACCAGATGTGCCGCCAAGACCACACAATGGGGGTTATTCTAACTTTGGAGGAGTGTTAATCCGTCCCAAAAGTGACGGTAAAGTGACGGATATACCACCAGCCGTATTACGAGTTCCATAGGATATAATGGACTCGTAATACGGCTGGTGGTAAATCCGTCACTTTTGGGACGGATTAACACCTCCTCCAAAGTTAGAATAACCCCCAATATGTCCAAACAACACTTAGACCTATTACAACTAGAAGTCCAAGCATTGTTACAAAAAGAAGCAATAGAACTGGTACCCAACCATCAAAAAGGAACAGTTGTCTACTCCCTGTTTTTTCTAATTCCAAAAAAGGACAAAACACTGAGACCCATATTAGACCTCAGAACACTCAGGGCCTGATTCCGAGGCCGGCGGGTGGCGGTCGCCGCCCGCCTGGCGGTAACCGCCATATGGCCGCTCCGCGGTCGAAAGACCGCGGAGGCCATTCAGGCTTTCCCGCTGGGCTGGCGGGCGACCGCCAGGAGGCCACCCGCCAGCCCAGCGGGAAACCCCTCCCCACGAGGAAGCCGGCTCCGAATGGAGCCGGCGGAGTGGGTATGTGCGACGGGTGCAGTTTGCACCCGTCGCGTATTTCAGTGTCTGCATTGCAGACACTGAAATACACAGTGGGGCCCTCTTACGGGGGCCCCTGCAGTGCCCATGCCATGGCATGGGCACTGCAGGGGCCCCCAGGGGCCCCGCGGCACCCCCTACCGCCATCCTGTTCCTGGCGGGAGACCCGCCAGGAACTGGATGGCGGTAGGGGGTGTCAGAATCCCCATGGCGGCGGAGCGCGCTCCGCCGCCATGGAGGATTCTCCCGAGCAGCGGAAAGTCGGCGGGAGACCGCTGACTTTCCGTTTCTGACCGCGGCTGAACCGCCGCGGTCAGAATGCTCGACGGAGCACCGCCAGCCTGTTGGCGGTGCTCCCGTGGTCGGTGACCCTGGCGGTCACCGACCGCCAGGGTCAGAATGACCCCCTCAATCTTTACATCAAATCAGATCATTTTCACATGGTGACACTTCAAGACGTGATTCCCTTGCTCAAACAACAGGACTACATGTCAACATTAGACTTCAAGGATGCTTATTTCCACATACCCATACATCCTTCACACAGGAAATACTTAAGGTTTGTAATCCAAGGCGTGTATTACCGATTCAAAGTATTACCATTCGGCATAACAACAGCCCCAAGGGTATTCACAAAATGCCTTGCAGTAGTAGCTGCTCACATCAGGAGACAGCATATGCACGTATTCCCTTACTTAGACGACTGGTTAATAAAAACCAGCACTCAGCAACAGTGTCTTCTACACACACAATACGTCATAGAAACACTACACAAACTAGGGTTCTCCCTAAACTACCAGAAGTCACATCTACAACCGTGCCAAATACAACAATACTTAGGAGCAACAATCAACACACAAAAGGGGATTGCCACTCCAAGTCCACAAAGGGTACAAGCCTTCCAAAATGTAATTTTAAACATGTACCCAAACCAACACTATCAAGTGAGGTTTGTAATGAAACTCCTAGGCATGATGTCTTCATGCATAGCCATTGTCCCAAACGCAAGACTACACATGCGGCCCATACAACAGTGCCTAGCAACACAATGGACACAAGCACAGGGTCAACTTCAAGATCTAGGGGGTCATTCTGACCCTGGCGGCCGGTGGCCGCCAGGGCCACCGACCACGGGAGCACCGCCAACAGGCTGGCGGTGCTCCAACGAGCATTCTGACCGCGGCGGTTCAGCCGCGGTCAGAAGCGGAAAGTCAGCGGTCTCCCGCTGACTTTCCACTGCTCGTTTGAATCCTCCATGGCTGCGGAGCGCGCTCCGCAGCCATGAGGATTCTGACCCCCCCTACCGCCATCCTGTTCATGGCGGGAAAGCCGCCATGAACAGGATGGCGGTAGGGGGGGTCGTGGGGCCCCTGGGGGCCCCTGCCGTGCCCATGCCAATGGCATGGGCACGGCAGGGGCCCCCGTAAGAGGGCCCCGCAAAGTATTTCAGTGTCTGCCTTGCAGACACTGAAATACGCGACGGGTGCCACTGCACCCGTCGCACCTTCCCACTCTGCCGGCTCGATTACGAGCCGGCATCCTCGTGGGAAGGGAGTTTTTCCCTGGGCTGGCGGGCGGTCTTTTGGAGACCGCCCGCCAGCCCAGGGAAAAACTCATAATACCCTCCGCGGTCTTCTGACCGCGGAGCGGTATAATGGGGGCGGAATTCCTGCGGGCGGCATCCGCCGCCCGCCAGAATCAGAATCACCCCCCTAGTGTTGATAGACCGCCAGACACACTTCTCGCTTCAATGGTGGAACCCTATGAATTTAAACCAAGGGCGGCCATTCCAAGACCCAGTGCCACAATACGTGATCACAACAGATGCTTCCATGATGGGGTGGGGAGCACACCTCAACCAGCACAGTATACAGGGACAATGGGACGTTCACCAAAAACAACTGCACATAAATTAGTTAGAAATGTTAGCAGTGTTTCTAGCATCGAAAGCATTTCAAACACATTCTTGTCAAAACAGACAACATGACAACAATGTATTACCTAAACAAACAAGGAGGGACACACTTGTCACAACTGTGTCTCTTATCACAAAAGATTTGGCATTGGGCGATTCACAATCACATTCGCCTAATAGCACAGTATATCCCAGGGATCCAAAACCAGTTAGCCGACAATCTCAGTCGAGATCACCAACAAACACACGAATGAGATATTCATCCCCAGGTACTACAAAACTACTTTCTACGCTGGGGAACACCAGAAATAGACCTATTCGCAACAAAAGAAAACGCAAAATGCCAAGACTTAGCGTCCAGGTATCCACACCCTCAGTCCAAGGGCAAAGCGTTATGGATGAGTTGGTCAGGGATATTTGCTTACGCTTTTCCCCCTCTCCCACTCCTTCCTTATCTAGTAAACAAATTGAGTCAAAACAGACTCAAACTAATACTAATAGCACCAACCTGGGCTCGCCAACCGTGGTACACAACACTACTGGACCTGTCAGTAGTACCTCATATCAAACTACCAAACAGACCCGATCTGTTAACTCAACACAAATAGCAGATCAGACACCTGAATCCAGCATCGCTCAATCTAGCAATCTGGCTCCTGAAGTCTTAGAATTTGGACATCTAGACCTTACACAAGAATGTATGGAGGTCATTAAGCAAGCTAGAAAACCTACTACAAGACATTGTTACGCAAACAAATGGAAAAGATTTGTTTATTACTTCCATAATAATCAAATTCAACCACTAAATGCTTCCGCAAAAAACATTGTAAGCTATTTATTACACTTACAAAAATCTAAAGTAGCATTTTCTTCTATCAAAATACATCTCACAGCAATACCTGCCTATCTGCAGATTACACATTCAACATCCCTTTTTAGAATCCCAGCCATCCAAGCATTTATGGAGGGTTTAAAAAGAATCATACCCCCGAGAACAGCACCAGTCCCCTCGTGGAACCTCAATATTGTATTAACACGACTCATGGGTCCACCATGTGAACCCATGCACCCCTTTGAGATACAGTACTTAACCTGGAAAGTAGCC
The DNA here is from genome assembly GCF_031143425.1 of Pleurodeles waltl. Taxonomy (NCBI): domain Eukaryota; kingdom Metazoa; phylum Chordata; class Amphibia; order Caudata; family Salamandridae; genus Pleurodeles; species Pleurodeles waltl. The sequence goes on along the minus strand of NC_090436.1, from coordinate 176,082,306 downwards.
TTCCTAATAGCTATCACATCTCTTAGAAGAGTAAGTGAAATGCAAGCATTTACTATACAAGAACCCTTTATACAAATACATAAACATAAAGTGGTTCTCCGTACAAATCCCAAATTCTTACCAAAAGTTATATCACCGTTCCACCTAAACCAAACAGTAGAACTCCCAGTCTTTTTTCCACAACCATACTCAGTAGCTGAAAGAGCCTTACATACGTTAGACATTAAAAGAGCACTAATGTATTACATTGATAGAACAAAACAATTTTGCAAAACAAAACAATTGTTTGTAGCCTTCCAAAAACCTCATGCAGGAAATCCAATATCCAAACAAGGCATTGCCAGATGGATAGTGAAATGTATTCAGACCTGCTATATTAAAGCAAAAAGAGATCTACCTATTACGCCAAAAGTGCACTCCACTAGGAAGAAAGGCGCCACAGTGGCCTTTCTAGGAAATATACCTATGACAGAAATCTGTGAGGCAGCCACATGGTCTACGCCTCATACATTCACAAAACATTACTGTGTAGATGTGTTAACAACACAAGAAGCCACAGTAGGACAGGCTGTATTACGAACATTATTTCAAACAACTTCAACTCCTACAGGCTAAGACACCGCTTTTGGGGAGATAACTGCTTAATAGTCTATGCATAGCATGTGTATCTGCAGCTACACATGCCACCGAACGAAAAATGTCACTTACCCAGTGTACATCTGTTCGTGGCATGAGACGCTGCAGATTCACATGCGCCCTCCCGCCTCCCCGGGAGCCTGTAGCCGTTAAAAGTTGATGAAACTTGTACATTTGTAAATTTGTAGATATATACTATTTTTTATACATATTATGTACATACATACTCACTCCATTGCATGGGCACCTTTACTATATACACAACTCCTACCTCACCCTCTGCGGGGAAAACAATCTAAGATGGAGTCGACGCCCATGCGCAATGGAGCCGAAAGGGAAGAGTCCCTCGGTCTCGTGAATCGAAAAGACTTCTTCGAAGAAAAACAACTTGTAACACTCGAGCCCAACACTAGATGGCAGGATAATGCACAGCATGTGAATCTGCAGCGTCTCATGCCACAAACAGATGTACACTGGGTAAGTGACATTTTCCATATATGTTCAATGGCATGTGTAGCTGCAGATACATATGCTATGCACAGCTTCCGCCATCTAGTGTTGGGCTCGGAGTATTACAAGTTGTTTTTCTTCGAAGAAGTCTTTTTTTTAAGTCACAGGATCGAGTGACTCCTCCTCTTCGTCATAGTGCGCATGGGCATCGACTCCTTTGTTAGATTGTTTTCTTTCCGCTGTCGGGTTCGGACTTGTTTCCTCTCGCTCCGAGATTTTTGATTTGGAAACTTTATATAACTTTCTTTGACAGTCGGTATTGTTTCAATCGTATTTTCCATCTGTAGTCGAGCCGATAGTACAGTTGAAAACCAGATTACGCCCTTTTGGGCGCTAGCGTCCAACTCTGGCCTGTTCAGGCCTACCACGCCGAAGCCTGATGGATCGGACTCCATTCCGATTCTGTCCTCGATGCCATGTGAAATTTCTGTACACAGATCAACACGAGGTATGTAATCTCTGTCTCTCTCCCGACCATCGAGAAGAAGACTGTGAAGCCTGTCGGTCGTTCCGGTCGAAGAAAACACTGCGTGACCGGAGAGCCAGAAGACTGAAAATAGCGTAGAAGACTACAAAATACATGGACACCGTGAGGAAGAACAGGCCCAGACGGCAGTTTCTATTCAGGACACTGATTCCGAAGAAGACTCGGAGGAGGATAGCCAACCCATCACTACGGCTCAGCATGTGAGTACAACTGCCCCTAAGCCCACTACTAAGAAAACATCAAAGTCCTCGGGTGCACCACTGCCAGAGAGCCGTGGTTCAACCTAAAAGAAAATAATCGGCGACCGACCTTTGGGTTCAGTGCAGAAAAAGGCCACACCAGCTTCGAAACCGGAGTCAAGCAAATCTATCAAAAGCTCCACATCGAAGCCAAGCCGACGTCCACTCTCTTCGGAGTCGAAACCTCAACGTCCTGCTTTGGAGCCGAAACACCAGGCTGTATTTTAGGGACCGAAAAAATTGCAAACTTTGGAGCCGAAAAAATATTCATATACAGAGGAACAAGGACTTTCGAGCCGATTAAAAGAGAGCTCAAAGACATTTGATGAACTGTCCTTTAAGTCACCAAAAACATCAGAATATATTTCTGAAGACTCTGACATTCAACCTATTCTTGAGATCATGAATGAAAAGCAGTCAAGGATTCATATCCACAGAGACTGGGAGGATCATTGCTGCTCCTCCTTCATGGACAAAAAGAAATCTGGCTTTCCAAGAACATCTTGATACTTCTCCACCCCCACCAAAGATTTTTAAAAGGAAGGAGAAGCTATTACCTTTGCAAAATTCTCCACCACATTCACCACAACTTTTTTTCACCACCACCTGTTAGCCCACCCCCATTGCCTTCACCAACTCACTCATACACTTATTCGCATGGTGATTCAATTGATTGTTGGGATCTGTATGATCCAGATCCCATACCAACAAATGACCCAGACCTCTTTCCTTCAAAACCTTTGCCGCCAGAGGATACAACTGCATACACACAGGTCATCTCTAGGGCAGCTACGCACCATGGGGTACTTTTGCATAGTGTGCCGTTAGAAGAGGATTTCCTTTTTAATACACTGTCCTCCACACATTCACGTTACCAGTGACTACCAATGCTGCCTGGCATGATCAGGCATGCAGACAAAATATTTAAGGAACCTGTTAAAGCTAGGATTTTAACACCACATATAGATAAAATAAATTCAAGCCTGCACCTACAGATCCAGCTTACATCACACTCAGGTACCTCCAGACTCTTGCTGTCAGGGCTGCCAGAAAAAGGGCCTATAGCCAATCTTCAGGGGATACCCCTCCCCCTGACAAAGAAAGCGGGACGTTTGATGCTGCTGGCAAGAGGGTAGCTACACAGGCAGCTAACCAATGGCGCATTGCCAATTCACAAGCCTTGCTAGCAAAATATGATAGGGCACACTGGGACGAAATGCAGGAATTATTACATCACCTGCCAAAAGAACATCAGAAGAGGGCTCAACAAATTGTTGAAGAAGGTCAGGCAATAAGTGACACTCAGATAAGGTCTGCTCTTGATGCTGCAGATACAGCAGCTAGGAGTGTAAATACTGCTATAACCATACGCAAACATGCATGGTTAAGATCTTCTGGATTCAAACCAGAAATACAACAGGCAGTACTGAATTACAATTCCATAAGAAACACCTGTTTGGCCCTGAGGTTGACACCACAATTGAGAAACTCAGGAAAGATTCAGACACCGCTAAAGCAATGGGAGCCCTATACACAACACGTTATAGAGGCTCCTTTCGTAAACAACAATTTAGAGGAGGATTCAAGCCTCAACCTACAGATGCTTCTACCTCCCAACCTAAACAAGGCCAACAACAATACCAGAGAGGGGGCTTTAGAGGCTCTTCTAGAGGACAACACTTCAGAACCAGAGGCAAATTCCAGGCCTCAAAAAGTGTCACTATTCCATCAAAACAGTGACTTCACAAGCATTCCACAACCCCACACATCTCCTGTGGGGGGGAGACTCCAGCAATTCCACTCCCAATGGCAAAATATCACCACAGACCAATGGGTACTTTCAGTTATCCGCAACGGTTATTGCCTAGAATTGATTTCGACCCCTCCAAACATTCCTCCTCGTTATCACAGGCTGTCCCCAGAACACAATGTTCTGTTACAACAAGAAGTACAATCGCTGCTATTAAAAGAAGCAATAGAATTAGTCCCAAAATCTCAACACGGAACAGGGGTATACTCACTATACTTCCTCATTCCCCAAAAAGATGGCACTCTCAGACCCATTCTAGATCTCAGACTACTAAATCTATATATCATGTCAGAGAACTTTGACATGGTAACTCTGTAGGACGTCATTCCACTTGTACAAAAACAAGATTACATGACTGTATTAGATCTCAAAGATGCTTATTTTCATATCCCCATACATCCAGCACATCGAAAAAACCTGAGGTTTGTGATAGCGGGAAACCACTACCAATTCAAAGTTCTACCATTCGGCATAACAACAGCTCCAAGAGTATTCACAAAATGTCTAGTGGTAAGAGCAGCAGCTTACCTAAGAAGACAACACATACATGTCTTTCCTTATCTAGGTGATTGGCTAATAAAATCAATCAATATTATACAATGTCAACAACACACTCAATTCACAATAGAAACCCTACACACATTAGGGTTCACTATCAATTACCAAAAATTGCATTTTCAACCAGCACAGGTTCAACCCTACCTAGGCTCTATTCTCAATACACAAAAAGCCTTAGCCTATCCAAATACACAAAAGGATACAAGCTTTCCAAAACCTTATATCACAGATGCAGCCAAATTAACACTACACAGTAAGGTTTGTCATGAGACTATTGGGAATGATGGCATCCTGCATAGCAATAGTACTGCATGCAAGATTAACTATGAGAACACTACAACAGTGCCTCTCACAACAATGGTCTCAAGCACAGGGTCAATTACAAGATCTAGTGTTGTTAGACCGCCATACGCACAAGTCCCTTCAAAGGTGGAATCACAGCGGTTTAATGAAGGGGCGGTCATTTCAAGACCCTGTGCCTCAGACCACAATAACAACAGATGCAGCAATGATAGGTTGGGGAGCTCATCTCAACAACCTTACCATACAAGGGGAATGGAATTCAAAACAGTTAACTTATCACATAAATCATTTAGAATTATTAGTTGTGCTCCTTGCCCTAAAAGCGTTTCAACCCCTTCTCAAACACACAACTGTTTTGATAAAAACAGACAATATGACAACCATGTATTATCTGAAGTAACAAGGGGGGACACATTCATCTCAACTGTCCCTTCTAGCCCAAACAATTTGGAAATGAGCAATTCACAATCACATTCACTTACTAGCAGAATACATCCCAGGAATACACAATCAGCTAGCGGACCTGCTAAGCTAGACACACCAACAGATACACAAATGGGAGATTCACTCTCAGGTACTTCAACAGTACTTTCAAACGCTGGGGATACCAGAAATAGACCTATTCTCATCAAGCGAAAACGCAAAATGCCAAAACTTCGCATCCAGGCACCCACACCCTTTGTCCAAGGGCAATGTTCTATGGATCAACTGGTCAGGGATATTTGCTTATGTTTCCCCCCCTCTCCTGCTAATTTCATTTCTGGTCAACAAACTGTGTCAAACTTCTCTCACCATGATACTCATAGCACCCACGTGGGCATGACAACATTAGTACACAACACTCCTAGATTTGTCAGTAGTACCTCGCTACAAACTTCCAAACAGACCGGATTTGTTAACACAAAACAAAAGACAAATCAGACATCCCAATTCCAGTGCTCTCAACTTAGCGATTTGGCTCCTGAAGTCATAGAATTTGAATACTTGAAACTTCCATTAGAATGTATGGAAGTTCTCAAACAAGCATGAAAACCTACAACTAGACAATGCTACAGTAACAAGTGGAAATGTTTTGTTTATTACTGTCAATCTAAAAATATTGACCCACTTACAGCATCAATACAACATAATGTATGCTACCTACTTCATTTACAAAAGGCAAATTTAGCTTTCTCATCTATTAAAATTCATTTTACTGCCATATCAGCATACTTTAAAACTATACAACATACCTCTCTCTTTAGAGTTCCAGTTATTAAAGCCTTCATGGAAGGACTAAAACATATTATTCCACCAAGAACCCCACCAGTTCCTGCTTGGAATCTAAACATTGTACTCACAAGACTAATGGGGCCACCATTTGAACCCATGCATTTGTGTGAGATTCAATTTCTAACTTGAAAAGTTGCTTTCTTAGTAGCAATTACTTCATTAAGAAGAGTAAGTGAAATACAGGCATTCACTCTGGAGGAACCCTTTTTCCAAGTACACAAGCATAAAGTTGTACTTAGAACTAATAAAAAAAAAAAGCTTGTATCGCCTTTTCAAATTTACCAAACAGTGCAATTGCCAGTCTTTTTCCCACAGCCAGATTCAACTGCTGAAAGAGCCCTTCACACTCTTGACCTTAAAAGAGCTCTACCACGTATCCACGTATTACGTGGATAGAACAAAAGAGTTTAGAAAGACTGGCTTTCAACAACCACATAAAGGTAATCCTATCTCTAACACCTAAAGCTCATTCCACTAGGAAAGAAGGTGCTTCTATGGCATTTGTAGGAAACATACCAATTGCAGACATATGCCAAGCTGCCACATGGTCTACACCACATACATTTAGAAAACATTACTGTGTGGATGTATTTTCAAAGCAACAGGCCAGTGTTGGTCAAGCTGTCCTAAAAACATTATTTCAAACAACTCCAACTCCTACAGGCTAGCCACCGCTTCTTTTGGGGGGAAAGGCTAGCCAACGCTTCTTTTGGGGGGAAAGGCTAGCCAACGCTTCTTTTGGGGAGAGCAACTGCTTTTTAGTCTATGCATAGCATGTGTATCAGCAGCTGCACATGCCATCGAACGGAAAATGTCACTTACCCAGTGTACATCTGTTCGTGGCATATAGTGCTGCAGATTCACATGCACCCTCCCTCCTCCCCGAAAGCCTGTAGTCGTTGCAGTTTCTTATTTGTACATATGTATATACATTTACATTTGCATGGACATCTTATTTACTTATTATTTTTATAGCACATTTACATTCTTTCAGTCTATCACTCCTTCCTACACCCTTTTGCGGGAAAACAATCTAACAAAGGAGTTAATGCCCATGCGCACTATGACCGAGGAGAGGAGTCACTTGATCCCGTGACTCCAAAAAAGACTTCTTCGAAGAAAAACAACTTGTAACACTCCGCGCCCAACACTAGATGGTGGAAGCTATGCATAGCATGTGAATCTGCAGCACAACATGCCACGAACAGATGTACACTGGTAAGTGATATTTTCCATATATATATATATATATATGCATATATATATATATATTTTATATTTCCGTTGTCCGGGTGGATTTTTGTTTGCCTCCAAACCCTTAGGAGATTCATTGTGAACTGCCGGAGCAGAGAAACGAGGCAAGCATCTTATTAGTCCTCTGGGGCTAGCACATGGAGTGGTCAATATGGAGATTACAACAGACATGCCAGAAATTTACCTGTGTTTTGTGTATGGGTTTGACATGTTCTGACAATGTCCAGAGAAGTGAGTAAATAACATGATGTATGTATTTAGTATACACTATCCTAATATATAATGAATGCATAGCAATTAATGTAGTTATGGTTAAAACAGTAACAACGGTAGCAAAGGCCAACATAAGAAAACTAAACACGAAATGTGTTCCTTTTGTAAAACATTGGTCACACAAATTATCCCAACCAACCCTGTACCTTCCTCCCTCCTTCCTTCACAGTGACCCAGCATAACAATCTCCTTCTGTCTGTAGCTGCCTAAAACATTATTTTTTGTACTATCGCACAGTAGAGAAACACTTGAAAGACAGCCTTTCCTCCCCAAGATGTACTTAGGAACTTTTGTGAGTATAAAAATGTTTCTAGCTTACGCGTCAAGAATTTTCAATTCTATTAAGGACACGGAGGCGAGGATTATGCTATCTTTCTCTTTACTGTCCATAAATAGCAGCCAATGAAATAACAGTTAACAAAAAAACTACACATCCCATGATGCCTTAGTACAATATCACATGCTCCAATCACCAACCATGACCTCTGTCCATAAATACTATGACCCCAGAAGTCACTTCCTCTTTCTTTGTCAAAGTCAGATAATCCTCAAACTTCCTAAATGAAACTTCTTACATGAGCGCTGTTCCAGAGATCCTCAAAACCAGATGTGGAAACACCAACCGAGCTCAACAGGAGCCATATGTTGCAGAAACTTCCAAGGAAAAATAATCTGCATCAACACGCAAAATGAAGAACTTCAGGGAGTCTTCTGATCAGACCCTAGAAATATAAAACAATGGAAGTTAATATCTTGCAAAGTTAAAATAATCAATATTACTTTGTACCATCTAATAGATAACAAGGGAGGGCAAAAATATATTACCAATACAAACTCAATGTAATATATAAATATTTTTTGAATAAATTACATAACAACTTTTCTTAAAGGGAGGGATAATCCTCGCCTCCGTGTCCTTAATAGAATTGAAAATTCTTGATGCGTAAGCTAGATTTTTTTTAATTCTATTTCAGGACCGGAGGCTCTGATTATGCTTGTTTAAAGCTGTCCAAATACCACAGTAGCAACATCTACCACAGGTTTATGATAACATTTACGAAAAGTAGTTCAGAAGACCAGTCAGCTGACTTCATAATGTCCTCCAAACGAGAACCTAAAGCATATATCTTGGAGGCCATAGCCTCTCTAACAGAATGAGCTCCAAATTGATTGGTATATATACCTGCTTCATTCATTTACCATCGCATCCATCTTGAGAAAGTGGCTGACATAACTGGTTTAAAAGGTTTTTTCAAGGAAATTAGTAACTGACCATTTGCATCCTGCCTAAATTCGTCTGTAACCACCTCATAATCTTTCAAACATTGAACTACACATAGTTTTGAATTATCTGGATACATTGGATAATTACTGACCTGAAATTAGTTTTTGTCCTTCTGGTAATGGTAAAGGTAACACCTTCAGGGGAATACACCCTACCCGCCAAGTCCAAAGCCTTGACATCCGATACCCTCTTGCAGGAAATCAGACATAATAACATAGTCAGTTTTTCTGAAATCTGTTTACGAGACAGGTACCTATTGGCAGGCCAAGAGTCTAAAAACCTAAATATAATGTTCACTCCCCCACAAAACAGAATATCTGCATTGAGGAGGATTTGATAAGCGAATACTCCTTAACAATTTACAGACCAGAGGGTGTTCACCTACCGGCTTACCATCAATATGAACATGACCAGCTGAAATGGCTGATATGAAATTATTAATAGTTCTATAAGCCAAACCTGAACCTGCCAGTTCTGCTAGAAAATTTACAATCAGCTCAACGTCTGACTCCACGGGATGCTCCTTCCATCACACCAACCACTCCATCTGCACCATGCTGATGAATGTCTTTTATGAGTGCCTGAGGCCCAAGCCTGCTTGATGAAATCTGCAGCTTGTTGCGAAAGGCCTGGGGAATTCCATCTCGACCTGAAACCATCCAAGCCATCAATGTCAGTTTCCCTGATATGATCAGTGGATGTTGAAGAGAAGATCTTGACAAGGAGACATGAGAAGCGGGGGAGCACAAGCTAACTGCAGAGCAACTGGGAACCAAAGTTGAGCTCTCCAAAATGGAGTCACCAATATAATCTCTGCTTTCTGTCTCCGAACCTGAGACAGGACCCTGGAAATCATCAGAAAAGGAGGGAAAAGCATACCCCTGAAACTGAGACCAATCCTGAAGAAAGGCATCTTTCGCCAGGGCCAGAGGATCTGGATGCCAGCTGAAGAATTTTGTTATCTGAGAGTTGAGGCGAGATGCAAAAAGATCCACTTTGCAAGAGCCCCACTCTCTGATTATTTTGAAAGAAAATCACTGTCTGCAGTTCCTGGAATCCGTCAGAAACCTGGAATTCCAATCCGCTATTGTGTTCTGAGCTCCCGGGAGATATTCTGGTTGGACAATCAGACGATGATTGAGACAGTAATGCCAGAAATCCTTGGCAATCTCTGCCAGGATCCTGGACTTCGTCCCCCCCCAACTTGTTGACATACCTCACTGCTGAGATATTGTCCATCCTCAACAGTATGCAACAGCCCATCTTCTGAGGAGAAAGACTCTTTATGGCAAAAGAGCCCGCTAAGAGAGACAGAAGAGTCTGTTCCAAATTCGACCATAATTCTCCGGTCACTAAGGAGCTGCAACAGGCTCTCCATCCCCAACGACTGGCATCTGATTCGATCACCACCTCTGGGTAAGAACTGAAAATGGCCCTGCCATTCCAGGTTTCCAAATGCTGGAGCCACCAAAAAATCTCTGACTTCACTTCGTTGGTTAAAGGAATAAGTTCCGAATAACTCGGACCCTGTTGCAGATGTCTGATTTTGAGTCTCTGCATAGCACAGTAGTGGAGGGTGGCTTGGAATATTGCCTGAATAGATGAGGCCAGAAGACCCACTATTCTGGCAATGTTCCTCAAAGATATAGTCGGCTGGACAATGCAGACCTCAATTCCCTCTTGATATTGCGAATTGTTTGAGAATGGAGAATTAGTTGAGAGCAGACTGAGTCTATCTTGAACCCCAGAAATTCCATCACCTGAGTCGGTTTCAATAACGACTTCTGCACATTGATAAGAAAACCCAAATCCTGTAAAAGACTGATGGTCCAGTGTAAATGAGTCAGAAGGGATTGAAGATCCTGAGCCATCAGTAAGATGTCGTCAAGGTAGATGATCAATCAAACTCCCTTGGTCCTCAGCATTCCATTACTGGTCTTAACAGTTTCGTGAAGCACCAGGGGGCTGACGAAAGGCCAAATGGAAGTGCATTGAATTCCAGCGAGTGGCCCTTCCAAAGGAATTGCAGAATTCTCCTGCGTGGGGGAAAGATGGGAATCAAAAGGTAAGCATCCTTTAGGTTCAGGCGGACCATCCAGTCTCCTTCTAATCGAATATCCCTTAACATCTGGATCCCTTCCATTTTGAAATGTCTGTACAAGATCCAATTGTTGAAATCCTTTAGATTCAATACTAGACGATGACCTCTGCCTTTTTTGTCTACCACAAAAATGGGACTGAGAAACCCGGATGGGTGAGGTGATGAAAAACGTACTGCCTCTTTGTCTAACAAGGCTTGAACTTCTACGTCTATAAAGGTCTGATCTGCAAGGGAAAAAGACATTTGAAGTGGTGGGGTTAGTTGCTTCGGAGTACTGACAAATTCTAGATGAAAACCCCAAACTGTCTGAAGTATCCAAGGGTCCCCAGAAATCTTTTTCCAGTTTTCCAGAAACAATCCCACTCTGCCCCCAAGAAGTACCTTAGAGGAAGGTATACTGCTCACCTGATTAACCAGCTTCTTGGATTGCTCCTTGTTGTCCCCTACGAGGTCCTCTGCGAAACCTGGAACAACCTCCTCTGGAGTGAGTGGGGTAGAAGGTAGAGTCAGATTGGTCTCCCTACTAACCTCCTCTCCCTCTGGGATAATAGTTCTGAGGACTTGTGAAAGCTCCTCGGCTGGGCATACGTCCTCCATAACGACCGGCCCTGACAAAAAGGCCTCATTTAAACACCTTTTTAAGGGACATTTGCGCCTTGTCCAGTGAGGAAAAAGTAGAACAAAACTTGGCCAGTTCTTTAATAAAAGAGGATCCAAAAAGAAGGCCATCCGCAGACGGACCTGCCTCGGAAGTGGCTAAATCAATTAGTTTAAGGTCAATTCGCATGAGAATGGATTTCCTGCATTCCGAAGAGATTGCGCAATTAGTATTGCCCAGTTGACAAATGGCTCTCTGGGCCCAACCAATCAGCGTATCAGTGTCCACAGGAGTTTCTGACTCTTTGGCAAGAAAGGCCATATCCAGAATCGTAGTAAATGGACCTGTTAAGTCAAGAAGTTTATCTTGGCAGAGACCCCAAGACCTATCCAAACCTTTCTTTGGATATTTCATGAATTTTTTCATGAAAGTGACCATGGTGGGGTCAATTTCAGGAGTGTCGGATACTTTACTGTCTAAATCCGGTTTAGGGCATTCCGCCTGAAGGCGCGACTGTAGCTCCTTATCAAAACTCCGTCTAATTAAGTTGAAAGAACCACGGCACATCCAAGCATTCCAAATGTAAGTCCTTTATTCTACTTGGGTATTCAATGAAAACAGCAAACGTTGTACCAATCCATGTATATACAGCCGACACGTGTTTCATTGTGAAAACGACTTTTTCAAGACTGTGAAACAATATCCAAAACATATCATGGTCAGCCAATAGTTCCAATGCCTAGTGTACGATCTTTGCCATCACCCAAAAAATGTACCCCTCCTTTTATGTTAGGTGGGTTAACAAATAACCAATTGGTGCTCGCCTAGATTTCTAGAGAAAGGAATAAAAGGCATGCTGAATGGATATAGCCCATAGATAAGAATTTAATGGAGTGAGTCGTTGTATCACCCAGTGTACAAGATTACAAAAATGCATATCAGTAACCCTAGTGGCGAACAAACGAGAGGAAGAAAGAAGATATCTGTATAGAAGCAATAAAAGAACCACCAAGGATTATACTCAAGAATCATACCTCATTAAAGACTGTAAGTTATTTGATCTGTGTCACAATATGGTCGTCTTGTAATATTCAGTGTAGAAGTTGCTTATCACATGTGTGGATATATCAATATATATTTGACGGTACACCTTGGTAATGAATCAAGGTTTGTACCAGGACCATGATAAGTCCAATTGAGAAAAGAAAATAATCAAAAGAAAAGCTCAGTGCCATATACTAGTAAGATGAGTAATGAAAATAGTGACATCATATACAATAATGATCTAGAGGTGAGTGATGTGTCCTTCTATATCTAGAGAAAAGGTATGTGTGTTCATACTACAAAAACATCCATCTCCTGATATGGTGGTAAGAATAAAGTAGACAATTTGCACTATTAGGATTCAATCTTTAAATGCAGCATAGCATATTGGTCCTATCTCCCTCCTAGGGAATATTCAAAACAGATTGCCAAAGTGGAGAAAATAAATATATAGAGCTTGAAATTAAATCACTCGCACATGGAGTGTCCATTATGTTGTTGCCACACAACTCTGACTAACAACGGTAAAGCCTTTAGAAAAACATGTACACCGCATGTTTATAAATGCGGGAAAATATGGAGGCATTAAGCTTGATGTGTATCCTCTTATTTTGTCTTGCTGTCTGTAATGCAGTCAAATCGTAAAGATTCAAGGAGTTTGTGACTTCCCATATTCGAAGAAACAAACAGTAATGTTATTCACGAGTCATATCTATTTAGAAAAATGCCAAGAACGTGTGTTGAAGACGTGGAGAGAGAAAAAAAGAGAAAAGCGAGCACAATACTGTGAGCATTCTTTTCAGTATTGTATTTAAGCAATTAACACATCTTAAAGCCAAATATATTGGCAAGGGTGACAAAGAAATAACGGTTGGTTTATCAAGACACATAGGTGGTCATTTCGACCCTGGCGGTCCGAGACCGCCAGGGCTAATAGGACGGAAGCACCACCAACAGGCTGGCGGTGCTTCCAGCCCTATTACGACCGCGGCGGAAGCGCCGCGGTCGCACCGCCGGGCCGGCGGTTTCCCGCCGTTTTAGCCCCGGCGGTGATAATCCGCCAGGGCAGCGCTGCAAGCAGCGCTGCCCTGGGGATTATGACACCCCTACCGCCAGCCTGTTTCTGGCGTTTGCACCGCCAGGAAGAGGCTGGTGGTAAGGGGTGCCCTGGGGGCCCCTAACAGGGCCCCGGCCAGCTTTTCACTGTCTGCATAGCAGACAGTGAAAAGCGCGACGGGTGCAACTGCACCCGTCGCACGGCCGCAACACCGCCGGCTCCATTAGGAGCCTTCTCCTATGTTGCGGCCTCATCCCCGCCGGCCCAGCAGGAATGTCATAATGGGGGCCGCGCGAGTGCGGTCGCATTGGCGGCCGCACGGTGGTTAGCGCTTCCGCCGCCCGCCAAGGTCGTAATGACCCCCATAATGTCTAGCGTTAGTTAAACAAAAGAGAATATTATTAAAGATTTAGATAAAGCAGACATGGATTCCTACCAGTCGTGTGTTCGATCCCGTTTCTTGTTTGTAGTAGTCAGAAACGCTCGTGCTGGTTTGAACCAGTTTTATAGTTTCACGAGCGATGGAAATGGAAAAGTGACAAATAAATTACCGATCTTGGTGGCGGCCATCTTAGAATGGACATAAAGCACCATAGATAAATAGAAATCAATGGTAGAAAGTATCTCAATATAACAACTTATTAAAAGATGTGGAGTATAAATTGTGTAAAAAACTAACAGTGAGAGCGTGAAAAAGTAGAAATGAAGAGAGATACTGAATTGTGACCCACATGCTTATGTGTTGGGGAATATAAATCCTAGTCTGAGGGTAATTGTTGATGGCCAGAGCGTAAACCCAGACATTGTTACAATGTTATCCACATACAACATACTGTGTTACTCAATACTATGTACATATATTTATTAGCAATGCATAATGTTGCAAATCATTATGAAGAATCTCATTTTAAAATATCATATCTTAAATTTGCATATTTATTAACCTAGTATTGCATATGTTGTTATTATGAAAACTATCAAGTAACAATTACAAAAAAACATGTAAATCTTTTTCCTTGTTTAGTCCCTCCTCCACTGCCCGCAGCTTAATTATCCATTTACTTTCCAGTTGTCTAAGTAATAGTGTTTTGTTGCCACCCCTTGCACAGCCACCTAGCGTGGCAATACCATGTGTTTTAATGTGATGTAAGTCCCGCTGTGTGTGTACAGAATTGAAATGTAGAGCAAACGGATAGTCTTTATTGTTGTTTTTGATTGCTCGAAAGTGTTCCTGTAGCCTTTCCTTGTAGGGTCTGATAGTGCTCCCTACATATATATGATTACAAACGCATATCAGACAATACACCACATATTTGGTGTTGCAGTTTATGAAATGTTTGATATGATGCGTAACACCCGTATTGTAACAAAATGTTTTAATTTTGTCAATAGTGTATTGACAAATGATACATTTTTAGAATTTTGAACACGACCAATTCCATTCTACATGCCTCTAGTGCCCATCCGTCTTCCCAAATAGGAGCCATCCCCTTTGGGGAAGCAATAACGATAAGACGCAACTGCTATGATGAACATGAATTTACCAACCAACTTGACTTACTAAAACAGCGATTTCTAAACAGGGGCTATTCGGAAAAACTATGGGACAAAACAGATAGAAGAATTCGCACTATAGATAGAACTACACTCTTAACCAATGCAAGACCTAAGAAACTAACCAAAGAGAATAAGGCACTGAGTTTAATTACCCCCTACAGCACTATCAGTTCAGATGTGTTCAAAATTCTAAAAAGGAACTGCCCACTATTATTGGCTGACAACACCTTGAAAAGTGGTTTCAGTGATAGACCCAATGTCATATACAGTCGGGGACGCACACTAAGAGATCAGTTGTGTCATAGCTTCTTACCTGGTCGCACTAACAATGACTGGATTCCTAAACCACCTCTTGGTTTCTACAAATGTGGCTAATGTATCATTTGTCAATACACTATTGACAAAATTAAAACATTTTGTTACAATACGGGTGTTACGCATCATATCAAACATTTCATAAACTGCAACACCAAATATGTGGTGTATTGTCTGATATGAGTTTGTAATCATATATATGTAGGGAGCACCATCAGACCCTACAAGGAAAGGCTACAGGAACACTTTCGAGCAATCAAAAACAACAATAAAGACTATCCGTTTGCTCTACATTTCAATTCTGTACACACACAGCGGGACTTACATCACATTAAAACACATGGTATTGCCACGCTAGGTGGCTGTGCAAGGGGTGGCAACAAAACACTATTACTTAGACAACTGGAAAGTAAATGGATAATTAAGCTGCGGGCAGTGGAGGAGGGACTAAACAAGGAAAAAGATTTACATTTTTTTGCAATTGTTACTTGATAGTTTTCATAATAACAACATATGCAATACTATGTTAATAAATATGCGAATTTAAGATATGATATTTTAAAATGAGATGCTTCATAATGATTTGCAACATTATGCATTGCTAATAAATATATGTACATAGCATTGAGTAACACAGTATGTTGTATGTGGATAACATTGTAACAATGTCTGGGTTTACGCTCTGGCCATCAACAATTACCCTCAGACTAGGATTTATATTCCCCAACACATAAGCATGTGGGTCACAATTCAGTATCTCTCTTCATTTCTACTTTTTCACGCTCTCACTGTTCGTTTTTTACACAATTTATACTCCACATCTTTTAATAAGTTGTTATATTGAGATACTTTCTACCATTGATTTCCATTTATCTATGGTGCTTTATGTCCATTCTAAGATGGCCGCCACCAAGATCGGTAATTTATTTGTCCCTTTTCCATTTCATCGCTCGTGAAACTATAAAACTGGTTCAAACCAGCACGAGCGTTTCTGACTACTGCAAACAAGAAACGGGATCGAACACACGACTGGTAGGAATCCATGTCTGCTTTATCTAAATCTTTAATAATATTCTCTTTTGTTTAACTAACGCTAGACATTATGGGGGTGATTCTGATTCTGGCGGGCGGCGGAGGCCGCCCGCCAGAATTCCGCCCCCATTATACCGCTCCGCGGTCAGAAGACCGCGGAGGGTATTATGAGTTTTTCCCTGGGCTGGCGGGCGGTCTCCAAAAGACCGCCCGCCAGCCCAGGGAAAAACTCCCTTCCCACGAGGATGCCGGCTCGTAATCGAGCCGGCGGAGTGGGAAGGTGCGACGGGTGCAGTGGCACCCGTCGCGTATTTCAGTGTCTGCAAGGCAGACACTGAAATACTTTGCGGGGCCCTCTTACGGGGGCCCCTGCCGTGCCCATGCCATTGGCATGGGCACGGCAGGGGCCCCCAGGGGCCCCGCGACCCCCCCTACCGCCATCCTGTTCATGGCGGCTTTCCCGCCATGAACAGGATGGCGGTAGGGGGGGTCAGAATCCTCATGGCGGCGGAGCGCGCTCCGCCGCCATGAAGGATTCCCCCGAGCAGCGGTAAGTCGGCGGGAGCCCGCCGACTTGCCGCTTCTGACCGCGGCTGAACCGCCGCGGTCAGAATGCTCGTGGGAGCACCGCCAGCCTGTTGGCGGTGCTCCCGTGGTCGGTGGCCCTGGCGGCCACCGGCCGCCAGGGTCAGAATGACCCCCTATGTGTCTTGATAAACCAACCGTTATTTCTTTGTCGCCCTGGCCAATATATTTGGCTTTAAGATGTGTTAATTGCTTAAATACAATACTGAAAAGAATGCTCACAGTATTGTGCTCACTTTTCTCTTTTTTTCTCTCTCCACGTCTTCAACACACGTTCTTGGCATTTCTCTAAATAGATATGACTCGTGAATAACATTACCGTTTGTTTCTTTGAATATGGGAAGTCACAAACTCCTCGAATCTTTACGATTTGACTGCATTTCAGACAGCAAGACAAAATAAGAGGATACACATCAAGCTTAATGCCTCCATATTTTACCGCATTTATAAACATGCGGTGTACATGTTTTTCTAAAGGCTTTACCGTTGTTAGTCAGAGTTGTGTGGCAACAACATAATGGACACTCCATGTGCGAGTGATTTAATTTCAAGCTCTATATATTTATTTTCTCCACTTTGGCAATCTGTTTTGAATATTCCCTAGGAGGGAGATAGGACCAATTTGCTATGCTGCATTTAAAGATTGAATCCTAATAGTGCAAATTGTCTACTTTATTCTTACCACCATATCAGGAGATGGATGTTTTTATAGTATGAACACACATACCTTTTCTCTAGATATAGAAGGACACATCACTCACCTCTAGATCGTTATTGTATATGATATCTGTAGGAAGTTGGCTCTGTATGCACTATTTCAAAGTAAGGAATAGTATGCACAGAGTCCAAGGGTTCCCCTTAGAGGTAAGATAGTGGCAAAAAGAGATAATACTAATGCTCTATTTTATGGTAGTGTGGTCGAGCAGTAGGCTTATCAAAGGAGTAGTGTTAAGCATTTGTTGTACATACACACAGGCAATAAATGAGGAACACACACTCAGAGACAAATCCAGCCAATCGGTTTTGTTATAGAAAAATATATTTTCTTAGTTTATTTTAAGAACCACAGGTTCAAATTCTACATGTAATATCTCATTTGAAAGGTATTGCAGGTAAGTACTTTTGGAACTTTGAATAATTACAGTAGCATATATACTTTTCACATAAAACACAAATAGCTGTTTTAAAAGTGGACACAGTGCAATTTTCACAGTTCCTGGGGGAGGTAAGTTATTGTTAGTTTTAGCAGGTAAGTAAATCACTTACAAGTCTCAGGTTTGGGTCCAAGGTAGCCCACCGTTGGGGGTTCAGAGCAACCCCAAAGTTACCACACCAGCAGCTCAGGGCCGGTCAGGTGCAGAGGTCAAAGAGGTGCCCAAAACACATAGGCTTCAATGGAGAGAAGGGGGTGCCCCGGTTCCAGTCTGCCAGCAGGTAAGTACCCGCGTCTTCGGAGGGCCGACCAGGGGGGTTTTGTAGGGCACTGGGGGGGACACAAGTCCACACAGAAAGTACACCCTCAGCAGCGCGGGGGCGGCCGGGTGCAGTGTGCAAACAAGCGTCGGGTTCTCTGTAGATTTCAATGAGAGACCAAGGGATCTCTTCAGCGGTGCAGGCAGGCAAGGGGGGGGCTCATCGGGGTAGCCACCACCTGGGCAAGGGAGAGGGCCTCCTGGGGGTCACTCCTGCACAGAAGTTCCGTTCCTTCAGGTGCTGGGGGCTGCGGGTGCAGGGTCTTTTCCAGCCGTCGGGACTTTAGGTTCAGGCAGTCGCGGTCAGGGGGAGCCTCGGGATTCCCTCTGGAGGCGTCGCTGTGGGGGCTCAGGGGGGACAACTTTGGTTACTCACGGTCTCGGAGTCGCCAGAGGGTCCTCCCTGAGGTGTTGGTTCTCCACCAGTCGAGTCGGGGTCGCCGGGTGCAGTGTTGCAAGTCTCACGCTTCTTGCGGGGAGTTGCAGGGGTCTTTAAATCTGCTCCTTCGAAACAAAGTTGCAGTCTTTTTGGAGCAGGGCCGCTGTCCTCGGGAGTTTCTCTGAGGATTCAGAGGTCGCTGGTCCTTTGGAAAGCGTCGCTGGAGCAGGTTTCTTTGGAAGGCAGGAGACAGGCCGGTAGGACTGGGGCCAAGGCAGTTGGTGTCTTCTGTTCTTCTTCTGCAGGGGTTTTTTCAGCTCAGCAGTCCTCTTCTTCTTGTAGTTTCAGGAATCTAAATCTTTAGGTTTCAGGGAAGCCCTTAAATACTAAATTTAAGGGCGTATTTAGGTCTGGGGGTTAGTAGCCAATGGCTACTAGCCCTGAGGGTGGGTACACCCTCTTTGTGCCTCCTCCCAAGGGGAGGGGATCACATCCCTAATCCTATTGGGGAATCCTCCATCTGCAAGATGGAGGATTTCTAAAAGTTAGAGTCACTTCAGCTCAGGACACCTTAGGGGCTGTCCTGACTGGCCAGTGACTCCTCCTTGTTATTCTCATTATTTCCTCCGGCCTTGCCGCCAAAAGTGGGGCCGTGGCCGGAGGGGGCGGGCAACTCCACTAGCTGGAGTGCCCTGCGGTGCTGGAACAAAGGGGGTAAGCCTTTGAGGCTCACCGCCAGGTGTTACAGCTCCTGCCTGGGGGAGGTGTTAGCATCTCCACCCAGTGCAGGCTTTGTTACTGGCCTCAGAGTGACGAAGGCACTCTCCCCATGGGGCCAGCAACATGTCTCGGTTGTGGCAGGCTGCTGGAACCAGTCAGCCTACACAGATAGTCGGTTAAGGTTTCAGGGGGCACCTCTAAGGTGCCCTCTGGGGTGTATTTCACAATAAAATGTACACTGGCATCAGTGTGCATTTATTGTGCTGAGAAGTTTGATACCAAACTTCCCAGTTTTCAGTGTAGCCATTATGGTGCTGTGGAGTCCGTGTTTGACAGACTCCCAGACCATATACTCTTATGGCTACCCTGCACTTACAATGTCTAAGGTTTGGCTTAGACACTGTAGGGGCACAGTGCTCATGCACTGGTGCCCTCACCTATGGTATAGTGCACCCTGCCTTAGGGCTGTAAGGCCTACTAGAGGGGTGACTTATCTATACTGCATAGGCAGTGTGAGGTTGGCATGGCACCCTGAGGGGAGTGCCATGTCGACTTACTCGTTTTGTTCTCACCAGCACACACAAGCTGGCAAGCAGTGTGTCTGTGCTGAGTGAGGGGTCCCCAGGGTGGCATAAGATATGCTGCAGCCCTTAGAAACCTTCCCTGGCATCAGGGCCCTTGGTACCAGGGGTACCAGTTACAAGGGACTTCCCTGGATGCCAGGGTGTGCCAATTGTGGAATCAAAAGTACAGGTTAGGGAAAGAACACTGGTGCTGGGGCCTGGTTAGCAGACCTCAGCACACTTTCAATTCAAAACATAGCATCAGCAAAGGCAAAAAGTCAGGGGGTAACCAGGCCAAGGAGGCATTTCCTTACAATGTCACTATTTTCATTACTCATCTTACTAGTATATGGCACTGAGCTTTTCTTTTGATTATTTTCTTTTCTCAGTTGGACTTATCATGGTCCTGGTACAAACCTTGATTCATTACCAAGGTGTACCGTCAAATATATATTGATATATCCACACATGTGATAAGCAACTTCTACACCGAATATTACAAGACGACCATATTGTGACACAGATCAAATAACTTACAGTCTTTAATGAGGTATGATTCTTGAGTATAATCCTTGGTGGTTCTTTTATTGCTTCTATACAGATATCTTCTCTCTTCCTCTCGTTTGTTCGCCACTAGGGTCACTGATATGCATTTTTGTAATCTTGTACACTGGGTGATACAACGACTCACTCCATTAAATTCTTATCTATGGGCTATATCCATTCAGCATGCCTATTATTCCTTTCTCTAGCAATCTAGGCAAGCACCAATCGGTTATTTGCTAACCCACCTAACATAAAAGGAGGGGTAAATTTTTTTGGTGATGGCAAAGATCGTACACTAGGCATTGGAACTATTGGCTGACCATGATATGTTTTGGATATTGTTTCACAGCCTTGAAAAAGTCGTTTTCACGACGAAACACGTGTCGTCTGTATATACATGGATTGGTACAACGTTTGCTGTTTTCATTGAATACCCAAGAAGAATAAAGGACTTACATTTGGAATGCTTGGATGTGCCGTGGTTCTTTCAACTTACTTCATTCATTGTGGACCTTCGGGATCACAATCTACACACCTTGTGGCTGGGTGTGGAGCCACTCTGGCACTCCGTATACTATATATGTCTAACTGTCAATAATATGTACTTTTTTGGATTTTAATACCAGCAAAGAAGAAAAAAAAATTTTGAAGTGCGCACCATCTTAGTACACAGCCACTGGCTATCTCTATGTTTAAAAACTCCGTCTAATATTGGAGTGGACTTATTGTGCCACTTTAGGGGATGGGACCCAATTGGAAGCTCTGGGATGCACAATCTCAGTGGGGTCGAAATCCAGAACCCGAAGGGGAGATGCCTGTTTCTTTGGCTTCTTACTGGGACCCGGAGCATCTGAGTTGTCAGAGTCATTAGAAGAGGAATCTTTATTCGAAGACGATGGAGAAAAGGCAGAATTCTTCTTTGAGCTATAGTTATGTTCGGTAACTCGTTTTTTTATGCAATTTTTCAAATGTGTCAGCATGAAAGTCTCCAGAAGCCGCATCAGCTTACTCTAAATTTTTTGATTTAGACTTGGACTTTTATTTTAGCCACTTCAGATTGCGTATGTTGCCCTTGAAGCCAACCCTGGGAGTGGACGTAATCAAAACGTTGCGCCGAAAAAGGCCCTAAAGCCCTCACTAGAGCATCATTAACAGACTGTTGAACCCTGGTATCAAGGGCTTCCACAAGGTTAACCTCAAGCTGGTTACCAATCTCTTCAGGGTAGTACCCTGATTCATGTTCACTCCATTGAGCCATAATGTTGATGTGGATCAAGAAATAAGTATAATATTAATATTAAATATTAATATGCAAAAGGGGAGTGCAAAAATCCCCCTTACAGGCAGAAAAAAGGCCCAATAAAGAGTGGAGGGAGCAGCCTGTCTAGCACTCTATGCAAAGCCTCTCGAATTTTACAACCCAGTTGTTTAGATTACATACTGGGCGTCAAGGAGCACAGGTGAAATGCACCAAACGGGTCTCTCGTGCAGCGCGAGCAGCAGACACGAGCGGATCTCTCAGAGAAATAAAACTGAAGAGATCAGCTTGTGAGTCAGCGCGCAAAGTCACAAGGAATTAATAAACACAGAAGAAAGACACAACGCGCGTAGCTTGCTTCCGCTCCCCAAAAGCGCACATAAAATCGTCACAAAGCCGAAAAACCTCGTTAGTGTGCCATGCGCCAAAAATAGCAATAAAGCGAACAGAATCGCATCGCTGAACCATACCATAAGAAAACACACAAATCTACATTAGTAAGTAACAAATATCGAAGGAAAAATGAAATAGTACTTATCTGCTGCGGAGCAGCAAAGAAAGAGGAAGTGACTTCTGGGGTCATAGTATTTATGGACAGAGGTCGTGGTTGGTGATTGGGGCATGTGATATTGTACTAAGGCATCATGGGATGCGTAGTTTTTTTGTTAACTTATTTGATTGGCTGCTATTTTGGACAGTAAAGAGAGAGATAGCATAATCGGAGCCTCCGGTCCTGAAATAGAATAACACATGCATAAGAAAGTTGCAAGAAAAAAGTACATGGGAAAAGACAATGGCAATGATAAGAAAGTATTTTTAAGCAGGTATATACATGTACGCACAATCGTTATTACTCCACAAGCATGAATATACACAAGCATTGATACTACACAAGCATGAACAAAAGAACTTGTTCATAAAAAATATACATTTTTCACAATGAAAAATAATTGCAAAGTTATTCTGTGTTATCATCACTATGTTACTGTTGCAAAGGCAAATGGCAGAGGTCATTCATAAGGACCAAGTACCACAAAATGTTTTGTGTCCAAAATCGAGTGCTCATGGGAATGCTCTTTCAGTCGGCCTGTCAAGCGTTTATCTCATTATGAAGTGGAAAGAATCCAGGGAAATAATTAGCAGTTTTTTTTTGTCCATAGATATAATCTGTTTTTCATGCTTTATACATTTATCGTGTGTTAGCAATGTTATTTGTGTCTCAAAAGACCCAGTGGGTGGCATAGTAAAAGTATTTTACAAAAAGTAGTGGTCACAATATGCAAAATTAGATCTAACTTTTAGAAAAATGCATCATAATATGTAATAAATAATGACCCAGTTATTAGGATAAATAGAACAGGGACCATGAATCACATTCAGTAAGTTCAAGCATTTTCAAATACAGTACATGTTCATAAAACTACAGCAGATGGCATTCCAGTGAATAGCATACAGTAAGCTTATGATCAAATCTTTCCAAGTACAGCAGTATGTGCCTACTGTTTTCATGCGCCAGGGTGAGTGTTCATGTATCTACAAAATTATCATTCATGATTTGGAGTAGCAGGCTTATAGAATGGAATTGTCTTAATAGCTGGTGGTATGGAGTTGTGCAACCTTAGTGCACTTAATAAGAATGATTGTTTTGTAGTTTTAGCTTTCTTAAATCCTGGATCAAGACGTTTGTCTTTACTCTGAAGGTGGCGTTGTCTGCCAGAGGCCAGGTAGGTGGGGGCTACCAAAAACATGGGTTAGTGCATCATACAGACTAGTTTATTGATAGCTAATTTATTGATGGTCCTCACTTCTAAGTTGAGCCACTTTTGAGTGTGTAGAAGATGTGAGGTGTGGTTGAACTTTCCTGTGCCCATGGTCTTGCTTGCAGTGTATGCATGAAGACTCCGAGCTTAATTCAGTTTAGGAATTCATAGCTCAGTCTCAATAGTTCAAGAGTTTGAATTCATATTTTTATACTTGTTCAGAATAAAGGTTTGATTCCCCAGAGGACTGAGTTGAAATGCCACCCCCACTTTGCCATTGCATTGATGCATGCTTTAATATTATGTTATTTCCCATGAAGAGCCCAAAAGATGTGGCACACTCCAGGACTGAAGAGTTTCAGTTCTGGTAGATACTTCTAACAGTAGATTCCTCACCTTGGGAATGTATCCTTGTACTAGTCTGAATCCAGAATACCCAAAAAGCAGTGCTTCACTGTGTCCATAGGAGGCATCATACTACTCCACATTAACTTTGTTCTGCTCTGAAAGTGATGAGCAGAGCCACATGTAAGCACCACTTTTACACTCTTATGTCAGTTCCTTTCTTTCCATGCCTGCAGATGAGGATCCGGAGTTCCACTTCTTCTTCACACAGCGGAGAGATGTTTTCTTCAAAATTTGTAAGTGTGCAAGGCATCGTGTCACAACCTAAAAATACAGGGATTAAAACTTGGGGGACAGTCACAAACAGATGTCTGACTGATCCCCACAAGGTGTGCCTCTGGTGCTTGGGTTCGTCACTCAACTCCTGCTATGACTGTTCTCAGATGAATCTAAAAGCCATTCAAGAATGCAAAACTGTACATGGAAAAACACTGCAAGACTCCACGCAGGTCCTGCTCCAGGTCGAAATCGAGAGTGCTCCCTTTCCTATTCCAGAAGTTGTTCATGCAGCAGCTCTTCCTCATGGTTGAAGTCTTTGTGTAAGTCTAAGAAGAATTCAAAGCGAGACTCAACCCTTCCTACCACTCTCATTTGGCCCAGCGTTCTCACAACCTAATTGACCCTGGTGCAGGAACACCGGACTCGATTCTACCAGATAAAAAATCCAGCTAGTAAAATAGTTTTTGATCTGGGTTGCAAGCGCAGCCCGAGCCCAACTCTCACCTGGCCCACCTTTGGTATTTGAGGAACATGCAATGGTCCCTCCTGCCAGGCCACATCCTGTCCTGACTTCTGCCACCCTCCACAAACCTCCTCTCCCGCCCTTCACCTTGCACTGGCCCCTCTTCACACTTACGGCCTGCTTAGAACAGGCTGTAAATATGAGCATAAGTCCCAATGTAATTGAGAATTACTTGGTACGTTTAGCCTGAAAAAGCAGGTCTGCACAGTTATTCCTCTTTCCATGGAGGTTGAATGTTGAAAGCTGGATTTAGGAGTGTGGATGCCGTCTGAAAACATTATTTCAGTCCACAAAGTATGCCTTGGTGTCTGGACACCGATGGAGGCCATGGTTGGATGAGAGTGCACTTCCTTACCTCCTTTACGCACCACATTTGATGTACATTAGAATTATCTTCAAGAAAACTTCACATAAGTGGACTCAAGTAAGGAGATCATCTATTCCTTAGGAGCTACTTTTAGCGAATTCTAAGTTAATGGAGCATTTGTTTTAACCAATGCACAAATCTGACCTGCAACATCTCTAATAGAAAGTAGTCTTCTAGATCACACCATTGTGCAGAAGAGTTAGTGAAACATGCTCTGTGTTCATGTGAAGCTTATTCATGTAAATGTAAGAAAAATATTTATTTTCCATTGTGTTTTTTCTCATCTGCGATCAATTGAGAGATCACTTCACACGCTTGGCATCTGTCAACTGTTGCAATCTACAGATGTGTAGAGCTGCCACACCTGGATTCGCCCACGTTTGCTGCTATTTTCTAAATCTAACTCAAAAGAAGATTTTAAAATTTGTCAGTTAATATTTACATTTTTTTTTAAATGTATTTCTCGTTAAATAAATGTATTTATTTTGTATGTAGGTGGAGATATTTTTGAGTTTATGAAGATGCCCTTGTTTGAGAACTAGCATCACATGCCTATTTTATGTGGCTCCTGACAGAGATTGTACAGGATCAAATACTTATGCATGTTAACATAATGTGTTTGTAAACCCAAAACAACATAGTACAAAGTATGACTGGGTGAAATGTGGCCACATACATTGTATTTTACTGTGCATCGAGGCGCTGTGCTGTTACAGCGGAGAAGCTTTAATACCGGAGTCTGGAAGAGGTGGGATGCGTCCTCTCGGTGCTGAGGCAGAAATAGAACATTGACTAACAGGCAGTGTTAGCTGACTGGGCCACCATTCCATGTACTTACTGATACAACCTAATTAATACATTTTATGCATGCTAACCTCAAGTGAAATAATTATCCGCCTTAGTGTAACTGTTAGCCCATAATAAGACTATGAATCTCAATTCTCTGTAGGCTGTTGCGGTTTCATTAGACTCCTGTTTGTTTCTTCTATTCTGCAACAAAGTATCTTGCTGCTGTGAAACAAGTGAAGCTTCAGCCTTTACATTTAAGAAAACCCCCACTGACGTACAGTCCTCTGAAATAAATTAATTGTCTTATCTTCTTTTTGTTAACACGAAATACTGGCCCAACAGTTAGGTTTGAATGAATCAATTATGATGCAGTTACATGTCAAAGGAGCGTGCATCCCTGTCTGTTGAGTGAGAAAAAGGATGTAATGGCGTGCCATAGGAACTCAGAGGCCGGGTTGGGATGCAGGGAGACACTGGGTTCAAGTTTACGTTCAGTAGGGTAAGGAGTAAACCCACATAATGCCAGGCATTTTGTTAATGTAAGTTGTGGAATGATTGTTGGTACCGGCAGAGTGCTCTGCAAATGATGTTCTCGGCCAGTGCCGTGCTGCAGGATTTCACCCACACTAGAGTGCTTTTGGTTTGTAATTACATGTGTATGGTGCTTACTACCCCTGATGAGGCACTGAAGCGCTTTACTGTGATTAGCATGCTACTCCGGGTTCCAAGGTTAGTGGTCAATGTTGGTTATTTTCAAGTAGTCATGTGCTCTCAAGAAAAATTGCATGCATTTACTCTGGTTACTTTGTGATATATTAATACCAGGTAGGTGTCATCACTAGTGTGGGCTATGTGTTTTCAGATGAATAGATGGTGAGAGAGATAGGCTGGCAGAGATTAGGTAATGTTGGATCACATGAATAGAGTTTTAAAGAAGAATGGTTATAATCTAAAATTAGCTATCATACAATTGCAGAACTACAGTAAGAAGGATTGAAGCAGGCAGGCATGGACAAAGATGGTATACAGAGGATGGAAGGTAAGAAGAGGGTCACTGAAGAAAGAAAGTATATCAAGGTCAGTTTTTCATGCAGGGTTTTAGGAGTATAGTTGTAGAAGTCCTCCTGTTATAGCAAGCAATCAGAGAATGTAAACTATAGACAGAAACAACATTATACATGGTGCTTCATTTGAGGGGCAGACAGTAGTATAAACGTGTGGTTCTGAGTGTACACATCATTTAAACATTAAACACCCCAGCCTGCTGTGTACCAAACCTAGGACAGCTCTTTTAAACATAGTCTGGAGAATCACAACCTGGGTACTGGGCCAGTATGCTGTACAAGGACAGTTGGTGCAGAAAAAAGAAAGGTCTCATATATGTATCTTCGCTTACTCACAAACAAAAATAGTTGGCAGTAGCTGAGAGTGTCTTGCCAGTTCCCAGCCAGACTGATATTTGTTTTATTACCTGTCACATCCAAGTGTATGTTGTGTGTGTTTGTGTATGTGACTATTTTAGTATAAGCATTTTATGTATAAGAGAAGCAGAGTGATGAAGGCCTCTGTGTTCCATTTTGGAACTGGGAACGAGTTGCATGAGTTGGGGGCGATGCTATTGGAAGTGGAAATGGAAGTGAATTGTAAGTGGAAGTATATATTATGATGCAGGAAAAGGAGGCCTACACAGTAAAGTAAGGACAAGAAGAAAAGGCTCCTGTAAAAATTCAATTAGGTTCTTCCACTGCCACTTGGTAGATGGTGACAGAGAACAGGAATGCAGTCTCTGTTGAGTAAGAAGGGTCTTTTAGGTAAAACCACTCTTGTCTCTTTCCTGATCAACGTCTTTGTGTGACTCTTACTTATGTACATAAGGCCCACTTCTCATCCTGTGGGCAGTATAACTGTTTTTGTAGCTCTTTAGGAGGGTATCACCATGCAGAATAAGACTAGCCTTTTTTGCTTATCCCAATCTAGGTGATATTATAGAGGTGCAGTTGGAGGTATTCTAGTCATCGCCTGGATTGAAGAGAGTGATTGGATCTCTTGATATGTTGTCCTTCTCAAGGTATGTTGGTTGAGAGACCACCATCCATGATGGAGGTAGCTACCACACTGTCCCCTGCTGCTTGGTAGTGATGTTTCTGCTCTAAAGCTTTAGCTGTGTAGTTGGCAAAATAGCAGATAGTAAAATGGGCTGCTATGAATATTTTACTATCCACCCAGGTGGAGACGAAAATCCACTTGTAATATCTCTCCACCTGGAAAATACTGCTATGGAGGTCAGCAGTAAATTGTCTGTAATAAGGGCTAGAGTGTATGAACTATTGCTGCTCTCTCTTTTACCCCCTCAATTTAACTATAAATTGGAAATACTCAGAAGGTGGTCTAGTAAGCCACTAAAATGTCCATGCACTATCAATTTTTCCTGTTTGCCAAAGTGTTTACTTGACTATCTATCAGATATATTCAACATGTAATACATATTATTACCAAGTAGTGCTCGCCACTGGATAGGTATAGCTAGGACCATGTTTCCATAGGGTTTGCTTATGTCTTTGGCGCCTATAAAAATGCATACCAATGTATAATGTTTCTTATGGAAAAATGTATAGATTGATAGGCATTTTAATAGATCTGTGTAAAAAAGAAATATACACATAGGAGCCTGTCTGTGTGGTATTAATTTCACCATTTTGTATCTGGGGCATCACTGGGGGCACTGGGAAATCAAATTCCACCTCCAGCCTCCTTGAGCCGTACTTGACCTGCTACTTGCAAAGCAATGTAGACCTGCTGATGGATGGCAAGATCAGTCAAGCTTCTCCTGGAACCGCCTGGAACCAGGAAATCTTGCAGCTGATAGGTAGAAAACGACCCCATTTGTGGAAGGGGGGGGGAGGGGTGTGAAGCAAATGTAACAAATGCATCCAAAGTTGTAAGAAACTGGGAAGGTGGGCACCCAAATACTTTTCAAAAGCCATTAGGCAGGAAACTAGTCAGTAGCCACTCTAGAACCAGTAGAACACCCCCTCTAACGTCAGAGGTTAGACCAAGAGAAAAACCAATGGGATGGGGTAGTATGAGCAAAGCAAAGATGGTGATATGGACAGAAAACTGGGTTCTTATTAGGGTTTCCTGTTTACGTTGTATTATTTATGTCGATTCTGGTGGTGATTACCAGTGTTTTCCTGAATTTTAGAAATAAGTGTTTATCACCGTCTAACAGTACATGTACAACATGCATAGTTCCGCTTTGCAGGATCTATAGGTTTCTTTACTTTGGCAGATTATGCAGGTTACTTTTATTAGGCTGTGCTAAGCACACTTCACTGGGCCTGAATCTTAAACTGCACTTTGTTTTTAGTACAACAAAATATACTACATAGTAGTAAACATACTACAAAATATACTGAGTTCTTCACCCCAACTACAGAGTCTCTGTACAAGTTTGTACAAATTTCAGTAATAAATGTGGGAGGGGCACAGGGGAGTGGGTGGTAAAAGGGGCAGACTTATTACTAAAGTGAATGGGATTAGGGAGGGCTAAGAGGGGTTTAGGTAGGGTGAAGGAGGCCACACGAGTAAGCAACGTACACTTTTGTAGTAAGTTTACACTTTGAGTTTGTGAATACTGAAAGCAGTAAACTTACTATAGAGTGTAAACTTACTCAAAAGTGTAACTTACCTTTCGTGATTAGCCCTCTTTGTTTAGCATGGATATAACTTAGACCAGATTCTGCAGAGCATTAGTAGGGAGCATGAGTAGTTCCCAGGTTTTAGGTGGCGAGCTGCTCCTTACTGCAGAGTGCATTGACAACACCACCAGCGCTCTAATCTTATTACCTTAAATATCTGTTTTTCTAGCAGAATTTCTAAGGGTAGAATTAGCCCATTCCAAGACCGCCAGAGTGGCGGTGGCGGTCGGACTGCCACCAGTGTGGCGGTCTGGCAGCCACATGAACGCCCATGACAGTCGCACCATGGTCAGACCGCCAGCACCGTCAGATCACGACTTTTCATCGGTCTGGTGGTGCTGGTGGTCCTAATCTGTCAGGGCAGCGCTGTCCGGGGGATTATGAGTTCCTTCTCCCCAGGCGATTACATGGCAGTAGCCCCGACATGTAAAGGCTGCCAGGGACAGGGTGCAGGGGCCCCCATGGCCAGCCCCATTGTGCTTTGCACTGTCTGCTTTGCAGACAGTCAAAAGCGCAACGGGTGCCGGTGCACCCTACGCACCGCAGCATTGCCGCCGGCTCAATTATTAGCTGGTGTCAATGTTGTGGGCTGTTTCGCGCTGGGCCAGTGGGCCAGTGAGTGTAAATTTTGTTTTCACCTGCTGACCCAGTGGGAAACTCGTAATGGGGCCCACGGTAAGGGGACCGCACTGGCGGTGCTCTGACCGTGGGAGTTTGGCAACCGGCCTCTTCAGTCCACTAAACTCATAATGACCCCCATATGTCTCTTTCTCACCCTCACTCTCTTATGCCCTCCTACATTCACTGACTCACACTCTACAAATGGTTATGTGGAATTGATGCTGCTGTTAAATAAATATCTATAAATAATAAGTAGGCCTATGTCTAGTATGACATTATCTGCCAGTACTGACTTGTAACCAACACTAAGTTGCCTTTGGGTCTTATAGTTTTACTTTGGCTAAATGAAAAACCAAAGCTGGTGGAATGTGTCACCCTTGACATTAGGACAATGGCGGTTATAAATATTGGAAGCACGTTGTTTTACTGTATGGAAAATGCTGTGAAGTGTTCACCACATTCCCTCGTCCATGATGCCAACACACGTTCCACCAGCACCTATGACTCCATCCCACACTAATTGAATAAAGCATGAATGTTTGCATGTCTTCTGTCATGTATAGTGGTTTGAGAGCCAGCCAGGGTTCAGGTGAACCAGACATTTTGTCAGCAAGTGACCGTATAAAAGCACTACCAAACGATGAAATATAATAATTTTATTTACCTCAAATTCTCTACAACGTAAAAAACTGGATGAAATATGAAAACCTGGAAGCTATGTATTTCTATAGCAAGCCAACAAGAATAGTAGACGTAAACAGCATAGCGTTTAGCAACTTTTTTCTACATTATAACAGTTGCATAGTATTTTGTTTTAAAAAAATGAATATGTTGCCCCCCTTCAACAAGACACCAGCAATTACACGGTTTCCCTTACTTGATGTTCTTTGGTTGGTGTGGAGGCTTCTGGGAGTGCAATGAAGTCTGCCTTTGTCTGTACACACTGATTAGGGCCATTTCCCTTTTGATGTTTTTCCCACGGTCTCCATTACAATTAAGGTTTCAAGTTTTTAGTTTAAACCAACAAAGTGATCAATTTTTAAGGTAGGGCACCCTGGAGGTGGTAACTGCTATCGTTTGAAGGCATAAGGGACCAAAACACCCTCCACGAATGTTCAAGAAGAGGGCCACATACAAATCCTACATGTCCCTAATGATCCAAGGTAAAATAGACTGTCACAAACATACCATCCTCTGAGAGTGACCAGACCAGTGGGCTATTGTCAAGGCCCTTGACTGTTTCCAAGGGTGAGTAGCAACTGAGGGCGAGTGCACTATTGCAGTCTATTTCCAGTACCCAAAATTACAGAGAAGCCCTGCATATCCAAACCCCTTTTTCATATTCTGGGAGTAAGAAGGTGGTGGCTTCAGGTTAAAAAGAGGCTGAGATGTCAAAAGGGGCGGTGGACACAGAAGATGATATTGGAATGCTTAGTGCAAATCCAGCACACCTGTAGGAGGCTGGACTGGCTTGTAGTGAGTACCAAGGGGTACTTGCACCTTGCACCAGGCCCAGTTATCCCTTAGCAGCTTAGGCTGATAGATAATGGTAGCTTAGCAGAGCAGCTTAGGCTGAACTAGGAGACGTGTGAAGCTACTACAGTACCACTTAGTGTCATATGCACAATATCATAAGAAAACACAATACACAGTTATACTAAAAATAAAGGTACTTTATTTTTATGACAATATGCCAAAGTATCTTAGAGTGTACCCTCAGTGAGAGGGTAGGAAATATACACAAGATATATATACACAATAGCAAAAATATGCAGTATAGTCTTAGAAAACAGTGCAAACAATGTATAGTTACAATAGGATGCAATGGGGAAACATAGGGATAGGGGCAACACAAACCATATACTCCAAAAGTGGAATGCGAACCACGAATGGACCCCAAACCTATGTGACCTTGTAGAGGGTCGCTGGGACTATTAGAAAATAGTGAGAGTTAGAAATATAACCCTCCCCAAGACCCTGAAAAGTGAGTGCAAAGTGCACTAAAGTTCCCCTAAGGACAAAGAAGTCGTGTTAGAGGAATAATGCAGGAAAGACACAAACCAACAATGCAACAACTGTGGATTTCCAATCTAGGGTACCTGTGGAACAAGGGGACCAAGTCCAATAGTCACAAGCAAGTCGGAGATGGGCAGATGCCCAGGAAATGCCAGCTGCGGGTGCAAAGAAGCTTCTACTGGACAGAAGAAGCTGAGGTTTCTGCAGGAACAAAAAGGGCTAGAGACTTCCCCTTTGGTGGACGGATCCCTCTCGCCGTGGAGAGTTGTGCAAAAGTGTTTTTCTGCCAAAAGAACGCCAACAAGCCTTGCTAGTTGCAAATCGTGTGGTTAGTGTTTTGGACGCTGCTGTGGCCCTGAAGGGACCAGGAGGTCGCAAATTGGACCAGGAGAGAGAGGGGACGTCGAGCAAGACAAAGAGCCCTCTCAGCAGCAGGTAGCACCCGGAGAAGTGCCAGAAACAGGCACTACGAGGATGCGTGAAACGGTGCTCACCCGAAGTCGCACAAAGAAGTCCCACGTCGCCGGAGAACAACTTAGGAGGTCGTGCAATGCAGGTTAGAGTGCCGTGGACCCAGGCTGGACTGTGCACAAAGGATTTCCGCCGGAAGTGCACGGAGGCCGGAGTAGCTGCAAAAGTCACGGTTCCCAGCAATGCAGTCTAGCGAGGTGAGGCAAGGACTTACCTCCACCAAACTTGGACTGAAGAGTCACTGGACTGTGGGGGCCACTTGGACAGAGTTGCTGGATTCGAGGGACCTCGCTCGTTGTGCTGAGAGGAGACCCAAGGGACCGGTAATGCAGCTTTTTGGTGCCTGCGGTTGCAGGGGGAAGATTCCGTCGACCCACGGGAGATTTCTTCGGAGCTTCTGGTGCAGAGAGGAGGCAGACTACCCCCACAGCATGCACAAGCAGGAAAACAGTCGAGAAGGCGGCAGGATCAGCGTTACAGAGTTGCAGTAGTCGTCTTAGCTACTTTGTTGCAGTTTTGCAGGCTTCCAGCGCGGTCAGCAGTCGATTCCTTATCAGAAGGTGAAGAGAGAGATGCAGAGGAACTCGGCTGAGCTCTTGCATTCGTTATCTAAAGTTTCCCCAGAGACAGAGACCCTAAATAGCCAGAAAAGAGGGTTTGGTTACCTAGGAGAGAGGATAGGCTAGCAACACCTGAAGGAGCCTATCACAAGGAGTCTCTGACGTCACCTGGTGGCACTGGCCACTCAGAGCAGTCCAGTGTGCCAGCAGCACCTCTGTTTCCAAGATGGCAGAGGTCTGGAGCACACTGGAGGAGCTCTGGACACCTCCCAGGGGAGGTGCAGGTCAGGGGAGTGGTCACTCCCCTTTCCTTTGTCCAGTTTCGCGCCAGAGCAGGGCTAAGGGGTCCCCTGAACCGGTGTAGACTGGCTTATGCAGAATTGGGCACCTCTGTGCCAAACAAAGCATTTCCAGAGGCTGGGGGAGGCTACTCCTCCCCTGCCTTCACACCATTTTCCAAAGGGAGAGGGTGTCACACCCTCTCTCAGAGGAAGTTCTTTGTTCTGCCATCCTGGGCCAGGCCTGGCTGGACCCCAGGAGGGCAGATGCCTGTCTGAGGGGTTGGCAGCAGCAGCAGCTGCAGTGAAACCCCAGGAAGGGCAGTTTGGCAGTACCAGGGTCTGTGCTACAGAACACTGGGATCATAGGATTGTGCCAACTATGCCAGGATGGCATAGAGGGGGCAATTCCATGATCATAAACATGTTACATGGCCATATTCGGAGTTACCATTGTGAAGCTACATATAGGTAGTGACCTATATGTAGTGCACGCGTGTAATGGTGTCCCCGCACTCACAAAGTTCAGGGAATTGGCTCTGAACAATGTGGGGGCACCTTGGCTAGTGCCAGGGTGCCCTCACACTAAGTAACTTTGCACCTAACCTTTACCAGGTAAAGGTTAGACATATAGGTGACTTATAAGTTACTTAAGTGCAGTGTAAAATGGCTGTGAAATAACGTGGACGTTATTTCACTCAGGCTGCAGTGGCAGGCCTGTGTAAGAATTGTCAGAGCTCCCTATGGGTGGCAAAATAAATGTTGCAGCCAATAGGGATCTCCTGGAACCCCAATACCCTGGGTACCTCAGTACCATATACTAGGGAATTATAAGGGTGTTCCAGTAAGCCAATGTAAATTGGTAAAAATGGTCACTAGCCTGTTAGTGACAATTTGGAAAGAAATGAGAGAGCATAACCACTGAGGTTCTGATTAGCAGAGCCTCAGTGAGACAGTTAGTCACTACACAGGTAACACATCCAGGCACACTTATGAGCACTGGGGCCCTGGGTTACCAGGGTTCCAGTGACACATACAACTAAAACAACATATATACAGTGAAAAATGGGGGTAACATGCCAGGCAAGATGGTACTTTCCTACAACACCCTTGTATGTTTCCTTCTATGATGAGATCAATCCCTAAAGCTCTACAGCATTTGGGTTTCCGATCAGATTGGTTCCATCCATATCATTCTGCAAATCAAAGAAGGTGCTTATTATAGACATGAAATTCCACTGGAAGTGCCACATGTATTGGAGAGGAGCCATCCGTGAGATGAACCACTAAGAGGAAGGAAAATCCAGTAGGTTAAAAGCTACTTGCAAACAATATTGACTTACAAAAATATCAGGAGAAAATGTTGTTTAAAGAATATCCCAATCCTATACTTCATTAACAACACCACAAATATCGATGGCCTAAACATCAGTGTTAAAAATATCTACTTCTACTAATATCGAAACCACAAAAACATTGTTATGTATAAATAAATACATAAAAAGACAAAAACATTGAAACACATAATATCAAGTACACTTACATTGTAAAGTGTAAAGCCAAATATTGAAAAAAAATGTAGCCACATTATTCTAATTAAAAAATAAAATTAAACTCTACATAAATCAATGATTCTTGAGACTACATTATTAAATATTTATCACAATAAAAAGTAAATACATAATAATAATTAACCCCTTTGCTGCCAGGCCTTTTCCCCCTAAGGCGCCAAGCCTTTTTTTGGCTGTTTGGGGCAGTTCGCGCTTAGGCCCTCAAAACTTTCTGTCCACATAAGCTACCCATGCCGAATTTGCGTCCTTTTTTTCCAACATCCTAAGGGTATCCAGAGTGTGTGGGTTCCCCTGAATGAGACCAAGAAATTAGCCAAAAAACAGCAAAAATGACGTTTTTAAAAAAAGAAAATTGACAAAAATGGATGCAGAAGAAGGCTTGTGGTATTTTCCCTGAAAATGGCATCAACAAAGGGCTTCCGGTGCTAAAATCACCATCTTCCAGGAACAATTAGAAAACCACATTTTTCAACACAATTTTGGCATTTTACTGGGACAAACCCAATTTTTACTATTTTTTGTGCTTTCAGCCTCCTTCCAGTTAGTGACAGAAATGGGTGTGACACCAATGCTGGATCCCAGAAAGCTAAACATTTCTGAAAAGTAGACAAAATGCTGAATTCAGCAATGGGTAATTTGTGTAGATCCTACAAGGGTTTCCTACAGAAAATAACATCTGAATAAAAAAAATATTGAAATTGAGGTGAAAAAAAACAGCAATTTTTCTCCACGTTTTACTCTCTAACTTTTTCCTGTGATGTCAGATTTTTCAAAAACAATATACGGTTATGTCTGTTGGACTCTTCTGGTTGCGGGAATATATAGGGCTTGTAGGTTCATCACGAACGCTAGCTCCCCAGAGCCAATAAATGAGCTGCACCTTGCAATGGGTTTTCATTCTTTACTGAGTATACAGCAATTCATTTGGTGAAATATAAAGAGTGAAAAATAGGTATCAAGAAAACCTTTGTATTTCTAAAATGGGCACAAGATAAAGTGTTGAGAAGCAGTGGTTACTTGCACATCTCTGTATTCCGGGCTGCCCATACTAGCATGCAAATTACAGGGCATTTCTCAAATAGACATCTTTTTTACACACTGTCTTACATTTGTAAGGAAAAAATGTAGAGAAAGACGAGGGCAATAACACTTGTTTTGCTATTCTGTGTTTTCCTAAGTCTCCCGATAAAAATGGTACTGCACTTGCGTGGGTAGGCCTAATGCTCGCAACAGGAAACGCAACAGGGACACATCACATTTTTACATTGAAATCTGATGTCTTTTTTGCGAAGTGCCTAGCTGTGGATTTTGGCCTCTAGCTCACCTAGGGAAACCTACCAAACCTGCACATTTTTTAAAACTAGACACCTAGGAGAATCCAAGATGGGGTGACTTGTGGGGGTCTCACCAGGTTCTGTTACCCAGAATACTTTGCAAATGTCAAAATTTGGCCAAAAAAAACACTTTTTCCTCACATTCTGGTGACAGAAAGTTCTGGAATCTGAGAGGAGCCCAAAATTTCCTTCCACCCAGAATTCCGCCAGGTCTCTCGATAAAAATGGTACCTCACTTGTATGGGAAGGCCTAGCATCCACGACACATCAGGAAATGCCCCAAAACACAACGTGGACACATCACATTTTCCCTAAGAAAACAGACCTGTTTTTTGCAAAGTGCCTAGCTGTGGATTTTGGCCTCTAGGTCAGCTGGCACCTAAGGGAAACCTACCTGCGCATTTTTTAAAACGAGACACCTAGGGGAATCCAAGGTGGGGTGACTTGTGGGGCTCTCACCAGGTTCTGTTACCCAGAATCCTTTGCAAACCTCAAAATGTGGCCCAAAAAACACTTTTTCCTCACATTTCGGTGACAGAAAGTTCTGGAATCTGAGAGGAGCCACAAATTTCCTTCCACCAGTGTTCGCCCAAGTCTCCCGATAAAAATAGTACTTCATTGTGTGGGTAGGCCTAGCGCCCGCAACAGGAAATGCCCCAAAACACTATCTGGGCACATCAAAATTATCAAATACAAAACTACCTGTTTTTGTGGGAGTTGGGGGGGGAGGCACCTGCATTTTTTGGTCCTGGGCTCAGCAGCCATCTAGGGAAATTTACCAAACACAGACATTTCTGAAAACTAGACACCCGAGGGAGTCCAGGGAGGTGTGACTTGCGTGGATCCCCCAATGTTTGCTTACCCAGAATTCTTAGCAAACCTCAAATTTAGCTACAAAATCAAATTTTTCCACATTTCTATGTAGGATCACCGCACCAGGACAAATTTCCTACCACCCAACGTTCTCCTCAGTCTCCCGGTAAAAATGATACCTCACTTGTGTAGGTGAGCCAAGTGCCTGTGACAGGGAAGAGTCAAAAACATGTCGAAATTGAGGGCCTTATAGAAATAGGTCGATCTGCCCCCAAGGGGAGCAGAAATGCCCTAAAATAAATTCCCCCCCCCCAGGGGAGCGACCCTTGCATAAGGGGTCACTCTCCTTGTGTGAAATTGGCGCAGATTGGCCTATTTCTATAAGGCCTATCTGCCCCTGTGGGGCAGAAACCACTTAGGCACCAGGGGTTGGTGTGTGTGTGTATGTGTATGTTTTGTTTGGGGTGGGCAGCCCCTTGGGCAAGGGTCGCTCCCCATGCGGGCACATTATTGTTGGCCATATCTGCCAACAGTAATGTTCCCCCAGGGAAGACCAAGGAAGATTTGTTTTCCAAACTAAGAGGGTGGGGGTATGGCCATACAAAAATAGGCCGATCTGCCCCAAGGGGGGCAGAAATGGCCTAATTACAATTTGCCTCCCAGGGGACTGACCCTTGCCTATGGGGTCGCTCCCCATATATAAAAAACAAATGTATACATTAAAAAATATATGTCCCTGGTGCCTAGTACTTATAATAGGCCGATCTGCCCCCGGGCGGGCAGAAAAGGCCTACAAATATTTCCCCTCCCCTGGGGAGCGGCCCTTGCCCATGCGGTTTCTCCCCTCATCCAATAATATTTTAAAAAAATGCCTGGTGTCTAGTGGTTTCTGCCCCCCTACGGGGCAGATTGGCCTAATACAAATAGGCTGATCTGCCCCCGGAGAGGTAGAAATAGCCCAAAAATAATTTAGCCCCCTTGGGAGTGGCTCTTGCCCATGGGGCCGCTCACCTCATGTCAATGACAACAACAACAAAAAGTCTCTAGTGTCTAGTGGTTTCTGCCACCCTTGAGGGTAAATTGGCCTAATAAAAATAGGCTGATCTGTCCCCAAGGGGGGGGGGGGAGAAATGGCCTAAAATTAATTTTGCCCCCCCAGGGAGTGACCCTTACCTAAGGGGCCGCTCCCCACATATAAAAAATAAAAATAAACAAAAAAATGATCCCTGGTGTCTAGGGGGTTTCTGCCCCCCACCCCCAGGGCACAGATCCGCCTAATTTTATTAGGCCGATCTGCCCCCGGGGAGGCAGAAATGGCCTAAAAATAATTTGGCCCCCTGGGGAACGGCCCTTGCCCATGGGGCCGCACCCCTCATGTCAATTACCAAAAAAAACAAAAAACTTCCAGGTGTCTAGTGGGCATTTCTGCTTCCCAATCGCAGAAATCCTGAGAAAGACATTAAAATGAAAGGAAAGGCCTTTGCTTTCCTTTGATGCCTTTCTGGCCCGTCCACGTGATCGGAGGAGAAATGCAAAAGCATTTCGCCTCCGATCGGCACTGGAAGCTGAGCTTCCAGCGTGGCGGGGCAGGCCTCTGATGAGGACAGCACTCGATCACGTGCTGATGTCTCAGACGCTACGGGGGTTGGGGTGGAAGGGGAAGTGATTCCCCTTCCATCCCTGCAGTGGGTGCGCCGAGGCGAGGCGCTCCCCGCACGAGCCGGTCTCAGGATGTAACAGTTACGTCCTTGGCTGCGAAGGGGTTAAAATACATTTCAAAACATTAAATAATTTTTTTTTTAAAGCATACTTCCAGCACATCATGTAAAATAAAAAATATGCCTTAAAATATTAAACATTAAAAAATTACATTATTCAGAATACATCAAAAATAACACAAAAACAGAAATATATATTTCACATTTAAACAGAAACACTAATTAGCATCCTCCATATAAGGTATAACAAAAAAATCTAACCATATTGACATTAAACAATAAAAAAATCATAAAGCAAACTGACCAATAATAGGAAATAAAATCTACATTATAAATGGAACAGAATTTTTCTACACGTATCACACTGAAGAGATGAAAGCTACAAGTGAAGGACGCTCTGCTGGATAGTCAAATAGAAAACTAAAGTAACATATTTAAAAAACGTTAAAAATATCTAACCAAGCTCTCTATTTTTCTTTATCTACCAAACTTTAGGTGCTAAAGAAGAAGTACAAAACAATCTACAGCCTACAAACTGAGCAAGAAAATTCAACAAGTGAACACCTGGAAAAAGGCACATAAAAAGTAAAAGCAAACCACTTGTAAATAACAGCATCATCTTAAAAGTAAAAAATAAAACTAAACACTCTCAACTTCTACAAACTATAGACAGACATTTAAAATATAACTAACACAACTTATTTTCCCAACGGAAAATAAAGCACCTCTGCCACATTAGAAAAGCTTCATCGTAAAACAGGAAAAAAGAACTGCAATTACAATCAACCAGAGTTATGTAAATAGAAATTGCAAATTGATTGTCGTACTAGTAATAAAATTATGATTTATTTAACCATATTAGTAAAATATTTCCAGACAGATTGAAAGAGCAAGATATATCACCTAATAGGGCAACAATTACTCCTGCACATGGGCTACACTTACAGCCAAGAAAGCACCAGCACAGAAAAAGTTAATTGGAAATGTACAAAATTCTATTCTATGGGATGCATGTTATGGGAGGGCAGCTACAAAAAATTATGTTTCATTAACGTGAGAGAGCACAACCATTCCCTAAATGTCACCGAAATTGAAGTGAGACATGTACTTCAAGTTGTAAGGGAGGCATGCATTAATTCCTAAAAGCCCATACTTAAATTCTAAAAGATATACTTCCTAAAGTACCTCAACACATCACAGAACATCTTCCAGCTATATCCACATTACAACACTTGATTACACAAACTAAAACAGCCATTGGTGATGTTCCTGCTGTCCCTAGAAGATACAAAGACATCCAAATACCAGAATCCTTCCTACTACAAGACAACCTAAATATTCAAAAACACATTAAAATATTTGCTACAGCAGATAATGTATTAAGATTAAGGCAATGTCAAACAGGTGATGGACAGAACATTCAAAATGTACCCTAAACCATTCACTCGGATCAAATCACAAAATACCCCTTATACATACCTTGCTACCTAGTAAACAAAGTAGCACTTACTACAAACTACTGCCCACATAAAATAATAATCAACGTTGAACAAGCCATGATACAATACTCTAACCCTATACAGCCATTCAAGCCTGTTGCTACGGCTTCACTCAGAGCATTTAGAGACATCTCCAACAATCTACACTGTGTAGAATATGCAACAAACAACCAGTTTGCCTTTGAAATATAAACAGCTGATAGCACTAGCCTATGTTCCTGTAACAGAGGTAGCTAACCACTGCAACTTAATTAAAAAACACAAACAATTTTACAAACAAAACAATCACAAAATAAGTCCCTTAATGTACTGCAATGAAGACACTTAGGCCCTCATTACGACCCTGGCGGTATAGAACCGCCAGGGCCGCGGGACGCGGTGGCACTGCCGACAGGCCGGCGGTGCCCCGCTGGGCATTCTGACCGCGGCGGCTTAGCCGCGGTCAGTAAAGGGAAACCGGCGGTCTCCCGCCGGTTTCCCGCTGCCCCCAGGAATCCTCCAAGCCGGCTTGGGGATTCCGACTCCCCCTCCCGCCATCCAGTTCCTGGCGGTTCTCCCGCTGGGAACCGGATGGCAGGAGGGTGAGTCGCGGGGCCCCTGGGGGCCCCTGCAGTGCCCATGCCAATGGCATGGGCACTGCAGGGGCCCCCGTAAGAGGGCCCCTACAAGTATTTCACTGTCTGCTTGGCAGACAGTGAAATACGCGACGGGTGCAAATGCACCCGTCGCACCTTCCCACTCTGCTGGCTCGATTACGAGCCGGCATCCTCGTGGGAAGGTCGTTTTCCCCTGGGCTGGCGGGTGGCCTTTTGGCGGCCGCCCGCCAGCCCAGGGGAAAACTTGAAATACCCGCCGCGGTCTTTTGACCGCGGCGCGGTATTTTGGAGGGCGGAATTCTGGCGGGGGGCCTCCGCCGCCCGCCAGAATCAGAATGAG
This sequence comes from Pleurodeles waltl, assembly GCF_031143425.1. Lineage (NCBI taxonomy): Eukaryota > Metazoa > Chordata > Amphibia > Caudata > Salamandridae > Pleurodeles > Pleurodeles waltl. Next base: position 176,040,874 of record NC_090436.1, on the reverse strand, counting down.
GGCCTTAGATTGGCAGACTGCACCGCTCTGGAGATAGATGTCAACGAAGATGCCAGCTACCATGATGAAATGTCTATGACAGCACCATAGTACAAGAAGCCAAAACCAATAACACAGTAGAAGGATGGCACAACACTTTCAAGTCATACTAGGGAGAACCCAACCTACACTGTACTCTTAATAGAAGTCCTACAAAAAGAACAAAGCTACCAACAACTAAGAATAGAACAGTCAGTAACCCAAATTAAACCTAAGTAAGAATACAAACCAGTGGCATGTACAGCATGCTACAGTGTAAAGTTGGAATATTTAGAAACGACAATGGAGTACACTACTTAGAAACAAACCACACTAGAGGTTCTGCTTTCAATCCAGTTCGATTTGTGTACAGACCATATCAGCAGAGAAGCCCTAAGGCAGCCAGCAGCTCTACAACTGACTTGGTGACCATGGTAACGGAACCTCGATCTCACTGTCCCTTAAAGTATCCTGGAACAAAGTTAACTACAACACATCTCCCTCCCATTTCCCAGAAGCGAATAAAAATGCAGAACAATCCAAAAAGATGAAATGGTGAAAAAGAATGCAAGAGCAATAGGTGTCCTACTGTGGGGAAATGGATGAGAAACAGTCAACAAAGAGAGAGATATACAGTATATAGAAAATAATTTTACAGGTACAACACACTAATTCTCCATGGACAACTTCTCTTCCTACATAACAGAGGGTTTGAAAACAGAACTCACCAAACATAGTCAGCAAGTCTAATTGGTGCATTTCCTGTCCTGGGCTGAATCCAATTTCATTCATTGGTTACAACCTTATCTGCCACACTTCTCCTTTGTCTTTCAACATCTTCTCAAAGCCCTTGTAAAGGTATTTTGCTGCGCCAATCAAGCCCTCAAACACTCAAGATCATCATCTACTCACTACACCCACTTTCATATCTGTCAGACCCTTGCCAATCCTGCCACCTCAATGGTACACAGCCACACTCCTTCTGTTTCATTGTTCCTTCTAACGGCAACAACTTTGAAGGGCCCTCTAAATTTGGACAGGTTACATCTGTCTCTTCTAAACTTAACTTTCACCCAGTCACCTTAATCTACCCACCTCCTCCCAACATTATTGCAGGCCTCTACTACCCCACTAATTTTTTCATCCAGGTTGGTACCAGTTTGGTCTGTTTCATCCATCCTCTTCACACAATGCTGATATGCTGCCACTGCCTCCAACACAGCTACTTATACATCCTATCCACTGTTGACCGCCATCTCAACCAGTCTGTTAGCCATGCAATTGATCCTTTCCACAATGCCTTTGGAGAGTAGGTTGTATATTGAAGTTCTTAAATGCCTAATACCTGATTTTAATTCTCCCAGGAACTGCCTCATTTCTTCAGATGTGAGTTGGGTTCCATTGTCCATGACAAGGTATGAGGGAATCCCTTCAAGAGCAATCATCTTCATCAGCACTTTCACAGTGTTGGAAATCGTTATGGAACTCATACATTCTACTTCCACCCATCGAGTGTGAACATCCACCACAACCATGGCAAAAACAAATTGTAGGGCAAGGCATACATGTGACCAATAAAGTCTAAATATACTTTCTTCCAAGGTTGGCCTAGATTTTGAATATGTAACTTTCCCCCACCACCAACCTTCAATCTCTTCTTACTTCTTTGAAAACTCCACACACATTAACCACCTTCACAATCTCATCATACATCTTCGGCAACCAGAATAGTTCTTTAACCCTCTTGACAGTCATAGACTGTCCGAGATGATCCTCATAATCAATCATATATACTCGTCTCCTCAATAAACCTTTCCCCATGCATCAATACACCACCGCCCACAATACTTAATTCAGCACAAACTTTTATAAATGGTCTCACCCCTAGACTAACAGTGCTTTCTCTGATACCATTCTTGGTCAGCAAGTTTTTCATCTCTATCAAGCCATCATCTTTGTCCTGTTCCTCCAACCAATCATCCCTATCGATGGCACCATAACACACAGCAGCTACATCTTCAATAGCTGCCACTACATCATTGTTCTGAACTTCGCATTCAGTCATGCATCCTTGAATTGGTAATCTGGACAAACAGCTTGCCTTTTCTTCCAACCTAGTACATGTTCTATGGTGTATCTGTAATATGTAAGATGGGAAGCTATCCTCACCAACCTTGAACAATTATTTGAAATTCCCCCGAATTGCAATACTCGAATTAACAGCTTGTGAACTGTGTGCAGCAAAACCTTAATTGCCCAAATGCAGGTTCTAAAATGTTCCTTTGCCCAAGCTGCCACTAATGCCTTTCTATGACAGAGTACCTATACTTGGTGTGCGACAGAGTGCGAGAGGCACAAGCAACAGTTTTTTTGTCGCCTGCTTTCCTTCGCGACAACACAGCTCCAGTGTATACAGCACTGGCGTCTAGTGTAATGATTGTTTTACAATTCTCTTAAAAGATGTAAACATTTCTACACATGTAAATGGACAGGATCAGCCTGGTGGCTCCAAGTGTGTCAGGAATGTAAGGGTGGAGTGTCCGAGGCAGTCCCAGTGCATGCAAATCTAATGAGAGGCGAGACGGTCCCAGAGAATTAGGGATTGATAAAGCCTGCTGAGGCATTTGCCAGGTGGGACCCTACAAACATCCTCGGTGTTCAGGACCTGTGATTGAAGTATCTGTCCCCAGGCCTGGGTTAGGAATGTACCCCCTCAGTCAGTCGGGCTGTCCTCCATGGGTGGTCTGGGGGTGATGACGAAGGAAAAAAGGTGGGGAGCATATGCCTGGAACTGGTGAGGGGAAGGAAAGGACGTGGGTAGGGAGCACAATGTAGGCAAATAGCTAGAGTATTGGATGAGTAAGTAGATTAAATAGGTGAGTGGATCCGCTTTCCTTTGTAGGGAGCACTCCTGGGCTTTTCATCCCGGGCCTTCCACAACATTGACCATGGCACCCCTTTGAATCTTGCTGATCAGGATGGCCCCCTCCACCATGCCTCCTTGTAATAAGGAGTCCAAAAGGTAGCCTGGTGGTTCCTATGAGTTGTGCCCAGTGAGGCACAGGCTGTTGCGACAGAGAGAACTCGAAGGAGACACAGTAGTGGGGCCTGTTGGAATGGGAGGACAACAATGGGCTGACAGGGAGTTGGTATAGGGGAATTTAGATGGGCCATCCCTGATCACTAATCGTTGCACAGTAAAGGCGACCACACCTGAAGAAAGACTTCTGCCTTGCCCTGTAAAATGTAGATCAGCTTCACATAGGTAGCAGTCTTGCACATTTCTGTGAGCCATTTCTTCAAGTGTAGGAGGGTGCATGGCTCACCGATGGTGTCAGATGCAGAGCTTGGCCACTGTGAGGGATGTGTGAAGCAGTCGACTTTCGTGGTTAAAAGATGTTGGGCAGTCCACAGTGTCATTAATCATTATCAGGTGACTCAGCAGCTGGGTGGGGATAGCTACAGTACTGCTTACCATGAGTCCCACTGCGTCCCAGAATGCATACACATCAGGGCAGACGGGAAGCATGTTCACAATGTTGCAATGTGTGTGGTCTCAGCGCCAGCAGTCAGTGTTTTGCTGGCGTCTAATGCCAGTCCTGGAAGATATTTAGAGGCAGAATCTCATTGTGGCCAACATTGCTCCATAATCTAGATTAACTAGTATCTCTATCAAGTCCACACTCTAGTATTCCACCTGGAGTCGAATCTGCCAGATGGTGCGTAGTCGCTTGACCTGTGGCTGGGAGTATAGATATCTCACCAGGAGATTATAGAGGCCCAACATCACACCTTTGAATCATCCCCAGGTATCAAGATAAATTAAGATGTTATTTCTGTGAATGCCAGGATTGCCTAATGGAGAGACAGTGTCGTAATTACGTGTATCTCCACCGTATCTCATGGGTCAATTAAAGTCGTCACAGAGTGTCTTGAAGGGTTTGATGGTCTTGTGTACTATGACTTGATGTAAGGATAGGATTCCTGCCAAGCGCCACCAGTCCCAGTCAAGCTTGTCACTTCCTATTCGTATTTTGGCCTTATGCCATAGCGGCTCTTTGTCTTGTAAGTGAGTGTCCACCAAGAGGAACCTGTGAGCCTTTTTGGTCATGGTCTGAATAATGGGGTTCCCTGTTGCCAGCGTAAATGTATCATGCCAATGGAACACCTGAATGCCTCAGTGGACATTCCATCAGAGCACTCTCGATCATTACCCAGAGCAGGGGATCTTGGCCATGGGTTTTTTTTAGGCCATTTGCGCCAAATGAAGTAGTAGTGTTTCCCACAGGGAAGACCTAGGCCTCCGCATATCTTGTGGGCAGCAAGTTTAGTTATGTCTAACCCAGGTTGTGCATCCTCACAGATAAAGTCCTTGATTCTCTTATTGATTCTCTTTATGAATCTTGTGGGCCCACCACTTTAACAGCCTGTGTCCTTCCCCACAGTGATAACTTTAGCAGGGTCCATTTGGTGTAGTCCATGTCAGGGGGTTCCAAAAGCAACTCAGGATTGTCTAACACCATGCATTCTAACCCTCTATTAACATAAATTCCCAGGTATTTGAGGCGTGATGGTTTCCAGTGGAATAGGTGGCCGTCAATGACAGCCCTGGTTGTTGTCTGGGAGGAGGGAGTGCTTTGATCTTTCCCCAGTTGACCCCGTAGCCGACTTTTGCCTCAAAGTCAGATATGATCCCAGCCGGAATAGATGTAGTAATGGATTTGCGTGTGAGGATAATATCATCTGCGTATATATAGATGGTTGATGGGCCTCCCTGGGTAGGGATGCCCATGATCTCATCTGATTGACACAGGGCTGCCACCAAGGGTTCCATAGACAGAAAGTAAAGGCGAGTCGGCAGCAGGCAGCCTTGTAGCATCTCCCTACTATTTGGGAATAGGTCTGGCAGAAATCCACCACAGTAGACCTTAGCCAAGGGAGAGTGTTAGGGCCATAGAAACTTGGTGATGAATCTGCGCCAAGACCAAATTTTTGTAGTGCAGCATAGAGATAGCACCATTCCATTTGGTCAAATGCTTTCTGTGCGTCAAATGAGAGGGCCAACGCCTCTTCCGGTGGGTCTTTGGCTATCCACAGAGCATGGGCCGGAGTGCGAGGGTGGTTCCGGAATGACCTCCATGAAACGGACGTCACCTGCGTACTATGAATCAGTGTGGGGATAACCCTCTGAAGGCGATCGGCCAGTATCTCTGCCAACATTTTATTTCCACATTGAGGAGTCAGATGGGCCGGTACCTGCCACAAAGGAGGGGGTCTTTCCTTGGCTTGGAGAGAATTGTGAATAAGAGCCTTGTTGGAAAGAGATCACAGTGTCTCCCATTTGTTCAGCCTCTTTAACTCCATCGTACAGGGAGTCTGAGTTTGGTTTTTGTCCATTTATAAAACTCCGAGGGGAAGCAAGCCTTATGATATGGGAGGTTGGAGATGGCTTGTAGTATCTCCTCTTGGTTGATTGCACCAGTGAGGAGCTCTCTGCCTGCTTCATTGAGGCTGGAAAGGCATATTTTGCCAACAAAATCCTCTGTTCGGACCAAGTCTGTGATCACCTCCAGGAGATTCCTGTAGTATGCCGCAAATGTGGACGCTATCGCCTGCAGGTTTCTAACAATTATGCTGGAGTCTATCATGATGGCTGGGCTAGCAATTCCCACCTTTTGTCTTTGTTGCCTTGCTAACAGCTGCCCTGCCTAGTTGCCTTGATTGTGGTGCTGGGCCTTCAGTTTTTTATATATATATTCTGCCTTTGTGGTGGAAAGCATGTTTAGGGCCTTTTGCGTTTTCTTGTGTTGCCATCTGGTATATATAGAGGGGCAGGCTGTGTATTGTGCTTCAGGTCAGCTAGTTCCATTGTAAGGAGCCCTGTTTTTCCACCCTCCACTGGTGGTTAAGGCCAGCATCTCTAATTAGCTGCCCCCAGATGATTACTTTGGCTGCCACCCATAGTGTTTGTGCTGAAGGGACAGACCCTTTGTTTTGGTCAACGTAAGTAGTGACATCAGAGTTAAGCAGGGTCTTTCCATCGGGCTGCTTACTGTTTGAGAGATTGAGATGCCATGGTTTGCATGTCGGTGTTACCAGTCCTAGGTCAACCGTGAGGCAGTTCGGGGAGTGGTCTGACAGTGCCCCCTCCAATATCAAGCACTTTTTTATCAGTGTGGTCATGGGCCGGGAGAATAGTCCAGTCTTGATTGGTACCATGAACCGGGGAGACGTACGTGTATGCCCTGCCATTGGGGTAAAGGAGGGGCCAGATGTTGAGGTGGCCTTGGCTCTGACCTAATTGATGGCCACATCTATGGGACCTGTGCGATCCAAGATTGCGTTGCATGCCAGATTCAAGTCCCCTCTAATGAACAGGTGCATGGTACCAATCTAGGAGGAATGGTTGTTTTGGTCTAATGTGTGTCGACAGAGCCCAAGCATAGGGTCTTGTTGCCAACACGTAACTTGAAAAACACATATTGTAAAAGGATGCCCACCCGGCATTTCCGGGACAATGCGTCATCTCTGTCAACAGGGGCGGCTGCTATGAATCACCCTGCTTACCCACATCCGCCTGAGCTTCTTCGCCTCAGTGCTTGTGAGGTGCCTTTCCTGGAGAAGTTGCACATCCGCATGTTTAGAGTTAAGATATGAAAGTGCTTTTTTGCATTTAATTTAGTGTGTGAGGCCATTCACAATCTAAGAAATCCTTCCACCCTTTTCCCCTATAAACCCAACATCTCGCTCCTACAACATTAAAAAATGTTTAAAATACAAAAGTCCTCTAATTAGTACTTAAAAAATTAATTATATTTACAAATTCCAATAAATAAATCGGAAAAGAAAAATTAACAAAACATTGAAAACTAATTAATTAATACAAAAAATAAAATAAACATATAAACAATATTAAATACAATGATAATTTAAAAAACTGTATTTTTATAACGGTACTAAAAACAAAACTTAAAAGGATATTCTTATTTTTGATACTTCTGTCCACGGTATTTTTGACATCACAACATTCTTGACACACTATTTTTTTTCACAATGTTTTTTTTATTCAATACTTTGTTCAAACACCATAACATAGCAGAGAAAGGCTCCTGCATGTGCTACATCACTTCAGTGTTATGGAGACCTTTCTTACTGGAATTAAAGAAGAGAAATGGGGGCAAGACAATGTCTCTGGGGAGAAACAGACACAAGTGACAAATGCGGCAATGTAGCCAGCCTGGTGGTCATGGAGAAGAGCTTCATTGTTGCCATAGCTGAACTGATCTGGGGAGGGGAATAAAAATTAAATTAAAAATATTTTTTTTAAAACCACTTGCCTGAACGCCTCTCGCCTCTCCTCCGACTCCTCTGCCTCGTCACTGCAGGCACAGGCTCCCAGCCTGCCCTGCGGCCAATCCTGACACTGCTCAAAGCAGGACTGGCTGGGAGCGCCTAGCCAGGGAGCTCCCAGGCAGACTGGGAGCCTGTGCAGGCTCTTTCCAGCCCGGCAACTGTGCTGCTGAACTGGATAGAGCCAACTGCGCATGTGTGTTTGGCCGGCCCAAGACGGCTGGCCAAACACACATGCGTTCTGATGGGGGGTGCTAAGCACTCCCCCTCATTGCTCGCCACCCCTGTGGCCCCGCGCTTTTACCAAAAAACGATACTAAACACAGTTTATTATCATTTTTTGCTAAAACTTTGTGCTGCTGGCGGGGGGGGGGGGGGCAACACTCCTTCACCCTAATGGAGGAGCTGCCCCTGCTAAAAGAAAGGTGAAAAAACTCTAAAAAGTCACTGAAAAATAAAGTTGTTGTACCTGTCCGTGGGTTAAATGTGGTTGTGGTACCACCTGTGGACCACAGGACATTATAGATGTACATATGATACAGGTGCAAGGGTGCTGTTTTATAGGGGGCTATAGCGGGTGACACCTCCCTCTTGTTCTTGGGTGTACAGTGACATAGAAAAGAGGGGAGTAGATACCTGACAACACCCATCTGATCTATGGGAGTGAGGGATCGAGTGAGATCAAGGAAAAGAAAGGTCAATTAGGTTGACACTTCCTATGGTCTTCCGCCCTAAGCCTACAACACTCTTTTGAGATGGCCCTATAAATGCCTCCTTGTGAACTGAAAAGGGGCATAGCCACTAGAGTGTGGCAACACACCAACCGTAAGCTGACTTTCTGTCCTCGCTTTTTCAGGGTATGTAAATGTGCACTTTTTTGTCCTGATACGCCATGGTTTAAAGATCAGCGTATGGTTTACTGCAAGAGAGAATGTCCTAGATTCAGGGCAGCTGGTCTCTTGCCTGTTTTGCATGATATCCAGTAAGGATAAATATATGTAGAATTCATCTAAATTGAAGCAATTGACTTAGCCACTGGTTATTCGACAAACATGGCATGGAATCTGACCTATGCTGAACGCGGTTATTAGCCCAAGACAGCCATTAACTATTGTACTAATCTCCTATGCCCACCATGAATGTCATTTGGGGATTGCCAGGGGTCGCACCTGGAACCCCTGACTTGTCTCATGTGACCTCTGGCACCAACCTTACGATCCCTCACCTCAGAGGTAGCAAAATCTGTGCCAAGGACACAAGGGCGGCTTCGCATTTATTATTAACTGTCCCTTTTCATTGCACTGAATAATCTCCTTTTATTCACTATTAGTGTAATAAAAAATGAAGCACACTCAGGACATTTGCTTGCATCTGTTGTAAGTAAAAATAGTTTTAAATGTATATTGTTTGTGTTCTTGCGGGTGCGAGTGTGTTTTAAGTGAGAGAGCACAAGCATATGTATGAGCAAGTATGTCTGTATATGTGTGTGTGTCTGTGTGTGTGTGTGTGAGAGTTGAGTGGCAATTACTGAGACTGTGGCCCAGATTTTCCATTCTTTGATGCAAGGCAATGCTGCATCAAAGTTGTTGCGCTGCCTTGCATCAAAGGGATTGTCTTGAGAAAATGGGGCAACCTAGTACCCTGGGACCTAGGTAAGTGAATAATATAACAGAAAGATTTTTGGTCCCTCCGGGGGAAGAATATGAATTAACTTCTATGACAGTTAATTCATATTATTCCCCCGGAGGGACCAAACATTTTTCTGTTATATTATTGCGTCATAGGGAGAGAGGAAAAAGTGCCTTTCTTTTGGCAGCCATGAACCAACACACAACATCCTTGGTCACAATGAAAAGGTGTGTGCATTATCTGGAGCATATGATTTGTTCTGCAAAAACGATGCTTTGAGGCTTTTCCCATTCTGTTTGTTTGCTGAACAATACAGCATATGTGCACAGTTGGAAAAATGAGGAGAAACTAAAATAATTCTCCTCGTTTTGTCTGCCTAGAAGAGGTGTAAGACTTTGGCGCAAATTCCTGTCTACCAGTGTTTGAACATAGTCATTTCTGTCAAAACCAAAACATGAGCCATGCAACCCCATAGAACAGTGATTCCCAACCTCTGGTCCGGGGACCGCTGGGGGTCTGCGGCTCCTTAGAAAATGTAATATTTTTAACAGATTAGGTCCCCAGCTTTCAGTAATGACTCATTGGGGGTCCCTAGATTCCAATAATGATTTATTGGGGGTCCCCGGGTTCCCGTACTGATAACGTGGGGGTCTGCAGAAGTCAAAAGGTCGGGAACCACTGCTATAGAACACACTGTGGATACAAAACTTTGGGGTACCATCCAACGCAAATCTTTAATTGTGATGTTAGTGTCATGTGACAAGCTTTCATGGATAAAAACAGGGTCAGGGGTCATGCAATGTCACTTCCTGGGATGTTATTAAGGTCAAAGGATACGGTATGCCACTTCCGCTATCCCTAGGCATTTTAGTGAATTGACGCACATGATGCCCACTCTTCGAATCCAATCCTGAAACTAAGTGGATGACGAAAAGCCTACTAGTCCATTAATTGCCAAGCAGAATTTTCTATCTTGTAGATTCTCTGCATTCTTCTTGGTTTTGTTCAGACAATTTTAAATTGTGCAATAGTCCCACTACCTTTCGAATGTCTATTATTGCGGAAAATACTTTATTTCCCTCCGATGTATGTATGTCATATTGCTATTGTATCTATTTCTAGCAGTTTTGTTGGCCAAACGCAAAATATCTAGTATGAAATGGGGCAGAACGATTATCTGGGTAATGCCTCTACCAAGCACGAGGTGGCGCCCGAAGCACACTTTTGCCCGCCGAGCAAGGAAAAGCCCGCATCTGACTAGCGATTTGAAGCGGGATTTAAAGGAAAAGTAAGTCTGGCGATGATTTCAAAGATTCACAATGACGATGTAACGATCATCCCTATTGGTAGGTCATCAATTTATTTGTACAAACTACATCAAATGGGCACTAGAATGCTTTCAAATATATACGTTTTCCTGTAGTGTAGTGGTGGTGGTTGGGGGTGTTGGGAGGGACGGGGCTCTAAGGCGCGCGCACTCTAATACGTCATTCCGATAATTCAAGGCATCCGCGAGCACTATTTCGCCAATGATTGTGGTTTTAGGAAAACCGTGCCTGGTGTAGCACTGGGTGCACAGAAGCCGAATATATTTGTACCGCAGGAGAACCAGCGCCTGCCTGAAGGCAACTTAATCCCATGGATTACACTGGTTTTAAATACCGTGTCAGGATCCAGCGTCCCTGACAGTTCCAGTGCATAGCTTGTTTTATTGACAGAAAATGCAATAAGGTTATTGGCATTTTGTGATGGGACGCCATGTGCCAGGAGACGTCACATAAGTATGTTATTCCAATATTATAGAGCGTAATTGCTAGTTTTCATGCGGTGTTGGTAATAGCATGCTGAGTGTATCAACCTGCTAAGGAAGCGCGGTCAAACCATGCCAGAGTTGTGCTCAGTGTACCAGCCGGTAAATTGTGATTGGTGATAGGTCATGGGTGTATTAGCCTCCTGCGTCTGCCCAGTGTGCAGGGGTGTGCATTGCTAAATGCTGTTAGCCCCAGAAAACATAATTATGGGCCAGGAAAGTCACTTTGGAGTACGTAAAATATAGCCTTATAGCCTGCCTTAGCATGCTATACCGGCCATTAAAGGCCTGCTTCAGTGCTAAAGGCCCAAGCTGAAGTCGAGGGCCTTTAACAAGGGAGCGGGCCTTTAATGATCAGTATAGCCCAGCTATGGCAGGCTGTAAGGGTATAAGAACATTAGACGGCAGAATATATAATAAATAAAACACAGGCCTCATGGAGCCTGAGGGGACTGAAATCCCCTCGGGCTCTGTGAGGTCTTTGTTCACAGCTGTTGCTATGAGAGAAATATTGGAGCTTGGGCTTTTACCAGCTATTAGAAGCCTGGAGCACTCCATTGTCTTCAATGGAGCTCCCAACGTTCCAATATTCAAATGTAAAAGCCCGCCGTAGTGGGCTATAGCAGCCATTAAAGGCCCACCCCAGCGTTATTTAACAAGGGTGCATGACTTTAATGCTGGTTTAGCCCAGCTACGGAGGGCTATATGGCTGTTAGAACATTCCACCACTAGAGGGCAGAATGTTCCAATAAAACAAAGGCCTCGGGGAACCCAAGGAGAATGAAATCCCCTCGGCCTTTTTGTGGACGAAAACATAGGAATGTTGGAGCTCCGGGCTTCTACAGGCCATTAGAAGCCCTGAGCACTCAATTGTCTTCAATGGAGCTACCAACATTCCAATGTTCTAATAATACTAAGATAGTACTACTTTACGTGCTACAGCATGCAGTTCACAGACCTGTGGCTGGAAATCTTCACCTCCACATCTCCTATGTTTTCTGTACAGAGATCTCTGCCCTGGTGGCAGACATCTTCACCTTGGTTGTAAACATCTCTACTCTGGTGGCAGACATCTCTGTACAAACTTAATTCTAATAGAGCTCTAGTAGTGCAACACAGGCTCAAATGTATTCCAGCTCAGCCTTGGAGGAAGTCAAGCCCCACACATGACCAACCACTGGTACTGCAACAGCGTTCCATAGAAATCAGTGCAAGCTAGGAAGAACATTAGGCCTTTTAAAAACATATTACATAAATGAAATAAATAATTTCAATTTCATTTTTTTTTTTAATTAAAGCTTCATGCATTCTACGTTTTAATATGCTTAACAATTAAATACAATATTTTAAAAGTGACATTTAAAAAAAAAATACAAAACGCATAAATAAACAAAACTATAACTTTAAAATAAACCAATACATAACTTGCAGCCATGATTGCCACACATTCAGCTCAAAGAATACTGTAAGGGCTGGGGGCAGAAAGAAATTAAAACTTTCATTAATGTGATTACAAATATTTAAATAAAAATGTACATTTAAACAATTTATTAATTTGTAGTGCAGGTGTGTTTTCCTCTTTTACTGTGGAATCTCAAGTTGGATAAGAAGGCAATGTGTGTTAATTATTTTGAATTACAAATATGTTTAATCCATTTTTAAATTATTTTTCCTAACATTTTCCATTACTTTCCATAAGGAGATCTCTCTCCCACTGGCAGACATTACCAACAGGCAAAAAGTTCCCAATAGGAACTTTTAGGTTAAATTCAGTCATAGAAGCCTTCTCTCCCTCTACATCTAGTTGTAAATCTACACATGGAAACGGTGAAGTCCAACTATCAGGAGACTACACCTAGGTGTGGGTGTAAATTTCTCATGTGCAGTCATCTACACATCTAAACAAATAGTGCCCAAAACTTCTGATGTTACTTTTAAATTTGTAGCTGCATTCCAGGTGACCTCTGGCCAAATTATTTGTTTAGGTCCTCCAGTTACCTTGTCATATTGTGTAATCACGTTGATCTTATCCTATAGGAGAATGTACAGAGGTTGAAGGTCAAAGAAAGTTTGTACTGCTGTTACCTGTGCTAAAACTGTTATGCGCACATGAGGGAAATTTGCGCAGCTGCTGCCTACGCTTACCTGTTCTGTGAGGGAGACTTACTTTACCGAAACACCTGCGTATAAAAGGACAGCAGTATACAGAATCAGCTTTGACTAGCTTTCTCACTGGTGGTTTCACTTTGAATATCCAAACTGTAAGTTCTTATATTTACAGCGTAGGGAAACATATTGACACAGTGCTTAATTTGTAAATAAAAACATGCTGGTGCCCAGAGCTCTCCTTTGAAACACGCGGCTGCTGCAATTAAATGTGTGAGCACAGAATACTGAGGCAGCGTAATCCTGAAGCCATCTCGGGCCTCTTCAATCCATTTACAGCCACTCCCTGCCCCTTCAGCTCACTGTTGCAGCTCTCTGCTTTCCGCCTTTGTGATGCTTGTTCGTCTTTCTCGTCTTCCGTCTTTCCCATATGTGTATTTTGGCCTCAGTAAATGCCTGATGCAGAAAAATAAGTGCCGGCTCCCAAAAATAAGTGCCGGTGCTCCCCACTTTCAACCACTGGCTCAAATGAAGCACTTTATTGACAGCTATGTTCCCTTTCATCTGTGCGCATGTGCGCCTGTGCAGAAAGAGAGCAGAGAGAGATTCTTCATTCCTCAGGAGCTCATAAAGGGTGCACACTCTGCAACCTTTTCCTCAGCCATAGACTAAAGAGCAGAAGAAGAGATCTTTAGGAGCCGCCTGAGAGTGAACGAAGCAAGTGGAAGCAGGAAAGACAGACATAATATTTTTCAGAGAAATGACAATAAAGAAAGCTTTTAGTTGCTTTTCTCAGTGCTCACTTTTTCGGTCAGGTTCTGGCTCCCTTCGTCTTGCAATACTTTTTATGCCCCGCAGACCCAAGCGCTAACAGTCTTACAGCTATTACGCACCCATGTTCTTCTGAGAGTATGTTGCCTCCTGCACAGCCAGATGACACTGACAACCTCAGTCTGAAAAAATGTACAAAAAAAATAGATCCACCTCATCTCTATCTGCTTTCAGCAAATATATGTGCAGCATCCATTCTCTCAAAACCTACCCCTTCACAACGGTGATTCCTTTGTCTGTGAAAGATGTAAACACTTATTACTGCTGGCTTGCTAGGCCACACTCTCATCTGGCCTTTGCAAATGAATTATATTCACGGATTGCATTTTGCCCCGTATTTTTTTTGTCTAAACTGGATTTAATTGTTCAAAGTGAATTTAGGAGACTATTTAGTGAAAACTGTATATCAGATGTCTTAGCTTGATTGTGTCTGGAGTACAAAATCTATATCAGTGAATACTGCACACTTTGGGCTTATTCGCAACATTTTGATGTAGGGCAGTGCCGCAAGAATTCTTGTGGCGCTGCTCTTCGTCAAAAGAAAAGGGCAGGAATGCACAGCATCTAAGAGATATGGCGCATTCCTGTCCTCTTCGACTGCGCTGGGGCACAGTTGGCTGACTTGCGCCAACGCAGGCATCCTTGCATCATGGTGCAAGGGTGCCTTTATTGTAGGAATTATTGCTTTTGTGCAGCAAAGGACACCTTCCTGCACAAAAACAATCAATGGAGGCACTTTCCTTCTTCTGTGTGTGCTGCAGAATGCAGAACACATAGAGGAAAAAAAGAGGAGAAATAAGGGGGGAATATGTAAGAAAACTGATGTTGCACACAGTGCAGCGCCACTTTTCTTGCACCCTTTAGTGCCTCCCTACCGCCACCATGTGTGCGCCGTATTTAAAATACAGCACATCATGGCGCAGGGTAGGGTGCAATAGCGTAATTTCTGTTTTTACTCTGTTGATGAAATCTGCAGGAGTAGCACCAACATGTTGGCGCTACTCCTGCAGAGTACATAGGGGCCCATTGTATTCAACGGCATGCCCCCATTTAACACCTTAAAAGTGCCCAAAAAATGGCACAATTTTTTTGGCCCCCCTAACAGGGGAACGCCCCCTTTGCATACATTATGCCTAACGCAGGCATAATGTAGCGCAAAGGATTACAGAGTGGTGCAATGCGTGCATTGTGGCACTTTGTAATTATGGTTATATCGATTTTGGGCTTCCAACTCCACATTAGAGTAAACAATTACAGGAATGTGGAGTTAGAATGGTGCTAGGGGCTCTCAAATTTGCCACAACGTTTTTCTCCTCATTATGCCTCCCATAGGGAGGCATAAGCTTTCGACACATTCCTAGGTTTTCACATCCTTGTACATTTGGGAATGTGTCAAAATCCGTGGGTGTTGCGTGGGAACACCCACCGCAATGCCCATAATTGCCTCTTTGACACAGAGTAAGGCAACACAGCGACTTGGACTGCGTTGCCTTTTTCCATTTCTACAAGGAAATAAAAAGCCATGCAAAGCAGCTTTGCGTGGCCTTGTAGATATGGGTCTGCAGCTTGTGCCGCCTGTGCGTCACAAAAAGTGATTACCAGAGTCAGTGATTAGGTAAAGTGATGGGTGTGAGTGTAAATAAGTGCAAGAGAGTGTGAGTAGACGTGTGAGCAAATGCTTGCGTACAATTGTGTGAAAAAGAAAGTGGAAGTGATTAGGTGAAATGGTGAGCATGTCAGATAGTGGGCATGATGGAGCTAGAAAGAGTGAGCAACAAGCAAAGAATCTCAGGGAGTCATTAAGAAAATATCTGAGCTACTAAACAAGTGAGCATGGGAGTCAGGATTTTTGAGACAGTGTGCAAGGGACTGGGCTATATTGCAAAAATAAGTGAGCGAGAGACAGTGGCAGATAGAAGGGGTTAACAGCATGAAAGAGTTAACATCTGAAGACAGAGAGAGAGTGTAAGGAAGGTCATTAAGTTAAGGGAGCCACATTAGTATTTAAAGAGAGACAGACTGTAAGAGACTTATAGAATTAGAAAGGTAGAAAGATAAAGACAAGTATTGTATACACAGTAAGTGATAGGAGCTCTGTCGGACAGGTACTGATGGGGTAGGCATATGACTGACATCTGTTATGTAAAGATCACCTTACAGCTTTGCCACCTGCAGGTTCAGTAAATGGATGTCATACATTATACGCTGCACTGTTGGGCAGGCATTCTACTGCACCATGATGGAATGACCACCAAAAGAACCAGAAGCATGTTCTGTAAGAACATTAAATGATCTACGTAGCAGCCTCACAGAAATTCAGATTGACATATTCTGTGGCCTTTAATGTTGATTGGTGTTGGACTTGGCCCTTTCTGCAGGGTCATCTCCAGACTTTTTGCATTCACCCTTCTGTCTTCTGAACCAGTTTTTGTTGGCTTTTAGGACTATGCTCACTTTACCACAGCTAACCAGTGCTAACGTGCTTGTGCTCTCCTCTGAAAACATGGTAAGATTGACTTATACCCAATTGGCACAATTAATTTACTTATAAGCGCCTAGTACAGTGGAACCGCAGGTACTAAGGGCCTGTAAAATAAATGCTACCAGTGGGCCTGCGGCACCGCTTGTGCCAACCACTTAAGTAGCCATTTAAACATTACTCAGGCATGCCATTGCAGACCTGAGTAAACAAACTTTTTGCCAGACCCAAACCTCACTTTTTAACACTTATAAGTCACACATAGGGTAGGCTCTGGACAGCCCAGAGAGCAGGCTCCAGTATATTTAAAATGTTGGACATATACCTTTTTTAGTTTTACATGTCTTGCTAGTGAAAAACGCCTAAATTTGTTTTTCACTACTGCAAGGCCTGCCTCTACCATAGGTTAACATTGGAGTTACTGTACTACATTTAATAAGCTGTAACTTCCAATTAAGAGCAGGTTGACAGGTTGAGTTTGGTGTTTAATGTCTAGTGAATTGCAATTAAAAGCCCTCTTTAATGGTAAAGTAGGATTTTGATCACAATTCTGAAAATGCCACTTTTGAAATGTTGACATTTTCTTGTCCTAACCGTGTTGTGTCTGCAGCCTGTTTTTGGGTCCATGACCAGGTGTTGCTGCCAGTTAGTCTTTATGTATTGCTCCCAGACACTGGGAAGATAGGTGTCGGCAGAATGGGCCACTCTGATTTAACGAGGGGGAGGAGCGACACCTACCACACTTGCACATCACAAAGGCTCTGCCTGAGCACTTTCATAAAGGACTTGCCACTGGTCTATTATGACCCCAGACAGGCTGGGGCCAGGACAGGGAGGCAAAGGATGCCTGATGACACCTCCGGGGGGTGGAAACCTCTAGAAGCTTCCTCCACTTCAAAGTGGGCACCAGGTATGAATATTGGACCTCAGACCCCAGCTCTTCAGTACACTTCTGGACCTGTGGACTCTGCCACGAAGATGGACTGCTGGACTGCTGAAATGACCGCCACTCTGTTAGACTACTGCTTCGAGGGACTGCATCCCTGCTGTGCTGTCCTGCTGCCCTATTGGCTGGGTGAGAAGGAATAGACCAGCATTTGTGTACACAGGCCCCCAGAGTTTCTCCAAGTGCTAATTCGCTGGCCTTCTGATCAGAAGCCTCAGGGACATAACAGGCTTCCAACAACCTTGAACCCAGCACCTGGACTCTGCCATCTGGAAGTCCTGCCCTCCTAAGTAGCGCCAACCCAACCCTGGACCCCTGGAAGTGGTCCAAAAGATGTTCTGCCAAGCTCAGCTGTGGTCTCCATCGTAACCTATGCAAAGCCATGCCACACAGCTGCCAGCCACTTCGGAATCAACGACGAGCAATGAAAAGCCCCGCAAAGCCTTGATGGTCAGCTGCCAGCTCCATCAAAATTGGTGCAAAGTGACTCAAAGCCCCACCAGCTACTCTACATAGCTCTCTGGGAACCGACGCAAAGCCTCGTTGCAGAGCTTCATGGGAAGTAAAGCTGGACGACGTGAAGTTCTGCAAAGCAACTTTGCGCAGATCGCACATCAGTATTTGAGGTACTGCGTTCAGCAGGCCTAAGTAGGTCCCTGTATCCAGCCCATGCTCCATCATGGTCGGCCTGAACTTGTGACTTTTTCCCAGTCTGGCCGAACGAGATAACCAGAGTTGGCACTTTTGTGCTTTTTGGCGCTATTTTCACTGAAATCTTTAAACTTCCATATCTCTGATTCTACTGTTTGGATTTTTGTCATTTTGGTCTTGATTTATTTATTAAAATGTGCTATATTTTCCTATGTTGGTGATAGATTCTTCTTTTTGTTGTGTTTTCACTTTATTACCATTTGAAGTGATGCATACTTTACACACTGCTTTTAGGTAAACCTGACTGCTTCTGTGCCAAGCTGCCAGAGTGTGCCTCACCCTGACAAGCATTGTGGTTCCTGCTTGAGTAGGGCTCCCCAACCCCCACAACCAGTAATCCAATTTCTCACAATTGGCATATTTTCCTAACACATACTATGGTGGAAATATCTCCATAGTCATGTATGTAAGTGTAGGGAATTATATTATTAGTTGTGCAACATGTGAGGCCTGCGCAAGTAGTAGTTCCACAATTTCCCCTTACTGGGAACTAAGGGGCATATTTATACTCCGTTTGCGCCGAATTTGCGTCGTTTTTTTCGACGCAAATTCGACGCAAAACTAACTCCATATTTATACTTTGGCGTTAGACGCGTCTAGCGCCAAAGTATGAGGAATGAGCGTAATTTTTTTGCGTGAACGCCTTCCTTGCGTTAATGAGATGCAAGGTAGGCGTTCCCGTCTAAAAAAATGACTGCGACGCAAATGCGTCGTATTTATACTCCCGGGCAAAAATCACGCCCGGGAGTGGGCGGGGCAAAAAACCCCGCATTTGCGCCTCTTTTTAACGCCTGGGTCAGGGCAGGCGTTAAGGGACCTGTGGGCTCAAAATGAGCCCACAGCTGCCCTCCCATGCCCCCAGGGACCACCCCTGCCACCCTTGCCCACCCCAGGAGGACACCCAAGGATGGAGGGACCCATCCCAGGGACATTCAGGTAAGTTCAGGTAAGTATAATTTTTTTTATTTTTTTTATTTTTTTTTGGCATAGGGGGGCCTGATTTGTGCCCCCCTACATGCCACAATTCCCAATGACCATGCCCAGGGGACATAAGTCCCCTGGGCATGGCCATTGGGCAAGGGGGCATGACTCCTGTCTTTACTAAGACAGGAGTCATGTAAATGGCGTCTGGGCGTCGTTAAAAATGGCGCAAATCGGGTGGAGGCGATTTTTTTGCCTCTACCTGACTTGCCCCATTTTAAGACGCCCTAACGCCATTTTCCCCAACGCCGGCGCTGCCTGGTGTACGTGTTTTTTTCCACGCACACCAGGCAGCGCCGGTCTGCTAGCGCCGGCTAACGGCATTCAATAAATACGGCGCCCGCATGGCGCTTCAGAATGGCGTTAGCCGGCGCTAATCTTTTTGGCGCAAAACTGCGATAACGCAGTTTTGCGTCAAAAAGTATAAATATGGCCCTAAGAAACTCATTGTAGTGCTTCGCTCTATCAGGATAGCTAAGTCCAAGGCCTACTCAGGAGAGGTGGTGTGAAATAGTAATGACTATTCGCAGGCACTCAATAATAACACTCAGTGAATGATTGTCCAGTCAGTTCTTTTTCTTTAGAAAAAGGAAAAGCGCATTTATTACACACACACTACTAAATACTACGCATTCATTTATAAATATATACAGTCCATCCACGCGCTGCCATCTTCCTTCTTCCTTCCATCTTCCTTCTTTGTTGCTGCTGCCCACAAGATGAGTACTGTCCATTTGACTCTTTTGTGAATACTTTTGGGCCTCATTACCCCCACCTCCGTCCTCTTCTCCCCTTCCCCTCTCTTTCTAGGTAGATTTATTTAGATGTCTCTTTCTATTTTCCCCTTATATTTTGTGTAGCCATTTTAGCTGTAGCTCCATGCACATTATTTTAACACACTAGGCCGCTGTGCACCCTAACCTAGATATATTTTATTTGGTTTTATTTTATTGTTACAAGAGACACATTTACGGTCTTGTTTTATTTTCTGTTTATCTGACTGTTTTTTGCCTAGGCCTGCACTCTGTCCTCAAACAAGACATTCTTGCTCACTCTGTGCTTCGTCCAAGGCTACAGCACGGTACATTGCCGGTTAACGTGGTAGAAGTTTAGTGTCCAACATTCTTAGAAAATACACATCCTTAGGTAGAGACATTTTCTCAGAACATCAACTGTTTTATTATAAAAACACATCCCTGTACCCTACACGTTAGAGGGAGATTCCAGCCAGAGAACCACGACTGTATGCTGATTGCCGAATGCTTCGCTACAGATGCTAACGCAGACCGCAGGCCTTTGCTCAGGTATGGGGGATGATGTCTTCCCAAAGGAACCTGAAGGGCAGAATTAGAGCTTAACGTGCTGTGCTCTATCATAGCCTAGGTAGGAGTTAGTCTATCAACCATAGTGACAATATGATAGCGTTATTTCTATGCTCCACTCTCCTCGTCACAATTTTAATACTGTCATGCTGTGTCTTCCTGGTAAATGCAGCACATGCTTTGCTATCTAAGATGCAGTTGTTTTATTAAAATCATTATTGAAACATATACTGCCTCTGTTTGTCATTTTATATATGAGACTAAGGTAACTGAGAGAAACGGATGAGACATGAGTGACCACTACTTCCCTGAGAAACCAATTATGTCATGCGCTCGGCTGCCCAGTCATCCCTGCCCTTGGGTGGAGATGAGGCACTTCTAGTTGGCCGGAGCAAGCCCCGGATTGGAGCGACAGGTGTCACCTGCAGTGGGTCAGACTTAGGCCCTCATTACAACCCTGGCAGTCGATGTTAAAGCAGCGGTAATACCGCCAACAGGCTGGCGGAAAAAAAAAATGGAATCACGACCATGGCGGAAACCGCCAACATAGACAGCCACTTTAACACTCCGACCGCCACGGTGGTAGAAACAAACACCCCGGCGGTCACCGCCAACAGATAAGTGGAACACAAGGTTCCGCCCACTGTATTACAACACGCCTATCCACCACCTTTTCCGGGCCGGTACCAACGACATCAAAAGCACGGTGGAAACAGGACTTGGAAGGGAAACCACTCACCTTTCAACACTTTACGAACAACCAGGACACCATGGAGCCCGAACTACAGGTGCTGCCCATGGTGGTCTACCTACTCTTGTATCAGGAGCAGCAAAGACGCCGGCGACGACCACGGTGAGTACTGCACCTAGCACACGGGAGCGGGGGAGTGAAAATAGAGTGACACACATACACGCAACACCCCCACCCCCACCCTCACCCACAACACCATACACACAAATACATGCAGCAACATTACATATACACCCCGTCACCCCCTGGAAGAACGCAAGGACAAAAGGAAATGATTGTAACAAGTGTAATCAATTAAATATCAGATAGGCCAAACTCAAAAATCAGTATATACAAATATGTACACCAACTACACAATTTCGGATATTAATTAAATCATTGTCCGTGGATCAGTGTCCCAAAATGCATGGGTGAAGCCCACACAAGATACCTGACTCGAAACGGAGAGAACACTGCAGGTGCATCAGATGGAAAATAAACAGGCACCTCAGGGGTAGGGGGAGGGGGCACCTCAACTGGATGAACGGACGATGCCACTGCTCCACGAGGGGGCTCCATGCCCAATGAATGGTCCTGGGGAGTGCAAAGCCCCAATCTCTCAAGTCTCTCCAGTGGGTGGTTTGCCCACTGCTTTATCCTGGGGAGTGCAAAGCCACAGTCTCTCAAGTCTCTCCAGTTGGTAGTTTGCCCGCTGCTTTATCCTGGGGAGTGCAAAGCCACGGTCTCTCAAGTCTCTCCAGTGGGTGGTTTGCCCACTGCTTTATCCTGGGGAGTGCAAAGCCACAGTCTCTCAAGTGGATGCCTTTCTCCACTGGTTCTGGAGGGGGCTTTGTGCCCAGAGTGCTTCATCCTGCCAAGGACTGAGGTAGTGGATGCCTTTCTCCACTGGTTCTGGAGGGGGCTTTGTGCCCAGAGTGCTTCATCCTGCCAGGTACTGAGGTAGTGGATGTGAATCTCCACTGGTTCTGGAGGGGGCTTGGTGCCCAGAGTGCTTTACATGCAGTGTGGCAGGTCCCATTCCCTCACCTGGGTGTATGTGCCACGAGATTGCCTGGGAACAGGTAGAATGATACTCCATGGAGGCAGAGACACACTCCACCCTGCTGCGACTTCGCCTGCCACCTGCTGGTACAAACAGTGCTGGGAGTCATGCCTCATGTACGCTGGGCAGGGTCCAGGATGCCTCCTGCAGCCTCGGACGGCTGCCCACTGGGGATGATTGTCATGTCAGCTGTGGTGGCACTGTCTGAGCACTTTGTGGGGCTGGTGGCGGTGGTTGCGGTGGTGTCTGTGGCGGAGGTGCTGGCGGTGGTGCATGTGTCTGCACCTGTTGAGGGACACACCAGGACGTCTCCTGCAGCCTCGGACGGCTGCCCACTGGGGATGATGCTGGGGACTATTGGTGAGGCAGCAGACGTGCAGGTGTCGGTGCTGGTGGCGGTGCAGGTGGCGGTGTCCACCGCTGTACAGGTTGGTGTTGTGGTTGACAGAAGGGGTGACTCTGGTCCCTCAGCCGGAGCCTCTGTGCCCTGTCCTGACCTGCTCTTCGACTTGTGTCCCTTCCCTACATTTGAAGTCACTGCTGGTGCCTTGCCACTGTCCCCTTTTGGCTTGGAGGAGCCCTTGCTTGCTGGTAGGTGCGGCTTCTCCCTCTGGCATGTGGGCACCTTCTTCATCTTGGCAGGTGGTGGAATGGCCTGCTCCTTGGCCTCACTAGGTTGCACACTGGCAGCCTGATGGGTGGCGCCCGCGATGTGACCGGACATGCTGAGACCACTGTGCTGGAGGATTTGGTGGCTGAGGTGCTGGGCTAGGACCTGGACAGCCTGGCCCTAGGGGAAGGACGGGGGGAAGGTGTAGGGAAGAGGTCAATGTTAGCCAGGAAACGTTTCTTAGACACACTGGGACGGGAAGATGGAGGGGGTTTGGGAGTGGAGGAAGAGGTAGTGGTTGTAGTAGGTGTACGTTTGCTGAATTTGGGTGAGGACACAGGGGATGTGTGAATGGTAGTGGGGGTGGTGAGTGCAAGTGAGCGTTGTGTGGTGATGGGCGTGCTGGTGATGGAGGTAGTGGGTGAGGATGTAGTGCATGCAGGTGTGAGTGGAGACGAGACAGGGAGGGAGGAGGAGGACGTGGAGGGGGGGACATAGTGGAGGCAGTGGATGTTGGTGCGTCTGCATGGGGATGGTGCTTGTGTGAGTGCCTGTGGGATGTGTGGTGCTTATGTTTTCCATGTCCACTCTTGTGTGTTGATGAGTGTGCATGCTGGTCAGATGGTGTGCTTGGGATAGGCTGAGGTACAGGGGATTGGGTCTGGGTGGAGGAAGTTGAAGGGTTGAGGCTGGACACAGGGACAATGGCTGCCATCAGTGCTGAGGCAAGAGCCTGAAATGCTCTCTGGTGGGCCACCTGGCCAGAATGAATGCCCTCCAGGTATGCATTTGTTTGCTGCAAATGCCTCTCAACACCCTGATTGGCATTCAAAATGGTAGATTGCCCAACAGTGAGGGATCTCAGGAGGTCAATAGCCTCCTCACTGAGGGCAGCAGGGCTGACTGGGGCAGGGGCTGAGGTGCCTGGGGCAAAGGAGATACCCACCCTCCTGAGAGAGCGGGCACGGGAAACTCGATGAGGGGCTGCTGGGGGGGCGGTGCTGGTAGGGGGGGTTGCGGCTGTACCTGTTGATGGGGTGGGCACAGAGGTGCCTGCCACCGCAAGGGAGCTCCCATCAGAAGAGGAGTCGCTGTCGCTGGTGTCTGCTCCTGCCCCCGTCGCGGAGTTCCCCTCGCCCTCCGTCCCACTGGTGCCTTCTGACTCCGTTACTGCCCCCTCCAGGGCCATGTGGGATGCAGCTCCCTCCTGCTCCGGTGCCACTGCTCCTCCACCAGATGATGCTAATGCACGCAAGGACAGGGTGACAAAACAAAATGGAGGGGAAGACAGAAGAGACCCATGGTCAATGCATGCAACACCACTACCGTTGGCGGACACAACACACAGGGAGCAGCCCTATGCACTAAGCCATGCACTGACAGGGCAGGGGAAAAGCCCATGCCCATGGGAGACTCTGCCTATACCCATTTGATGCACATCTGGAAGCCATAGGAGCCTGACTAGGTGTAAAGGGCAAATACCACCTTTGGGGTTGGACAGGGAATGAGGCTGCAAATCAATGGATCTACCTTTGCGCGTCTGCCCTGGCCTAGGGGAACCCACAGCCCACCTCCTCCACCCAGACACCTTGTAATGCGCGCAGAGTCAGCTGAATGAGAGTGTACTCACCCCCTTGTCGCTGCTGTGATGCCCTCAAGCGCCCATCCAACTCCGGATATGCCACCGCCAGGATCCGGTACATCAGCGGGGTCATGGTGTGACGAGCACCCCTTCCGCGTTGGGAGGCCATCCCCAGCTGGGCCTCCACCGTCTTCTTGGTCCAGCGGCGCAGGTCCTCAAATCTTTTCCGGCAGTGGGTGCTCCGTCTATGGTAGACCCCCAGGGTCCGCACTTCCTTGGCGATTGCACGCCAAATCCCCTTCTTCTGGTGGGCGCTGACCTAGAGGAAAAGTGAAGTTATAATGGATGTTACTCTCCTGTACAGTTCTTCTCACACATTGCCCAAAAACCTCCCACCCTGCCCCAGACATACATACACACACCATCCTCACATGCTGGCCTGTCCCCCCTGTCTCCTCCATCCACGACACTCCATACAATCATGTGCCATCCACCATGCACACAGTTTACTCACCTGTTTGTCTGGAGGACTGTACAGTTGCGTGTACTGGGGGAGGACCCCATGCACCAGTTTCGCCAACTCCTCCACAGTGAAGGCAGGGGCCCTTTCCCCAGACACTGTAGCCATTGTCGCTTCCAGACACAGGACACAGCAGCATTTGCAGTGTAGGTCTTCTCCTGTTGAAGGTCAGGTATCAAGTGAGGGAACAGATCTAAAATGGCGGTCACGCATGTGGCGGTGCGTACCGTCACTGCCGGCGTACATCATCATTGGCTCCTCGAACCCATAGGGCCCAATGATAACCAATGCTGGATTACGCCGTGGTCTTCGACCGCCTACCGCGACGGTGTACAACGACAGCGCAGTTACATAATTTCCCCTTGTCCCACCTTACAGGTCAGGCAGCTACCATTTCAGGGGGGCACATGGCAGGCCAAATAACTGCGTCACACCTATTTAGGCCAGGAATACCGACAAAGGCACATAGAGAAATGTTAACGTTAGTGCTAAACAGCCTTGTGAAACCTATGTGTTGTATGACCCTCTGCTCACCGTTCTCCTCCATAGGGCATGTCTGCTGGGGCAGGTAATGAGATGGCGGCATCCTCCGGTGTACACTTACAGACTTGATCGTGCAACAATCCAGGAACTGTGTGCCCAGTTGGAGCCTGACCTGATGTCAGCTATCCGCCATCCCACAGGAATCCCCCCTCTAGTGCAGCTCCTGTCAGTACTCTATTTCCTGGCCAGTGGGTCTTTTCAAACAACAGTATCCATGGCATCAGGGATGTCCCAGACAATGTTCTCTAACGTGTTGTCCAGAGTGTTATCTGCCCTGCTGAAACATATGCGCAGTTACATTGTTTTCCCTCAGGTGGATGATTTGCCCACAGTGAAAGGTGACTTCTATGCCCTGGGACATATCCCCAACATCATTGGTGCCATTGATGGGACACATGTGGCATTTGTCCCCCCCGCAGGAATGAACAGGTGTACCGAAACCGGAAAAGCTACCATTCGATGAATGTGCAGATGGTGTGTTTGGCAGACCAGTACATCTCCCATGTGAATGCCAAGTATCCTGGCTCAGCGCATGACGCTTACATTTTGAGGAATAGCAGCATCCCTTATGTGATGGGGCAACTCCAGAGGCACCGTGTGTGGCTAATAGGTGAGCCTAAAGTCCCCATGCAGTTTCATTAGCTGTCTGGGTATGGGAGATTCCCTAATGTTTGGAGGATGTCTAACTGTTGTCCCTCGATATTTGCAGGTGACTCTGGTTACCCCAACCTGTCATGGCTACTGACCCCAGTGAGGAATCCCAGAACAATGGCAGGGGAACGCTACAATGAAGCACATTGGCGAACTAGGAGGATAATAGAGCACACCTTCGGCCTCCTGAAGGGCAGATTCCGGTGCCTTCATCTGACAGGTGGCTCCCTATACTACTCACCGAAGAAAGTGTGCCAGATCATTGTGGCCTTCTATATGTTGCACAACCTGGCTTTGAGACGCCAGGTGCCTTTTCTGCAGGAGGATGGGCCTGATGGTGGTCTTGTGGCAGCTGTGGAGCCTGTGGACAGTGAAGAAGAGGAGGCAGAAGAAGATGTACACAACCAAAACAACATCATCATGCAATACTTCCAGTGAGACACAGGTAAGAGGATGGAACTGCTTCCCACATCTCATACTATTGAAGGACCTAGCATTAGTCTGCCTTTTTCACTCTGTGTATGGACCCTGACTTGTCACTTTGGCTTTCCATTTCACAGATCTGGGTCCCAATGTGTGCCCTCTGCTATGTTTACTCCTGGCCTACAGCTGAGTAACATTGGTATGTGAACAAGTACATTGACATTTCTATATTTCAGAGATGTTGCAATTACACATTTGTGAAAGCACAGACTGACTCCAGATTGTTTGGTGATTCAAGGGTGTTTATTTCAGTGCTAATAAGTGGAGGGGGGTGTTCAGTGGGCTGGGGTGATGGTGGAGGAATGTCCATGGTAGAGTCCAGTCTCTTGGTCTCACAGGTGCATTGTCCAATGGGGTATAGGAAGGGGAGTAATGGCAGTTTAAGGTGGACAGGGTGACAAAGTGGGACAGAAGGGTGACATTCAGGAGGGTTTTATTTCCTGGCAGGGGTCTTGGCAATGTTCTCTGTCTTGTTCCTGGATCGAAGGGACTGTTTGCAGGGTGTTCTCCTTCCCTTCTGCAGGGGGTGGGGTGCTGGTGGCCTGTTGGTCCTGTGGCGGTGCCTCCTGTCCACTTGTGCTGGCGGAGGTGGAGGGCTGTTCATCGTCCAGGCTAGTGTCAGGGGCCCGTTTGTGTCCCACTGTGTCCCTCATGGTGTTGACAAGGTCTGCCAGCACCCCTGCAATGGTGACCAGGGTGGTCTTAATGGACTTCAAGTCCTCCCTGATCCCCAGGTAGTGTTCCTCCTGCAGCTGCTGGGTCTCCTGAAACTTGGCCAGTACCGCGCCCATGGTCTCCTGGGAATGGTGGTATGCTCCCATGATGTTTGAGAGTGCCTTGTGGAGAGTGGGTTCCCTGGGCCTGTCCTCCCCCTGTCGCACACCAGTACTCCCACCTTCCCTGTTATCCTGTGCCTCTGTCCCCTGAACCATGTGCCCACTGCCACTGACCCCAGGTCCCTGATTGTCTTGGGTTGGTGGGTTTGCCTGGGTTCCCTGTAGTGGTGGACACACTGCTGATTGACGTGTCCTGGGGACAGAGGGATGGGCTCGCTGGGTGGGTGCTGTGCTGGTGTTTCCTGAGTGGGGAGGGTCTGTGGTGGCTAGTGACAGTGGCAGGGCAACCGACTGTCCACAGGTCCCTGATGGGCCGGGCTGGTCATCTTGATCCAGGTGTGCAGAGCTGCTGTCATCACTGTGGGCCTCTTCTGTGGGGGGACTGGATATGTCTGGCACCTCCTGTCCGGTGACGTTGGGTATGGGTCCTGTTGGGGTGTAAATGCATAGTTTTAGTATCTGTGTGTGCCATCTTGTGCATTGGGTGAGGTACCCTCTACTCCTGTGCTTGCATAATTGTGTTTGCCCTTTTGTGATAGTTGGTTTGGGGTCTGTGTGGGTATCTCTACTGAACATGCTGTGGTGACGGTGGTCCATGCATAGGTGTTGCATACAGGGC
The DNA here is from genome assembly GCF_031143425.1 of Pleurodeles waltl. Lineage (NCBI taxonomy): Eukaryota > Metazoa > Chordata > Amphibia > Caudata > Salamandridae > Pleurodeles > Pleurodeles waltl. The sequence goes on along the minus strand of NC_090436.1, from coordinate 176,013,054 downwards.
CTTGGTGTTGAGATGTGTGGGTTGTGATAGTGGGACATATGTGAGATGATGGAGTGATGGGAGTGAGGGTAAGGGTGGGGGTATATGATGGCATGCAGGTGGGGTGTGGGGGATATGGTAATAAAGATATGACTTACCAGAGTCCAGTCCTCCTGCTACTCCTGCGAGACCCTAAGGATGCAGCATTGCCAAGACTTGCACCTCCCATGTTGTTAGTTGTGGGGGAGGAGATGGGTGTCCACCGCCAGTCCTCTGTACAGCAATCTGGTGTCTTGAAACCACGGAATGCACCTTCCCCCGTAGGTCGTTCCACCTCTTCCTGATGTCATCCTGTGTTCTTGGAAGCTGTCGCACTGCGTTGACCCTGTCGACGATTCTCTGCCATAGCTCCATCTTCCTACCAATGGAGGTGTGCTGCATCTGTGATCCGAAAAGCTGTGGCTCTACCCGGATGATTTCCTCCACCATGACCCTGAGCTCCTCCTCTGAAAACCTGGGGTGTCTTTGAGGTGCCATGATGTGGGTGATGTGTGAGGTGCTGTCTGTTGTGATGTGTGGGGGGATGTGTTGGTGTGTGTTGTTTGAGGTGCGTGGATGTTGTATGGGTGATGGTGTTGTGTGCCAGTGGATGCTGGTGTTGTGTTTGCTAATCTCTCTCTCTGTGCTTCTCCAAAATATTCGTTGTAAGGGTTTGTGGGTAATGTGGGTGTGTGTTTTATAGTGTTGTGGCTGTGTGGGTGTGGTGTGTGTGTATGTGTATCAGGTGTGTGTATTTTGAATTGTCCAATGTATTTGTGTTTTTTAAATGTGTGTGTATTTTGAGCGCGGCATGTGTACCATCAATGGATTACTGCGGTTGTAATAGTGTGGGCGTATTCTTGTTGGCGTGACGATGTAGGTTTTGGTATCGCCAGTTTATCACTGACCTTTGGTGTGGCGGACTTGTGTGGGTGTCTGTATTGTGGCGGATTCCGAGATGTGGGTCGTAATACCTGTAGTGGAATTCCGCCGCTGCAACGGTATGTTGGCGGTCTTCAGCACGGCAGAAAGCGGGATTTACTGCCAGGGTTGTAATGAGGGCCTTAGTCTCCCACACCGTGGGCGATTCTGCCGCTCAAAATCCAGTAGTCTCAGTAGAATAATGAGAGCCTACGCGACAATATTAATAGCCTTTCTCTGTTCATCCCATATTTTCTTGCGCCTAATTTTTAATAATTCTTGTGCATGCTTTGTATTGTTGTGATGCCAGTTTTCCAATCATTCCTCTGTGCGACTTAGAATCACAACTTGTACATGATTTTAATCATACTTTTACCAATCTGACGGTTGAGATTTTCCACTTGATTTAAATCGTGGCCCGAGCCCAGTGCTCTCACTGTAGCACGGGGCGCGCTGTCTCTTCTATGACCACACACCTCGCTGACTTCGGCGGCTTAAGCTCTCTTGCGCTGAAGGCTACTTTGTTCAGATCCCAGCCTGAGAGCAGCGTTTTCTCTAAAATGTGGGGCGCACTGTTTCTCCCATGACTGCGCGCCCTCTGACTCAAATTCCCCTATGCTGAAGGCCGGGCCAACATGCACCACAGCGGGTGCCCTCCCGACCCTCTCACATCTCAACTCGGGCTCCCGACCAGCTCTTGTACTAGCATAAAATTTAAGAAAAGTACCTTGACGAGCACAATGTTTACGTTGAACGCCATTTTTGGATGTTAGGATGCTTCCTATACTTTTCAGTGAGGCAGGTATTGTATTCAGTTGGCACAGTCCCATTTAAACTGCTACAGTATTCTGGCATTTGTAGTTAATTTCAACCCCAACTGACTCACTCATAACATTATACGGCTGGCTCTTTTCTCCCCTTGCTTGACCTGGCGGACTCATAACATTACATTGCTGGCCTTCCCTTGTTTGACCTTTACTTAGCATTACCTTCCTATTATTTTCCGTTTTGAGAACATACCTGAGGCACAGAGAAAGGATGCAATTGAGGAGCAATTAGAGGGCATGATGAATAAGGTGCTTGAAAGGCTAATGGGATTGCTTGATGACACTATTGATAATAAATTGGAAGAAATTGGAAAGATAATGTTTTAAAAAAATTGAGCAACCTGAGGGCTGCGAGTGGGTAGTTAAGACCAAATGAAAAAGAGCCTCTGTTGATACACCAGCTATAAAGGCAAAAACGTCAAAAGCTACAGGCCATGATACTGCACACAAAACTGGCGCTGACAGGACTAGTGCCTCGGGCACTACAGTCGGGCAGAAAAAAGGCCCATAGTTTCCCATTTCAAATGATAGTAGTGTGGCTTCTGAGCCTGCGATTGATCTCTCTTACTCTTCTGATTTTGAGTCTGATCACAAGGTTATAGAAGTCACCAGAAAGGGAACGTCATACGAGGCATCTGTGGCCTGGGGATCAAAAATAGGCATTGCCGATCCGCTGGGTGATGATACGTTTAATCCACTCCTCATTAAGCTCACAAGAGAGATTCCCAGAGAGATCGTTTCAGATCTGAGTGCCCCCACCTTTGCCTCCCAGATAAAGTTGCAATGACCCCGAAATTGGATGCTAAAATGGCATTTATTAGCAAAAACAGCAAGGGTCCTAGAAAAGGACTTGACAAATGCCTGAAATCTTGCCAAGATAGGCTATTGAACCTTATTGGCCCCTTGGCTAAAATGTTCAAGAGGGCCAAGGAGGCCTAACTCAATGAGACATCAGTGGTTCCCAAGGAATTGCGTCAGTGGATCCAAAGGGCTGTCTGGCCCTCATTTGGGTGGAGGGCAACGGAAGCACCGCCAACAGGCTGGCGGTGCTTCCAGGGCTATTCTGACCGCGGCGGTAAAGCCGCGGTCAGAAAAGGGGAACCGGCGGTTTGCGCCGCCATGGGGATTCCGACCCCCTTCCCGCCAGCCTGTTCCTGGCTGTAAAACCCGCCAGGAACAGGATGGCGGGAACGGGTGTTGTGGGGCTCCTGGGGGCCCCTGCACTGCCCATGCCACTGGCATGGGCAGTGCAGGGGCCCCCTAACAGGGCCCCACCATGATTTTCACTGTCTGCTATGCAGACAGTGAAAATCGCGACGGGTGCTACTGCACCCGTCGCACCCCTGCAACTCCGCCGGCTCCATTCGGAGCCGGCTTCCTCGTTGCAGGGGCTTTCCCGCTGGGCCGGCGGGTGATCTTCTGGAGATCGCCCGCCGGCCCAGCGGGAAAGTCAAAATGACCCCCGCGGTCTTTGGGCGGTTTCCGCCCGGTGGGCGGGGCCCGCCGCCCGCCGGACTCGGAATGAGCCCCTCTGTCTCTTAGGAAATGCAAACACTGTGCTCTCTAATGAGAGAAGGAAAAACATCCTCCTCAGGATCAATCCCAAATTAATAGATCTAGCTAGCAAGGAAGGAGGCCCTTCTGCACAGGGATATCTCTTTGGAGATTACTTGATTAAAGATATGGTCAAGTATGTAAGCGTCTTCAGCTCCATTCAAAAGTCACATAGGGACATTAAAAAGGTATTCGAGGATAGGGTTTTTGGCTGGGCCGCGAGAATGAGGGGGCGGTTCCTCAGCCGAGGCCAAGCTTCATCCAGACCCTTCCTGGGATGTGGCAACCAGTTCGCCCAGACAAGCTTTGGGTTCCACCAGGGCTTCTATCCCCAGAGACAAAGGGGGTCATTACAACATTGGCGGTAAAAGCCGCTTACCGCCGTGCAGAAGACCGCCAATACACCGCCGCGGCAGTGGAATTCTGCCACAGCTATTATGACCCACATCTCGGAATCCGCCGAAATTCAGACACCCACACAACTCCGACACACTAAAGGTCAGTGGAAAACTGGCGAAAACAAAACCTCCACCTCCACGCCAACAGAAACACGCCAATGCTATGACCCACGAATCCATGCGGCGGTCTTTCAATCGCGGTATTCCATTGGCGGTACACACCGCCGCGGTCAAAATACACACACATCTCCAAAACACCACCACATTGGACAATTCAAAATACACACACCTGATACACATACAAAAAACACTCTCACAAACCCAACACAATATAAAACACACACCCACATCACCCACAAACCCCTACGACCAAAAATTTGAGACGAAGGCCAGAGAGACAGAGAGCACAGCAACTGAGAACCCCACCACACAGAGGCACACAACACCATCACCCATACAACAATACACGCACAATACACCACACACCACTACACATTACCACACACATCAACACTGACACCACCCCACACATCACCCAAACCACCCCATGTCACGCCAAAGACACCCCCGGTTTTCCGAGGAGGAGCTCAGGGTCATGGTGGAGGAAATCCTACGGGTAGAGCCACAGCTATTTGGCTCACAGGTGCAGCACACATCCATAGCCAGGAAGATGGAGCTATGGCGCAGAATAGTCAACAGGGTCAACGCAGTGGGACAGCATCCAAGAAATCGGGAGGACATCAGGAAGAGGTGGAATGACCTATGGGGGAAGGTGCGTTCAGTGGTCTCCAGGCACAACATCGCGGTACAGCGGACTGGCGGCGGACCCCCACCTCCTCCCCCACAACTAACAACATGGGAGGAGCAAGTCTTGACCATCATGCATCCAGAGGGCCTCGGAGGAGTCGGTAGAGGAATGGACACTGGTAAGTCAAATCTTAACTATCGTATCCCCCACCCTACCTGCATGCTATCACACACCCCCACCCTCACCCCCTCCCATATCACTCCAACTTCTCACTAGTGTACTAATAAGACAAACCACACATCCCAACACCAAGCCCTGCATGACACAACTAAGCATGGTCACCCATCACCAAAGCATGCTCACTGCACATACCCAGAACAACCCCCTAACCATCATCACACAAACCCACACACAGGAATGCTTGCACGGGGGTACACAAACACCCACCCATAGCACACCATTACACACACAGATGCAATAATCATGCTCTTATATCCCTGCAGGACCACTAAGGAATGTCACCACACAGGAGGGTCCAGACATCTCCACTCCACCCACAGAAGAGGCCCACAGTGACGACAGCAGCTCTGCCCTACTGGATCCTCATGACCAGCCCGGACCATTGTGGGCCTCGGGACAGTCGGTTCCCCTTGCACAGGCACAGCCCAACACTGACCTTCCACCCTCTGGTAACACCAGCACAGCACCCACCCAGCGGGCCCATACCTCCGTACCCAGGACACGTCAATCAGCAGTGTGTCCACCACTACAGGGAACCCAGGATAACCCACCACCCCAACAACAACAGGGACCTTGGGGCAGTGGTAGTGGGCACACAGTCCAGGGGACGAAGGCACAGGAACACAGGGGAACTGGGAGGGCTGCTGTGCGACAGGGGGCGGACAGGCCAAGGGAACCCACTCTCCACGAGGCCCTCTCCTCCATCATGGGAGCATACCACCACTCCCAGGAGACAAAGGCGACGGTCCTTGCCAAGTTTCAGGAGACCCAGCGCCTGCAGGAGGAGCAGTATTTGGGGTTCAGGGAGGAGCTCAGGATCATCAGCTCTGCCCTGGGCACCATCGTAGGGGTGCTGAAGGACATACAGCAGACCATGAGGGACACCGTGGCACTCCAAGGGGCCCCTGACACTAGCCTGGACAATGAACTGCCCACCACCTCCACCGGCGATAGTGGACAGGACGCCCCGCCACAGGACCACAACAGCAGAACCCCACCCCCTGCAGATGGACAACCACCACGCAAGAGGGCCCTGAGATCCAGGAACAGGACAGAGCAAGATGGCAAGACCCCCGCCAGGAAATGAGACCACCCTGATTGTCCCCCCACTGTCCCACTTTGTTACCCTGTCCATACTTAAACTGCCCCAGCTCCACTTCCTATGCCCAGATGGGCAGTGCACCTGTGTGACCAATGGACTGGACTCTGCCATGGACATTCCTCTACCGTCCCCCATCACCATTTTCCAACCCCCCTCCATTTTTGAGAATTTAAATAAACACCCTTGAACCACAAAACAATCTGGAGTCAGTCTGTGATTTGGTAAATTTGTATTATCAATGACAGTGTCAAAATGCGTTCTCTATTGTTAAGCCAACATACCTATGTCACACATCACAAGTCCTTGAAGGATGCAAGCAGATGACACACGTTGGTAACCACACCTGTGAAACCGTAATGGAAAGGTACAACTCAGTGACCAAATACTGCTATTAAATGACAGACAGGATAGAGGTAGAAGTGTGAAAGTGAATGTCATGGTAAAAAAAATGATCTCACCTGTGTGTCACTGGAAATATTGCTGTACGACTGACTCCCTGTTGTCTATGTCTTCTTCCTCAGCTTCCTCCTCATCACTGTCCACAGGCTCCACAGCTGCCACAACACCGCCATCTGGACCATCCTCCTGCAGAAAAGGCACCTGGCGTCGCAAAGCAAGATTGTGAAGCATCGAGCAGGCGATGATGATCTGGCACACCTTCTTCGGTGAGTAGAATAGGGAACCACCTGTCATATGGAGGCACCTGAACCTGGCCTTCAGTAGGCCGAAGGTGCGTTCGATCACCCTCCTAGTCCGCCCATGGGCCTCATTGTAGCGTTCCTCTGCCCTGGTCCTGGGATTCCTCACTGGGGTCAATAGCCAGGACAGGTTGGGGTAACCAGAGTCCCCTAATAGCAACACACGGTGCCTCTGGAGTTTACCCATCATATAAGGGATGCTGCTATTCCGCAGGATGTAGGCATCATGCACAGAGCCAGGGAACATAGCATTTACCTGGGAGATGTACTGGTCTGCCAAACAGACAATCTGTACATTCATCGAATGATAACTCTTCCGGTTCCTGTACACCTGTTCACTCCTGTGGGGGGGGACCAGAGCTACATGGGTCCCATCAATAGCACCTATGATGTTGGGGATATGTCCAAGGGCATAGAAGTCACCTTTCACTGTGGGCAAATCCTCCACCTCAGGGAAAACGATGTAGCTCCTTACGTATTTCAGCAGGGCAGACAACACTCTGGACAACACGTTGGAAAATGTAGGCTGGGACATCACTGATGCCATGGTCACTGTTGTCTGAAAAGACCCACTAGCAAGGAAATGGAGCACTGACAGCACCTGCACATCAGGGGGGATTCCTGTGGGATGGCGGATTAGTGACATCAGGTCTGTCGCCCACTGGGTACATAGTTCCTGGATAGTGGCACGGTCAAACCTGTAGGTGACGATTAAATGTCGCTCCTCCATTGTCAACAGGTCCACCAGCGGTCGGTACACCGGAGGATTCCACCATCTTCTCAAACGTCCCAGCTGACGGTGCCTAGGAAGGACAACAGCGACCACAGAGTCAACAAATTCCCAGGTATGTACCCAAAGATACACAGAACACGACACCAAATACAAAACCGTTCCTGTATGTGTGTTGAGTGTAGGCCTAGCTATGTGTGACGCAGTAGTAAATGAAGCCATGTAGGCCCCTGAAATTGCGGCTGCCGGACCTCTAAACTGGGACAATGGGAATGTGAGGTCACTGCGCTGGCGTTGTACCCCGTCACGGTAGGTGGTGGTAGACCGCGGCGCAATGCTGCATTGGTTAACATTGGACCCTATGGGTCCCAGGAGCCAATGACGAAGTGCGCCGGTGGTGATGATACGCACCGCCACGGACATCACCGCTGCGGACGTGACCACCATTTTCTATCTGTTCAATCACTCGATACCTGATCTTCGACAGGAGAGGACCTACACTGCAAGTGCTGCTGTGACCTCGGTCTGGAAGAGACAATGGCTGCTGCGTGTGGGGAAAGGGCCCCTGCCTTCACTGCTCAGGAGTTGGAGAAGCTAGTAGACGGGGTCCCCCCCCAGTACATGCTACTCTACGGTCCTCCAGACCAACAGGTAAGTACACAGGGAGCACGTTGTTTGGGCTATGCCTGGGTGGAGAGTGCTGGATGTCAGTAGGAAGGGGGCAGAGTTCAGGGAAGATGAATGCATGTGCCACAATGCAAGGGTAGAGATAGGGGCCACTCACATCGGCGGTGCAGATGGTAATGACTTCTCTTCTTCCCTTGTGCATGTCATGTAGGTCAGCGCCCACCAGAAGAAGGACATTTGGCGTGCCATCGCCATGGACGTCCGGACCCTGGGGGTCCACCAGAGACGGGGCACCCACTGCCGGAAAAGATCGGAGGACATTCGCCTCTGGAGCAAGAAGATGGCGGAAGCTCAGCTGGGGATGGCCTCCCAACGTGGGAGGGGTGCCCGTCGCACCATGACCCCCCTGATGTTCAGGATCCTGGCGGTGGCCTACCCGGAGTTGGATGGGCGCTTGATGGCATCACAGCAGACACAAGGGGGTGAGTACACTCTCATTCTGCGGACTTTGTGCACAGTGGAGGGGTCTGGGTGGGGGAGGAGGGCTGTGGGTTTCCCTAGGCCAGGGCGAGTTCCGTAGGCTAGGCACCTCCGTAATGCAGGCCATGTGGCACTCCACCCCACCTCTGTAGAGTGCCAAGTACAGTTATAGATGCCCCTGTGGCATCTATGTGTGCAGATGTCCACCATAGCCATGTAGGCCATATCCCAGCAATTGCATCTGTAGAGGCCAAGAGCACGGCATAGTGCAGGGGGCTGCTGTGTCTGTATTGTCCGCCAACGGTAGCGGTAAGCCATGCACTCAACCTGTTTTTCTTCTGTCGTCCCCCCCCTTTTTGTGCTTTCCCTGTTCTTGTGTGCATCAGCATCATCAGGCGGAGGTACAGTGGCACCGGGGCACGAGGGAGCTGCATCCCACATGGCCATGGAGGGCCACACCATGGACTCAGAATGCACCAGTGGGACGGAGGGCGAGGGGAGCTACACGTCGGTCACCGGATCACCAACCAGCGACACGGACTCGTCCGCCGATGGGAGCTCCCTTGTGGTGGCGGCACCATCTGTGCCCCTCACTTCTACAGGTACAGCCGCCACCTCCCCTACCAGCACCGCCCTCCCAGCAGCCCCTCAGCGTTCGCCCGTGCCCGCTCACCCAGGAGAGTGGTCATCACCTTCGCCCCAGGCACCTCAGGCCCTGCCCCTGTCACCCCTGCTGCCCTCAGTGAGGAGGCCATTGACCTCCTCAGGTCACTCACTGTTGGGCAGCCTACCATTGTGAATGCCATCCAGGATGTAGAAAGGGAGTTGCAACACAGTAATGCATTCCTGGAGGGCATTCATTCTGGTCAGGCTGCCCTTCATCAAACCCTGCAATCTCTGGCCTCAGCACTGATGGCAGCCATTGTCCCTGTCTCTAGCCTCCCCCTTCCAACTTCCTCCACCCAGACCCAATCCCCTGTACCCCAGCCTGTCCCAAGCACACCATCAGACAAGCATGCATACACCTCAACACCCAAAAGTAGCTCAGGCAAACATAGGCACCACACAACCCACAGGCACTCACACAAGCATCACCCACATGCAGACACAACAACACCCACTGCCTCCACTGTGTCCCCCTCCCAGTATCGTCTATACTCTCACCTGCATGCACTACATCTACAGGCACTAGGACTCGCACCAGAACACCCAGCACCACACCCCGCTCACCTGCACTCACCACCCCCACTCCCATTTACACGTCCCCTGAGTCCTCTCCCACTGTGTCTGTGATGCCCCCTCCCAAAGTACACAAACGCGGGCACCCACACACCCAACATCCATCCACCTCACGACAGCCTCCAGTACCTGCACCTGCACCCAAAACACCTAAAGTGACACCTCCTACAACCACCTCCTCTTCCTCCACTCCCAGACCCCCTCCAGCTACCCATCCCAGTGTTCGTCAGAAACTGTCCCACTGCAACGTTGACCTCTTTGCCCCCGCCCCCACCCTTCCAATTCATCAGTCCCGTCGTAGCGCCTCAGCCAAAAAGACTCCAGTACCAGTGGTGCGTGTTACAAGTGTGTGGAGTGCACCGGCCACCAGGGCAGGCAGTGTGACAGGGAGCCAAGGCACTGCCAGCCCACCCCCTGTAAAGCATCTCAAGTTGGAAAGTGGGCGACGGGACAGAGTGAAGACTCCTGGAGGCAAAACTACTCACAAGGGTCCCAGGGGGATTGCAGGGTCAGCTGTGACTCCTCCAAAGGTGGGGAAGTGCCAGAAGAAGTCTGCACAGGCTGGTGTGCGCAGCACGGCAGAGAAGGGCGGCATCCTTCCCGGCGGCCGGGACACCATCGCCAGCACCGTCGTCACTGGTCAGGAGACCACCGCCACCGCCGGAGTCATTGCCCAGGAGGGCACAAGTATCGTCACTGGTCAGGAGACCACCGCCACCGCCGGAGTCATTGCCCAGGAGGGCACAAGTATCGTCACTGGTCAGGAGACCACCGCCGGAGTCATTACCCAGGAGGGCACAAGTATCGTCACTGGTCAGGAGACCACCGCCGGAGTCATTGCCCAGGAGGGCCCCGGCTGCCACAGCCCCGCTGGGCAATGAGGGACCGTCATGCCACACACCAATGCACAGCCCAGAGACCGCCATGGCAAAGCACCGCTGAACAGGGCAGAGCACCGCTGAACAGCCCAGAGACCGCCATGGCAAAGCACCGCTGATCAGGGCAGAGCACCGCTGAACAGGCCAGAGACCGCCATGGCAAAGCACCGCTGAACAGGGCAGAGCACCGCTGAACAGGCCAGAGACCTCCATGGCAAAGCACTGCTGAACAGGCCAGAGACCGCCATGGCAAAGCACCGCTGAACAGGCCAGAGACCGCCATGGCAAAGCACCTCTGAACAGGGCAGAGACCGCCATGGCAAAGCACCGCTGAACAGGGCAGAGCACCGCTGCAGAAGGAAAAGACCGCCACATCAAGCATCGTTATCCCATGTACAGCTGGGACAGTGACGGGACAGGAACTGTCACGGGAGCCTAATCCAGTCTAGGCACCATTCCCCCTCCAGAACCAGTGGAGAGATCCATCCACTACCTCTGTCCTGCAAACAGGATGAAGCACTCTGGGCTTCATCCTGTCCCCCTGTCCTCCTCCAGAACCAGTGGAGGCTGTTATCCACTTGAGAGACTGTGGCTTTGCACTCCCCAGGATGGAACAGTGGGCAAGCCACCCACTGTAGAGACTTGAGAGACTGTGGCTTTGCACTCCCCAGGATTGAACAGTGGGCAAGCCACCCACTGTAGAGACTTGAGAGACTGTGGCTTTGCACTCCCCAGGATTGAACAGTGGGCAAGCCACCCACTGTAGAGACTTGAGAGACTGTGGCTTTGCACTCCCCAGGATTGAACAGTGGGCAAGCCACCCACTGTAGAGACTTGAGAGACTACATCAATGGGCATGGAGCCCCGTCGTGGATGTGGCGTGGTGCTGTAATCCGGCTGAGGTGCCCCCCCTTCCCCCTGAGGTGCCTGTTGTATTTCGATCTGATGCCCCGGCAGTGTTCTCTCCGTTTGTGGAGACGTATCTTGTGTGGGCCTCGCCCATGCATTTTTGGACCAGTGGTGCACGGACATTGATATGTGCATATCTGCACTACTTCTCGTAATGTATATACTTTTGAATGTGTTTATATCTATCTGTATAAATTTGGTACATGTATTTTGATACATTACAATGTTTGAACTGATTTTGTTTTGTCTTAGCATTCTTCCGTTTGGAAATGCTTTGGTGTGTGTGTTATAATGTGCAAGGGTGGGGGTGGGGGTGTTGTGTGTGTGTCCCCCTGACTTTTGCCTCCCCTATGTCGTAGGTGCAGTACTCACCGTTGTCTTCGCCGCCGCAGGCGCTTGTGTTCGTAGATGAGTAGGAAGACAAGGGCAGGTAGGATTTGTAATTCCGGCTCCATGGTGTCCTCCTTCCTCATGGGATGTGTTCAGGTGAGCGTTTTCCCATTGCAAAAGCAGTTTCCGCCGTGTTTTTATCCACGGTGAATCCACCCCGGAAAAGGTGGTGGATTGGCGGGTTGTAATACTGTGGGCGGTACATTGTCTTCCGCCTGTCTGTTGGCGGTGACCGCCGTGCTGCTTGTCTGTACCACCGTGGCGGGCGGTGTGCTAAAGTGGCTGTCTTTGTTGGCGGTTTCCGCCATGGTCATAATTCCCTTTTTTTGTCCGCCGGCCTGTTTGCGGTATTACCGCAGCTTTAACACCGACCGCCAGGGTTGTAATGACCACCAAAGTCTTTTCAGAGGAGATTGAAAGCAAAGAGGTTTTTACGCATGTAAGAGCTTCCACAGACCTTTTACATACCCCTCCAAAGGTTGGAGGCTATTTGGCCCAATTTTGTGGAAATTGGAAACTGCTGACACAGGACACCTGGGTTTTAGATACCGTCAAGGGATACAAGCTGGAGTTTATAGCTTTCCCAGTCCAGTTGAAGACACCTCAAAAGATAGATTTTTCGGAACAAGACTTGAAGTTGGTCACAAAGGAGGTAGAGGATTTACTGGCCAAAGGGGCTGTTCTGGAGGTATCAAACACAGGATTCATCAGCAATATTTTCTTGGTCGAAAAGAAGGACAAAGTTACGCAGCCAGTAATAAATTTGAGAGAGCTTAACAAGTAGGTGGCCTATCACACTTCAAAATGGAGGGGATTTACCTATTGAGGGACGTTTGGAGGAAAGGGGGCTGGTTAACAAGATTAGATCTCAAAGACACATATTTAACAATTCCAATTTGGCCTCTTCATCCAAACTTTCTTCAGTTCACCTGGAAGGGCAAACTTTGGGAATTTTGCAGTTTACTGTTCGGCCTCTTCTCAGCACCTTGGTGCTTCACAAAATAATAGGTCAGTCCAGAGACGTAGTCCATCCATCTACTAGAGGATCTGGGGTTGGTTATAAACCAAAATAAATTTTGCCTGATCCCATCTCAGAAGGTGCAGTTTCTAGGCTTTGTGGTAGACACCGTTCAGGTAGAACTCAAGCTTCTTAGAGAGAAGTTAAGGAAACTCAGCTGGGAGTAAAGGAGGGTATTAGCAAGGAAGGAAATTCCATTAAGGTTTTTTGCAATGGATCCTGGGTCTGTTATCTTCCACAATTCAGGCAATATTTCTGGGTCCTTTATACTACCAGGCTCTTCAAAGACTCAAAATGAAATGTTTAGGAACCAATCGGTCGTACTCCCAAATGTTGTCCGTAGACCAGGTATCAAGGGAAGAGCTATTGAGGTGGCTCAAGAATGCAGAAGCATGGAATGGCAGGGCCATTTTTGGACACCAACCAGAATTAATAATGGAGTCAGATGCCAGTTTAGAAGGATGGGTAGCGAGATGTGTGAACTCATCTTCCGGGGGACATTGGTCAGATCAAGAGAGAAACTTACACATCAACTGCTTAGAATTGTTGGCAGGTTGTTTTACAATTTGTTGCTTTACCAAAGACATGATGAGACATTTTGTGATGTTGTATATGGACAATTTAGCAGCAGTTAGATACGTCAACAGGATGGGTGACTCTTGTTCAAAGGGTCTTGCAGATTTAGCGAAACATTTTTGGAGGTACTGTTTGAGCAAGGGAATTTCTGTTGTAGCGGAACATATTCCTGGGCTAAACAATGGTGTAGCAGACTGGTTTTCCCAAAACTTTAAAGATTCTAGAAGTTGGAGGCTGAACAGGAAGGTATTCTTGAGTGTTCAAGAGAGATGGGGTCCCTTCAGGGTGGACCTCTTTGTGGACAGACTGAACACACAACTGATGAGGTTCTTCAGTTGGAGGCCAGACCCTCAGGCTTCCGGGGTGGATGCCTTCCTCCAGGATAGGAAGCACTTGGCACCCTAAGCTTTCCTTTAATTTTCCATGCTTCCAAGAACCCTATTGCATGTTTGCATATCCAGGGAAATTAATGTAGTGATAACACCCATCTGGAGGGCAGAGGCCTGGTTTCCAGTCAACTTGGAGATGACTGTGTACTTCCCTATCCTAATACCGACATCCAGGGATGTAATCTTGGGTCCAGGAGGGGAATTTCATCCTCTCGTAGAACAGCGCCTTCTGGTTCTGATGGCCTGGAGGATTTCTGTAGACAATGGGAAATCCCGGGGCTTTCGGCAGATGCTTTCCGACTCATATCAGAGTTGTGGGTACCTGGGACGAGGGAAGCTTATCAATTGGCCTAGAAGAAATGGGTATATTGGTGTGTTTGATGGAATTACAGTTTGTTTCAAGTGATCTAGTGCATGTGATTAACTATCTATGAGAATTGTTTGCCTCAGGTCTGTCTTACAGGACAGTCAATGTTTACAGATTGGCTATAGCGGATGGTCATTGTTTGGCGGATGGCGTATCTGTTGGCATGAATTTACTGACTAGAAAAATCATGCAGAGTATGTGTCTCTTGAACCTGCCTACTGCAAAATACACTTCCTTATGGGATGTTAGGGATGTCTTACAAGTCCTGACAGGATGAGGTGGGAACTCTAACTTATCATTAAAACGTATTTCTTACAAACTAACAGTTTTACTTTGCCTGGTGTCATTTAGACAGACCTTGGATGTAAGGGCTTTGATGTCACTAGCAAGGTCTACCAGCCTCAGGGAGTCTGTTTGTATGTTAAAAGAAGAACACAAACTCTATCAACCTCAATTTTCTACCTTTACTTTGATTCAAATTAAAGACTTTGCATTGTGCAATGCTTCAAAGAGTATGAGAGAAGAACTGCTTGTTTGAGACATAATGTGGTGCAGTTGTTGATTTCAAATATGTGGCTGTTTCTTGGGAGGTCCTTTGCAGGATATCCTTAGAGCTGCGGATTGGACTAACAAAAGTATGTTTAAAAGTTGTTTAGACCTGTTGCAAATGCAATTGATAACGTGTTAACAACACTTTAAACTTGCATAATGTTCATCTCCGTGTCATGACATGAAATGGAGATTTTTCTCAGCCAGGTGGGCAGAAAATCTGGATTTTATTATTGACACGGAGACTAAGATTATCCCACCTCTTTAATACCCTACCTAATGAACTAGGGTAATGGAATGGAATTTTGTCTGAGTTTTAACTTCTTCTTGTAGATTAAGGACGTCTCTGTTTCGGGATTTCGGTAGGGAAGCCTTCGTTGTTGAAGATTAGTTATCTGTTGAAGTTATCTTGTTTGCAGTGCTGAAGAAGGAAGATGGCAGTTCATGGATGGACTTTATACCTTACTTGAATGTTATTAAAGTTCTAAATTCCTTCAATTGTTGCTGCTGTGAGCGGGCAATAAAGGGGTTTTGCATAATTATAGCCTCTGTGTCATTAATAAAATCCAAATGTTATGCCTCCCAGGTTGTGAAAAATCTACATTATTGTCAATAAACAGTCACTGTCAGCAGAAATGACTAACAAAGTATTAAATTTAAACATAACATGTGTCCATGTCTTTTTTTATATATTTTCAGGCCACACAAAATGCAGCCATGGACCCCGCCCCTAGAGAGAGTTGCACTCTAGGTGTGTTCTTTATGGGAAACGCCATTACAACACAGACATTACCTCACAATGCCTTTATCACGCATCATTTACCATGCATTGCCTTTACAACACAATACCCTTAACATGCATGCCTTTATCACGCATATACCTTACACATGCATGCCTTTACAATGCAAGGTATGTATACTTAAGGTAAGTATGTGTGTATGTATGTGTGTGTATATGTGTGTATACATTTATATATATGAGTGTGTGTGGATGTATAAATAAGGTTTGGGTCGGTAAGGCTATTG
This sequence comes from Pleurodeles waltl, assembly GCF_031143425.1. Taxonomy (NCBI): domain Eukaryota; kingdom Metazoa; phylum Chordata; class Amphibia; order Caudata; family Salamandridae; genus Pleurodeles; species Pleurodeles waltl. The sequence goes on along the minus strand of NC_090436.1, from coordinate 175,997,370 downwards.
GATGGTTAGGGTGTAGGTATGCACATAAGGTGGTAAGGTTGTTTTTAGGGTTTAGGGAGGTGTAAGGGTATAATGCGGTAAGGGTATTTTTAGGGCTGGGTAAGAGCACAGGGGGATAAGGGTGTTTTTAGGGTTTAGGGGTGGGTAAGGATATAGGGTAGTAAGGGCAGTTTAGGGTTTACGGGTGGATAGAGGTAAAGAGTGGTAATGGTATTTTTAGGATTGAGAATAGGTAAAGGGTGGTAAGGGTGTTTTTAGGGTTTAGGGGTGGGTAAGGATATAGGGCCAGATGTAGGAAGCCAAAAAATTGAGAGTCGGAAATTGCAAGTCATCGCGACTCGCAATTTACGACTCACAAAATGGTATCCAACAAGAAAAAGCGACTTCATTTTGCGACTCGCAAATGAAGTCGCACCGCAGATTGCGAGTCTGCTGTTAGCGAGGTCGCTTTTTGTGACCTCGCTAAAAACGGACTCGCAAATTGCGAGTGGGTGTCGCAAATTGCGACTGTGCCGCAAATTGCATGCAGGTGCAGCAAAACAGTTTGAAAAACACTTCCTGGCTCTTGCTGATGACATCAGAGCCAGGATGTCATTAGGTACACCTGGGAGGAGGGAGGACCACACCCTTTTCCAACTGCTGAGCAACCACCTGGAGGAACAGCAGCAACAATGGAAGACTCAGGCAGTGCAGGCAGGAAGAGAAAATGTAAGTTCTCTGAAAAGGAACTTGAGGTGCTGACAGAGGAATGCTGCCAGCACCATGACCAGCTGTTTGGAAGGGCTGCCCTGAGTGTTCCAGACACGGAGAAGAGGAGAATCTGGCAAGACATCCAGGAGAGGGTCAACGCCATAGGGGTGAGCCACCGAAGTATAGATGAAATAAAAAAACAGTGGTATGACCTGCGCTCCAGGACAAAGGAGAGGGTGGCAGAGCGCCTCAGGGAGATGAGGGGCACAGGAGGAGGCCCATCCACTGTCCCACCACCCACAGTCATGGAGGAACTGGTGGAACAGACCCTTGAGCCTGAGGCACTTGCAGGAATGGGAGTACTGGACACGTCAGCGCCAGGACCATCTAAAAGTGAGTACCATGAAACATGCATGTACACCCATAAATGCTATACCCCCACCCACTCAGTACACAGCAGCATGCACAACCAAACTAGCTCCATTCCATCTTGCAACCACCAGAATGGTGCATTATGGGCAATGTAGTACAGTAGTCAGCTTATAGGCAAATGTTTATTAGGAGGCATACAACAGATGTTAGATACTGACAGTGTGTTCCCTATGTCCCACAGGTCTCCCACAAGACACCCCCACCAGCCACACCGTCCAGGGTGCAGAAAGCAGCCAACAGGCAGCGCAGGAGTCTGAAGCAGGCACTACAGGGCCCAGCACCAAACCACCACAGTTCCCTCCAGCTGAACAAATGGACATGGTGGAAATAGTCACAGCACCTGGTCCCAGCCACAGTGTCAGACAGCAGGACCCTGAAGCACCACCCCGTCGCAGACTCCATGTCCAAGCAGTGTCCCAGGAGGATGTAGTTGACTCATCCATATCTGCAGCTGAGGCAGCCCTCATATCTGGTCAGCGCCTGCAAACAAGGCAGATGAGAATCATTTCTGGGGCAATGCAACGGATGGAACATAATTTCACCAATGGGCTGGCACAAGTGAACACACAGTTCACACGTTTGAGCGATAATGTCAGTGACCTTGCCCTCTCCATACGCCAACTGGTGACAGAACTAGTGTCAGAGAGACAGAGTGCAAGGCGCCGCGAGCGGCAACTGGTACACAGATTGGACTGCATGGCTGCATCCATCGTCCGTCTCGCAGTCAACACCACAAGGCTGTCACGCCGTACTGTGAGCTTGCAGGTGGACTTGGGCCACTTTGTAGGGTATGTGGCTCGGGGACTGGGTCACATTAGCCACGCTGTGGACATGCTGGAGGCTCGACAGGTGGCTAGGGGCATGGCACAGACACCTCAGGATAGTGAGAAGGGGTCCACCATCAGCAGCGCATCTGCCACAGACACACGTGTCTTGAGGAGTGGCAGTGCACGTCAGGGGGTCTGCTGACACACCTAGCACTAGCCATGCTGGGCGTCCCAGGCGGAGGTGTTAGGCCCATGCACTGCAGGACACATGAGGCACATGAAGTGAATGTGCCCTCATTGCAGGTGGACATTTACAGCCCCTTAACAAACGTTCAGTTCTTCACTTATTAGAGTCTCGTATTAAAAAGTATTGTTTGATCCACTTCACTACTGGGTTATTCAAGATGGCTGAAATATACTGTCTATCCAAATCCAGCTGTTGCTTTTTAAGCTTCAGTCTGGTTTGTTCCACCCTCAACTTATTGAGTTCCCTCTCTAACATTCTGTCATCAGGGTTGGTGGGAGGGACATTCTTAGATACAGAGGTATGATGGGAATGAACAGAAGGAGACCTGTCCCTTACAGAAGCCACCCTAACAGCTTGGTTAACAGAAACATTACTACCAGTATGGTGAGAATAAATGCTTTTGCTATGATGTGAGACAACACTATTTGTATGGTGTGGCTCATCATCATTACCAACTATGCTAGACTGTCTAGTAATGGGCAGGCTAGGAAGTTTCTTTCCTGAATCTTTTCCTGGGGGAGTCCCTGAATCAGATTGAGAACTATTAGGTACTTTTTCAACAGATGAGGCACCTATGGCCTTATCCTGTTCTCTAAGCATGTTAAGTAACAGTTCCAAGGAAGGATTCTTCCCTACACTCAAACCTCTCTCTATACAGAGACTCCTTGCTCTTTTCCAGCTAAGGTTGTCATATGCAAGTTTGGACAGATCAACATTTTGGCCTGTGCCAGACATTTTTAGAGAGAGTTAAAGTGATAGTAAAAGAAAAAAAAGTTTGTCAGAGCTTTTAGAAAGACAGAGAAAAAAACTTTTAAAACTTTTTAGAACTTTTTAGAAAGTTAGAAGTACTTTTCAGCACTTAGAAAAGAGTGAAAAGAGGAAATGCAAAACTTTTTGGCTATGTGTATATACACTGACCTTGTTTTGTATATTTTTCTCTTATGAAAAGTACAATGACAAGAGTGGTAAGTAGTCTCAAAGCACTTATCCCACCACTGCACAACCAATGTAGGAGGCTGGACTGGCTTGTAGTGAGTACCAAGGGGTACTTGCACCTTGCACCAGGCCCAGTTATCCCTTATTAGTGTATAGGGTGTCTAGCAGCTTAGGCTGATAGATAATGGTAGCTTAGCAGAGCAGCTTAGGCTGAACTAGGAGACGTGTGAAGCTACTACAGTACCACTCAGTGTCATATGCACAATATCATAATAAAACACAATACACAGTTATACTAAAAATAAAGGTACTTTATTTTTATGACAATATGCCAAAGTATCTTAGAGTGTACCCTCAGTGAGAGGATAGGAAATATACACAAGATATATATACACAATAGCAAAAATATGCAGTATAGTCTTAGAAAACAGTGCAAACAATGTATAGTTACAATAGGATGCAATGGGGAAACATAGGGATAGGGGCAACACAAACCATATACTCCAAAAGTGGAATGCGGACCACGAATGGACCCCAAACCTATGTGACCTTGTAGAGGGTCGCTGGGACTATTAGAAAATAGTGAGAGTTAGAAAAATAACCCTCCCCAAGACCCTGAAAAGTGAGTGCAAAGTGCACTAAAGTTCCCCTAAGGACAAAGTAGTCGTGTTAGAGGAATAATGCAGGAAAGACACAAACCAGCAGTGCAGCAACTGTGGATTTCCAATCTAGGGTACCTGTGGAACAAGGGGACCAAGTCCAAAAGTCACAAGCAAGTCGGAGATGGGCAGATGCCCAGGAAATGCCAGCTGCGGGTGCAAAGAAGCTTCTACTGGACAGAAGAAGCTGAGGTTTCTGCAGGAACGAAAAGGGCTAGAGACTTCCCCTTTGGTGGATGGATCCCTCTCGCCTTGGAGAGTCGTGCAGAAGTGTTTTCCCGCCGAAAGGACGCCAACAAGCTTTGCTAGTTGCAAATCGTGCGTTTGGTGTTTTTGGACGCTGCTGGGGCCCAGGAGGGACCAGGAGGTCGCAAATTGGACCTGAAGAGAGAGGGGACGTCGAGCAAGACAAAGAGCCCTCACTGAAGCAGGTAGCACCCGGAGAAGTGCCAGAAACAGGCACTACGAGGATGCGTGAAACGGTGCTCGCCGAAGTTGCACAAAGGAGTCCCACGTCGCCGGAGACCAACTTAGAAAGTCGTGCAATGCAAGTTAGAGTGCCGTGGACCCAGGCTTGGCTGTGCACAAAGGATTTCCGCCGGAAGTGCACAGGGGCCGGAGTAGCTGCAAAGTCGCGGTTCCCAGCAATGCAGCCCAGCGAGGTGAGGCAAGGACTTACCTCCACCAAACTTGGACTGAAGAGTCACTGGACTGTGGGGGTCACTTGGACAGAGTCGCTGGATTCGAGGGACCTCGCTCGTCGTGCTGAGAGGAGACCCAAGGGACCGGTAATGCAGCTTTTTGGTGCCTGCGGTTGCAGGGGGAAGATTCCGTCGACCCACGGGAGATTTCTTCGGAGCTTCTGGTGCAGAGAGGAGGCAGGCTACCCCCACAGCATGCACAAGCAGGAAAACAGTCGAGAAGGCGGCAGGATCAGCGTTACAGAGTTGCAGTAGTCGTCTTTGCTACTATGTTGCAGGTTTGCAGGCTTCCAGCGCGGTCAGCAGTCGATTCCTTATCAGAAGGTGAAGAGAGAGATGCAGAGGAACTCGGATGAGCTCTTGCATTCGTTATCTGAAGTTTCCCCAGAGACAGAGACCCTAAATAGCCAGAAAAGAGGGTTTGGCTACCTAGGAGAGAGGATAGGCTACTAACACCTGAAGGAGCCTATCAGCAGGAGTCTCTGATGTCACCTGGTGGCACTGGCCACTCAGAGCAGTCCAGTGTGCCAGCAGCACCTCTGTTTCCAAGATGGCAGAGGTCTGGAGCACACTGGAGGAGCTCTGGGCACCTCCCAGGGGAGTGGTCACTCCCCTTTCCTTTGTCCAGTTTCGCGCCAGAGCAGGGCTAAGGGGTCCCCTGAACCGGTGTAGACTGGCTTATGCAGAATTGGGCACCTCTGTGCCCAACAAAGCATTTCCAGAGGCTGGGGGAGGCTACTCCTCCCCTGCCTTCACACCATTTTCCAAAGGGAGAGGGTGTCACACCCTCTCTCAGAGGAAGTTCTTTGTTCTGCCATCCTGGGCCAGGCCTGGCTGGACCCCAGGAGGGCAGATGCCTGTCTGAGGGGTTGGCAGCAGCAGCAGCTGCAGTGAAACCCCAGGAAGGGCAGTTTGGCAGTACCAGGGTCTGTGCTACAGACCACTGGGATCATGGGATTGTGCCAACTATGCCAGGATGGCATAGGGGGGCAATTCCATGATCATAGACATGTTACATGGCCATATTCGGAGTTACCATTGTGAAGCTACATATAGGTAGTGACCTATATGTAGTGCACGCGTGTAATGGTGTCCCCGCACTCACAAAGTTCAGGAAATTGGCTCTGAACAATGTGGGGGCACCTTGGCTAGTGCCAGGGTGCCCTCACACTAAGTAACTTTGCACCTAACCTTTACCAGGTAAAGGTTAGACATATAGGTGACTTATAAATTACTTAAGTGCAGTGTAAAATGGCTGTGAAATAACGTGGACGTTATTTCACTCAGGCTGCAGTGGCAGGCCTGTGTAAGAATTGTCAGAGCTCCCTATGGGTGGCAAAAGAAATGCTGCAGCCCATAGGGATCTCCTGGAACCCCAATACCCTGGGTACCTCAGTACCATATACTAGGGAATTATAAGGGTGTTCCAGTAAGCCAATGTAAATTGGTAAAATTGGTCACTAGCCTGTCAGTGACAATTTGAAATAAATGAGAGAGCATAACCACTGAGGTTCTGGTTAGCAGAGCCTCAGTGAGACAGTTAGGCACCACACAGGGAACACATACATATAGGCCACAAACTTATGAGCACTGGGGTCCTGACTAGCAGGGTCCCAGTGACACATAACAAACATACTGAAAACATAGGGTTTTCACTATGAGCACTGGGCCCTGGCTAGCAGGATCCCAGTGAGACAGTGAAAACACCCTGACATACACTCACAAACAGGCCAAAAGTGGGGGTAACAAGGCTAGAAAGAGACTACTTTCTCACAGTGACATAAGTGTGTGTGGTGACAGTTACCACGTACCTTCCAAAGTATTGGTTTGCAATGTGGTCCGGTCTCTGTCTGCCTTGATTTGCAATGCTTCTATCCCCAGGATGGCGATGTGGTAGCTCTTGCTCGTCATCCTCCGAATCTGGGTCTTCAGGGGTGAGATGTAGCCCATGTCTGGTGGCAATGTTGTGCAGTATAGCGCATGCGCCAACTATCTTGAATGCTGTTATTGGGGCATACTGGAGCGCACCTCCACTTCTGTGGAGGCATCGGAATCTCGCCTTTAACAGTCCAAAGGTCCTCTCCATGACATTTCTGGTGCTCCTATGTGCACTGTTATATCACCTCTCATTTTCATTGCTGGGTGTTAGGTACGGGGTAAGTATCCATGGTCTTAGCGCATATGCACTGTCACCTGTTTGGCAAAAATGAACAATGTTAGCAGGGCATGGATGGTTTCTACAGTGACCTGTGTGTATGTCTTCAGGGTGTCTGCAGCAATACCTAATAGATATCCATCTCCAAACTCCCCACGTTCTAGGCGTTGGTGTATCCCACTGTGCCTGAAAATGTAGGAGTCATGTGTACTCCCTGGAAATTTGGCTACCATGTCAGTGATGACATAATGTGCGTCACATACCACCTGGATGTTCAGTGAGTGGGTACACTTCCGATTGCGGAACAGATATTCCAGATTTGCAGGAGGGAATATTTGTATATGTGTCCCGTCTACACACCCTATTACATGGGGGAAGTTGGCAATTCTGTAGAATTCCAACTTGGTGCTGTTGATTTCTGCCTCATTCCTGGGTAGGTATATGTATCTGGACATGTGTGTGAGTATGGCATCTAAGAAACATCTGAAGAACCGTGAGAGTGCACTTTGAGATACCCGACCTGCCACTGCAATGACCCCCTGATAGCTACCCGAGGCCAAGAGGTGCAGTGAGCATAGCACTTGCACATGTGTGGGGATGGCGCTGCCGCGCACAGTCTGTTGTTGAAGCTGCAGATTGAGTAGATCTATTAATTCTAATATTGCTGCACTGCTGAGTCTGTATTTATCATATATCTCCTCCTCAGTTTGTTGGAAAAGTGTCTGCCTGGTTCTGTATATCCTCTCCTGTCTCTGGCTCCTCCTCCTCCTCTGCTGGGCGGGGTGGACTCTCCTCCTCCTTGCTATCAAATATATTTCAGCCATCTTGAATAACCCAGATGCCTTCTGGGTCTCCTTTTATACTTTGGTTATGGTTACCACCTGCTCTGAGTTAGTAGTCTAGTCGCAATTTGCGAGTGCCTTTTTAATATGGTTTGCGACTCGCAAATTGCGTCTTCTTATTTGTGAGTCGCACAATGGGGTCGCAGAATTTGCGAGTCGTTAATGGCTCACGTCGCAATTTGCGATTCGGAAATGGGGTTTTGGCATCCCATTTCCGATTTTGCGGGGTCGCAAATTGCGATTTGGGCCATTTGCGACTCGCAAATCTTTGCTACATCTGGCCCATAGAGTGGTAAGGTTAAAAAAGGGGAAATAAAAATATTTTTTTTAAAACATAACTATATATATATATATATATATGTGTGTGTGTGTGTGTGTATACTTATATATAGATAGATATATTCACTAGGGACATTATAGTGAGGTTCAGATTTTACACACAAAAACATAGAAATGTAGCAGTTAAGTCAAGAAACTATAACTCGTATCCTAAGGTAACTATAATTCGCACCCTTGGCGAGGGCGACCTATAGTTACCTTAGGACACGAGTTATAGTTTCTTGAGATAACTATAACTGCTAATGGTTTTGTGTGTGCAAAATCTGACCTAACTATAACGTCCCTGTAACCTTTGGTTTTTAGTGAATTTTTAAGGTTTTTTTAATTCTACTTCCAAACTATAACATCCCTGCACCCTTTGTTTTTTCAGTCAATTTCTTCTTTTTTAATGCTGTTTCCAAACAAAAACGTCCTGATGGGATAGTCTCACCCCAGTGAGACCACCTGTACACGAGGGAAGTGAGAGTAGAGACCATTAGATATTTAAGCGCCTCCTTCACTGCGCTAGCCTCGCTGGCCCCAAAGCTGCGCAGCTCTTGTATATACAGTTCGGCGCCGTGATGTATAAACATATATATTTTCCTCGAGCAAGTTATTTTGCTGATTAAATGCAATTTTTACAATGAGGCTGGTTAGTTCTATTTTCCCCACAGCGACCATATTTATCAAAATGTGAACGGCTGTGTAAGACCTAGGCCAGCACAGTTCAAGCAGTCAGTGGTTTGAGGGGACGTCTGACGTGACTCTGTCGCAGGTTTTGTTGTTAAATTGAGATGATGTGTTTATGCCACGGGCCTGACGACTCCTGTGATTGAGACCGTGGTTCTGGTGCGGAAGCCACCAATTTTGGTTTTGAAGCATAACATTTTGATGACTTCAATGGAACATTGTACCACCTGGAAGGATGCTATGAGGGGAATGAGAAAGGGGATTAATGTGCAGTGTTAAAACTGAAACAAATCTGTTTGTGACAAGTTTCATGAAATCCATTTACATTATAAAAAGAGAGAATTGTTAAGACTGTACGCTGTGGTTTGAAATGGCCTCTGATTGAGAGAGTGCTAGTATGAGACCTCAGATCAGAGGGATGGTATGGCACCCAGTGGCTGATTTGTAAATAAAAACGTGCCTGTGCTCAGAGCTTTCCTCTGAAACTCGCAGCCGCTGCAATTTTATGTGAAAGCACAAAATCCTAAAGCAGGATAATCCTAAAGCCATCCCTGGCCTCTTCGATCCATTTACAGCCACCCCCTGCCCCTTCAGCTCACTCTTGCAGCTTTCTGCTTTCACCCTTTGAGACAGTTTTCTGTCTTTCTCTTCCTATGTATCTCCCATTAGTGTCTTTTGCTCGCAGTAAATGCCTGCTGCAGAAAATAAAATAAGTGCCTGCCCCCAAAAATAAGTGTCCCCCACCCGGCAACCACTGGCTCAAATTAAGCACTGATGGCACCTCAAGGTCTGAGAGTCAGACCAGTGAGATTGCACTGCAGTGTGTGAGCCTCACAGCATGAGGCCTTGTCCCTCAGTGTTTCACCATCTCTATGAGTGAGTTGTGAGGTTTTTCTCAATCCACTGGCCTCAATCGAATGAGTGTTGTACTGGGAGAGAGAGGCAGCTATATTTGTTCACACAAGGGCATATAAATCTTGAGGTTCTATTTTTAAATGATTTGCACTCACAAGTGTATCAATGTATAAATGCCCCAATTGACAGAAACTAGATTGATTTGCTGGGTGTGTTGTAAGCATGAAATGAGCTTTAACGTCCCTTGTGATTTGTTAGGGTGATTGTCGAGGAGATGTTTGAGACAGACACTGTGGTTTGCTGTCAAATTCACCACTTTTTGCCTTTTTAGAAGTACCATTCAGAGGATTTCCATCAACAATTGTACCACCTGGAGATGTCAAGGACCAAAAAGGCCAGCTGCACTGCTATGGAGGGTCCCGCGGAGAGCAGACATGGTCTAGTCTCTCCACAGGATCATTCAGAACAGGAGATGACGTACGGGGACAGGAATGGGCATAGGGTGCGTGGGGGAGGGAGTACAGGGTTGGTTTAAATAGGGGGTGGAAAAGGGAGATCAGCCTCTTCCGTGCCAGCCTGAACGCATGGAGGGAAGTCTTTGGCCGGTCCCCGGGGAACGTTAGGTAGGTTCTAGTTACTTTGGCTACATAGCCCAAGGACAGGATGCAGCCGTGGTGCAGGCCACGCTTCACCTTATTGGCGAAGCCGGCCACGACGATTTACTCAGGCCTGGCGTCCTGGACCAGGCCTGGGTTTGGATGTCGCGCCCTGTGCACACGGCGTCCGGTGGTGTGGCGGCTGCGATCACAGCCTGTATGTCGCCTGAGCAGGCAAAAAAGCGGTGCTCGGCTGGGGGGAGAGGACGCGGAGCATCCGCCCCCGGCTAATATAAACGTTACGAGCCCTGCGGGGCCTAACGCGGGCCTGGTGGAGGGAGGGGGGGCGGATCTCCTGAAGGAGCCATCGTTATGGCTCCAGATTTGGCAGCCACCCATACCCAGATGATGGTGTAGGGCCCAGTACCCATGCATCTGAGGGGCCAGGTGGGGCCGCTGTTTCTAAGAAAGGGGCGGGCCATGGCAGCAAGGCCCATAAGGTGTTGCAGGTGTCTAGTGTGGGCACAGTGCAGGGGGAAGGTGGCCAGGGCCAGGTGGGGCCCCTGGGGGCCAAGGCAGGGCCCCATACATTAGATGTACAAGGGAGATTTCCAAGCCTGGAAGCACCTCAGGGCTGGTCCTCTGTGGACATTGAGGCCAGGATACGCAAACAACGAAGAGCAGTGGTGGAGACAGAGGAGAGGTGGGCCCAGTTGTGCAGGGACAGGGAAGTGGCTTTGGAGAGGGGGTGGCAGCCAAAAAGGAAGGTGGGGAGTCAGAGGATGGCACATAGCACATCACCACGGGAGGAGATAGGAAGTTGGCTATGGGTCCCCAAGGAGAGAGAGGGCAGGCAAGAGGCTAATGCGGCTGAGGGGTCCCCCGGCGGAGCGGGCATGAGTGGCGCACACGGCCATGAGAGGTGCAGAGAGTACAAGCCAGCAAAGGGGGCTGGCAGTAGGAAGGTGACACCAACAGGGCGCAACACAGCCTCGGGACGTTGGTCTGAAGTACTAGAGGGGTCTTCGGCGGCCTTCTCTACATAGCGGGACCGTGCTTGCAGCAGAGGTGGTAGGCGCCATGCGGGACAGGAACAGGACGAATGGAGTGTGGTAATGGACGAGAGAGGTTGAGGACGAGTGTGCTATGGACGACGAGATGGTTGTGGAATTGGGTTATGAGGAAGAGTCGGATGAATGGGAGGAAAGAGAGATTCGCAAAGGCGAGGTGAGCAAGGTGACAGGGAGGGAAAAGGGGCGCAGGAGCGGCGCAACACCCTCTTCTAATTCTGTTTTACAGGTGACAACGGTGGATGGAGCGTCGCAAGGGGTGGCACACAAGGAAGAGCGAGGGCTTCAGGTCCCGGCAGCGGCACACTGGGCCGTGCCCGAGTTCAAGGTAAAGGCGATTGGTGGTCGGTATATGGTGATGGGCAGGCTACGGCTGTGTTAAAAATGCACAAGTCCTTTGGGGCAGGTGATCATTCTATTCACAATGCACCGGTGTCTAGTGCGACACAGGTAGGGGATGGTAAGATATTCACCATATCGGAATCTGCTGGTATCAGCGAAAGTGCAAGCACAATGCTGCAGGAAAGGATGGGGAAGATAAAGTGAATGGGCATAAGAAGAGGCTTCCATACATGGGTTTGGCAATGCCCTTGGGTTCGCATGTGGTGGATAAGACAAAGGCTCAGATTTGGAACCATGAGTATGTCGATGTTTTCAAACTATTGTACAGGGACATACAAGCGATGGAAGGGTCAAAAGAGGAGGAATGGGAGTTAGCTAGGCGATAATTGGACTTCTGCTTTTCTAATATATGCTAATATATTGTGAGAAGTCCCTGACAGGGTCATCACACTCTTCAAATATATGGACATCATTAGGAAGGCTCAGATGCATTTTGAGGTTTTTGCCTGGCTCAATTATGATGAGAAGTTTTGGGAAAGTGTTAGTGTGAATCCAGACAAGCCTTGGGGGGATGTGGACTCCGAGCTTTGGATGCAGTGGATGGCTTCCTCACAGTCGACGGCCTCAACTCATACTGCAAGTGGTCTTCTGGTAATTTATAAGCCCTTTCAGTCCCGCCTCGGTAGGGGCGGAGATGGGACAGCGACCTCAGGTTCCAACCTTAGGGACATGTTGGAATTTCAATGAAAGCTTCTGTTCCAGACAACCATGCAAATTCAAGCACGAGTGCTCTAAATAAGGGGGGAAGCACCCGGTCACTCAATGTTTTTCCCTCAATAGCTCAGCGGAACAGTGGAGGGTGACTAGGGGTAGAGGGATGCAAAGTGCTCCTGCGCCAAAGGGCGCCTATGCCAATTAAGCTAGCGGTATTGAGGCCCTGGCTTCACATGTACCCTGGGGACATGGCGAACAAGCTGGAATGGGGTTTTCTGGAAGGGTTTCGAATAGGTTACCAAGGTCCGAGACACAGGAGATGGGAAGACAATTTGCGGTCTACCAAGGACATGCCACAGGTGATAGCGGACAAAATGAGAAAGGAAGTCGCTGAAGGTAGAATTGCGGGCCCCTCTTTTGATTGGCCTGTGGATGAGTTGATGATCTCCCCTCTGGGTGTAGTCCCAAAGAAAGCGGCAGGGGAGTTTTGTCTCATTCATCATTTGTCATGGCCAAAGGGAGCGTCAGTGAATGATTTTATTGCTCCCTAAGATACACGGGTGGTTTATGCGACCGTTGACGATGGCATTCGGCTTGTTCGGGGATGTGGGAAAGGGTCCCAGTTAGCAAAATGTGACACCAAGGCAGCTTTCAGGCTTTTGCCCATTTACCCGGAGGATTTTGGGTTGTCGGGTATGCAGATGGATGGGGCGATTTTCGTTGACAGAGTCCTCCCGAGGGGATGCACCATTTCCTGTGCACTTTTTGAGATGTTTAGCACCTTCCTGCTGTGGATTTTTGTGAAAGTGTGCGGACATTGGGAGGTGACTCATTATCTGGATGATTTCTTGTTCGTGGGAAAGTGGGCTTGGATGGTTGTGGACGGGCTTTAGCATGTTTTGAGAGATTGGCGGGGGAAATGGGTGTTCCATTGGCCCCTGAGAAGACTGAAGGGCCAAGTTGTGTATTGACTTTTATAGGAATTGAGCTGGACACGGTTAGCCTGGTAGCTCGTTTGCCAAGTGGGAAGGTTGCGGAGATCTTGGAATTTTTGAGTCAAGTGCGAGCATTGCATAAGATTGAACTACGCAAGGCACAGCAGTTGTTGGGCTACCTTCATTTTTCATGCAGGGTCATAAAAGGAGGCAGGACTTTTTGCAGATGTCTTGGCCTTGCCATGGCAGGTGCTTCCCTTCCTCATCACAGGATTCGAGTGTCGATGGGCTTGAGGGAGGATGTCACAGTGTGGGAAACTTTTTTGATGCAATTCAATGGGCTCTCCATGATGTTTTGGGAAGAGGATACATTGTCTCGGATGCTGCGGGAGCTACTGGTTTTGGTCTCTTTTGAGATGGAAGGTGGTGTGCGGAACAGTGGCCCGCACGTTGGTTGCAACAAGGCAGGAGCATTGCTTTTTTGGATTTTTTTCTGCTGTTAGTGGCCTTGTCGGTGTGGGGGGACGAACTGGCTAACAGGACGGTGGTGTTCCACGTGGACAATATGACAGTGGTGGACCTAGTGAACAGGCAAAGGGCAAAAGATGTGAGAGTGTCGCGCCTCTTGAGATATTTCATGCTCAGATGTTTATCACTGGATGTAGTATTTATAGCTGTGCTCATTCAGGGAGTAAATAATGCTATTGCAGATTCCCTGTCTCGTTCACAGTGGCACAGTTTTCGCAGTTTGGCACCAGCAGCAGAACGACACAAGACGGAGGTCCCGGCCGACATTTGGGAATGGGAGGCGTGAGGATCATAAAACTGGTAGAGATTTCGCTGGCTGAATCCACCTGAAAAAATGATCAGCTGGCATGGTTGGAGTTTCAGAGCTTTGAAAATTTTTAAAGGAATTTTTGGGTGCAGAATGAGTCAGCGCTGCAATCTCGTACGTTTTGTCTTGTTCTTAATCAGTAAGGGTTTGTCGCCTGCAACAATTGGGTGCAAGTTGGCAGGAGTTTCGTTTAAGGGAAGTTGTTTTTTGGTTGGGACGCAGCTAAGGACAATATCCTAGGGAGAATGTTAAAAGGGGGGAGTAGGACCAGGGTGTGTGTAGGGAAAGAGGCAAGAGAACCCATCACATTTGAATTATTGTTGGAGCTGTTGCATATTTTGCCGGTGTGTTGTTCTGATGCACATGAGCTGGCGTTGTTTCGCTTGTGCATGGTGTGGATGTTTTTTTGGGCTTTCTGCGTCTCAGAGCTTTTGGGAATGGGGAATGCAGTAGGAGTGAGAGCAGCTGATGTTTGTTTGAGCGGGGAACGTTTGGGCTTCTGGCTGCGGAAGTCTAAAACTGGCCAGATGGGACGGGGTAAGTGGGTTTGGTTTGAGACAGGGAGGAATTCAGCGGCGTGTCCAGTGAGGGAGTGGTGTTTCTTTCAAGCACAGATGCATAGGGGTATAGATGCAGTCTTTAGGCATGCCAAGGGTGAGAAGGTGACGGCTTTTCAATTGTTGGCGGTGTTGTGGACAGCGCTGCATCGGGTAGGAAGAAGGGCACAGTCCTATTGGACACATTCTTTCTGGATAGACGCAGCTACTGTGGCTGCTCAATTGAGTTGGGACTGGGCTCAGATACAGAGGATCAGCAGGTGGTGGTCTAGATGCTGCGAGCGATATGTGCGACCCTGAGTTCGGGTGGGGGGGGGAAACACAATGATCATTATTGCAAGTGTTTTGTTTGCAAGTCCAGTTGACATTTATTATTCTTGCAGGTTGCGCAGAGTGCCCCAGGAGTGGGAAAATGGTCACTTGGATGGTGGGCCACTCATTTGTACATTGTGCGGTGAAGTATGCCGAGCGGCAGATCTGTGGACGATCTTTGGGACTTCCGAGTTGCCAACATGAAGTGGTATGGTGTGGGAAAAGCGGCATGAGATGAGGTAACCTACTTCCTTTTGTAACATCCATCACACCAAGCTGGGGTTGCCCGGATCTGCAGAAATTGCACCTGAGGGAAAATGATTTGGTAAGGCTTTCTGGGCTCACCTTACTGCAACATATGCAACGGGATTTGGAGCTGATTGGGCAGAAGATGCACGGTACTAGAATAGTATGGGCGGAGTTTGTACCCAGAAGGAAGTGGTCAGGGGCAGTCAAGCATGGGGCTATTGACAGGGCTCTGAGGAAGCTCAAAAGGGCAATGAGGATCTTTTGCTGGACACACAGTATTAAAGTATTGAGACAGGAAGAAATTATAGAAGGGGAACCCGGTCTTTTTTGGGCGATGGTGTACAGCTTTCAGAGCTGGGTAATGCATACTATCTGGTGGAACTGCGCCTGATCATGGTGGATTGTTTGGGGAAAAGATGTGTCTCAAAGAAACAGTATGAGGTTGCAATGTTGCAGTTGGTTTGCGGGTGGGGCAGCATAACGCCTAATGGGTTTGTGCTGTGTGGCAGTAGATGGGGGAGGGTGGAGAGTCAGATGCGGGCCTGGCCACCCTTCCAGGGGGAGAAAGAAGCAGTTGAAGGATGATAGCGTGGGGGATGCCCGAAGCAAGCAGGGGATGAAAGGAAATGGGGAAGGTGTAGGTGAATTAAAGTGGAAGATGAGTGAACAGAGGCATAGTGAAAGAATGAAGGGGAAGAGGAATGGAGAGAAGTTCAAAGAGTTGGGGGTTGTTAAAGTTAACAGTTTGAATTTCAGTATATATAATGTTATGTATGACATGCAATCCTGTCCTAAATAAATGGCCCTTTGCACTAAGTAACCAGTGTGTCAGTGAATGTGTCCCAAAACACATCTACGATTCACGCCGGTATCCACGCTTGACCGAAAAAAACTGTGTGATCTTGGTTATATCACCGTTCACATATGTGATTCATTTGTAGGCACTCAGAAACATACAAACTGGTGCAGCCCTGGGTGTGATGTGACATCCGCGTTCGTCCTGCCCATGGGCATAGGGCCAGGGGTGAGGATGCAGAGCCGGAGAGATTATCCTGGGGTAAACAGAGGCACGGATGGGGATACCCACACCCAAGGCTCTTCTCCCTTGTGCCCAGCCCAGACTCAGCTGGTGTAGCAGACCCAGCTTCGCTGTTAATATTCTGGGGTTATGACTGTACTGCTTACAAGATGTCTCCAGTTATTTACACTGCTCAACCAAGCCTTACATTTCAGAATAGCACCATGACACTCCCTATTTGCCTGTGCTCACGTAGATAACTGTCTGTGAGTGTGTGGCATATGGGTTGATGTCCAGAAAAATGGCTACTGTTTAGATATCTCTTTAGATTTGGGATGCCCCCAGGCACCTGGCCCACACACTTGGGGTCTACTAAAAATAAGCATGGGAAACTGTGCTTGTTTTTTTTTTTTAAATGTTCCTTCAGATCCGTGAATCCTCAGTGGATTCCCAGCAAAATTAAAGATAAAAAAGTTTTTGGCCCCCAGTGGGATCCCGTGAGACCTCACCACTATACCCAGGGGTTCGGGGTATTCCAACCCTGCCTCCTTCTGTTTTTGTTTTGCAATGTTTCTTGTGATACAACCAAGTCAACTCCCAAGATGGTTGCCACCACTTCCTTGTTGTGGTGGGAGCCAATCAGATCTAATTTTGAGATTTGTCGGATTCCCGGGCCCACTGCTTCCTTAGTTTTCCATCAATCTTTTTTCTTTAACTCCAAAACTACTGAACCAAGTTACACCAAATCACAAAAGGGATCTTTCTGGACCACGATCCTAGCTTTCTGCCAAATGTGGTGTAATTCTGTTCAGCAGGTGGGGCTGTAGTAGTATCTAAAATCCCTATGGGAAATTGCTTGGGGAAAATGTGGTTTTGGACTCCCCTTCTTTTTCTCGGTCCTTGCTTGATGAATCACCCCAAAACTTTCAAGATAGCAGCTGAAGTGAGTGGCAAACTAGTTTTGAAAAATTTGTGAAGTTTTGTCAAACTGCGCCAAAGTTATTAGCAAAACAAAAAAATGCTTTTCCTATGAAAACTACCAATAGGTATGCTGCTCACTTGAAGAGCCAGTTCTTGAGATCGTTCTTGAACTGCTTCAGCAAACCAGCCGGTCTGAGGTTGAGTTGGGAGCATGTTCCATGTCTGGGCTGCGAGGTAAAAGAAGGATCTGCTTCCAGCTGTGCTCTTCCTGATTCTAGGGATGGCGGCGATGGAGAGCTGCCTGGTGGGGTTGCAGAAGGTCAGGCGGTGGTTCAGATAGGCCGGTCCAATGTTGAGCAGTGCCTTGTAGGTGTGTGTCAGTAGTTTGTAAGTGATGCGTTTGTCGTCCGGGAGCCAGTGCAGGTCTCTGAGGTAGGCGGGGATGTGGCGGGGAACGTCCAGGATGAGTCTGGCTGCTGCGTTCTGGATTCTCTGTAGTCTTGTTTGAAGCTTCTTTGTGATGCCAGCATAGAGTGTGTTCCTGTAGTCCAGTTTGCTACTGACAAGAGCATGGGTGACCGCCCTTCTTGTCTCAGTGGGGATCCACTTGAATATTTTCTGAAGGAGGCACAGGGTGTGGAAGCATGACAATCAGGTGTTGACTTGACAGGTCATTGAAAGCATGGAGTCCAGGATGATGCCCAGGTTGCTTGCGTGGTCAGTGGGGGCATTTCCTAGGGTGGTTGGCAACCAGGAGTCGCCCCAGATGAAGGGGTGGAGCCGAGTAGGAGGATTTCTGCTCTCATTCCGTTGTGGAAATGTCTTGGCTGTTGATGGGTCGTCAGTCAATGAGAGGATCAGTTGGGTATCTTCGGCATAGGAGACGATGTTCAGTCTGTGCTGTCTGATGATTTTAGTGAGCGGGGCCATGTAGATGTTAAAGAGGGTCGGGCTTAGTGAGGATCCTTGTTGTACTCTGCAGCATGTTTCTTTGGGTGCCGAGGTGAATGATGGGAGTCTGACACTCTGAGTTCTCCCGGTGAGGAAGGATTGAATCCATGCCAGTGCTTTACTGTGGATACCGGTGTTGTGGAGTCTTGTGAAGAGGGTGGAGTGGCAGACTGTTTCGAATACAGCAGGGAGGTCGAGGAGGATGAGGGAGGCTGTGTCTTCGTAGTCCAGTATAGCACAGATGTCATCGGTGGCTTAGAGGAGGGCTGTTTCGGTGCTGTGGTTGCTCCTGAATTCAGACTGGGAGGGGTCTAGGATCTGGTTTGCTTCGAGGAACTCCATGAGTTGCATGTTGATGGCCTTTTCAGTTACCTTGGGTGGGAGGGGGAGCAGAGGTATGGATCTGTAATTCTTTAACTCCCTTGGGTCGGTGGAGGGTTTCTTAGGAATGGGTTGGTCTCTATGTGCTTCCAGTCGGATGGGAAGATGGCGGTCTTGATGGAACGGTTGATAGTCCGGAAGATCTCTGGTGCGATGGTGGTGCTGGCCAGGTTGAAAATGTGATGTGGACATGGGCCTGAGGGTGCCTCTGAGGGATGGAGTTCATGAGTTTCCAGGTGTCTTCTGCAGGGATAAGGACCCAATGGTCTGGTGCGCGAGAGGTCTGTGGTTGTGCTGGTGGGCAGTGGGGGTGGGCTTTGGTTCTTGAATCCTTCATATATGTGCTGGATTTTCCGTTGAAAATAGGTAGCAAGGTTGTTGCATAGGTCTTGAGAGGGGGCGGGATGTCTGAGGTGTCTGTTTCGGGGTTCGTGAATTCCTTTACATTCAAGCTAAAGATGTTGCTGGGAAAAAGACTTCAATGTTCCATCAGGAGATATGTTTAACATTCAAACCACTAGTAAATAAACTGACACACTACCCTGAGGTAGGAGGATTTGAACCTTTAACCTACTGACAGTTCAAGAGCTTTACCAGTAGGCCATAAGTGACTGTGTTGTACTATGCATCACAACATAATTAGAACATTCAAACCAAACAACTTGCTAGTGTGACACTTTGAACTCTTTGTATGGAGAGACAGCTACAATAACAATGTCTCTCTCTCTCTCTCTCTCTCTCTCTCTTGCTTCCTTCCCATTACGGGATGGAAGAGAGAGCGAGAGATAAAGTGACAGTAAAGTGGGGAGAGCCTCAAGGCCCCTGCTGTCCTAGCTGGCTCCCGGCATCCTGCAAGAGCCACAATTGCTCCCACAAGCAGGGAGTTGCTTTAAATAGGGGCTCCCTGCTTGTGGGGGCAATGTTTTCATCTCTTTCCCTGCAAGCATATTTGTGTGTAGTGAAAGAGATGAAAACTCCACTTTCAGCAAGCGGGATCTGTTTGACAGCTTCTGAGGGAACAGAGAAAAATACAATAAACATCACATTTGTTCACATTTGTCCAACATGCACATGAAGCTCCTCATCCTCATTGAGGCCCCCCGGCGTCTTAGATCCAAGAAGAATAATATATTCCGATTCCCTAATCCTAAGGAGCCTCTCCCTGTCCCCTCCACGTGGGTTCCTCTCAATTCTATCAATACCAAAGTATACCAGACAATCGGCATCCCTATTATGCATACTTGACCAGTGTCTCGCCACAGGATATGAAGTTTCATAATTCTTAATGGCCCTGTAATGTTCCAAAATCCTCTTTTTAACAGGGCCAATCATACTGCCGACATACTGTAAACCGCAAGGGCATTGTAATACGTAAATGCAATAGTCCGAGAGACGTAAAATAGCTTTGTTAATAATTTTAGTCTCACCAAAAAGTGTTTTATACATTTTAACATTTTTACTATTCCTACATGCCTTGCATCTACCGCACTTATAAAAACCCCTCTGCTGGTTAAACCAACTAATGGTTCTAATCTCTTGTTGCTGTGGATAGCTGTGAACCAAAATATCTTGCAAAGATTTTGCCTTATGATAGGTAAATTGAGGACAGGGAGATAAAGTTTTCCCAGTAATGGGATCTTTTCTCACCAAATGCCAATGCCTCATCACCATCCTCCTGACCATTGGACTAGCCATGTTATAAGTCGTGATCATCCTTATTTCTGGGATAGAATTACATTTCTTTTCAGTCTTAACCAATAAAGCTTCCTTATTAATGTTGGTTACTTTCTCACAAGCCATTCGTAATACCTTTTCAGGATAACCCCTCGCTTTTAATCTGAGATAACTTCCTGGTTGAATTGTTGGCAGCCAATCAGAGCTGTGAATTTCCCTGCACAAGCTTATCATTATTTGCGAAGTCATCGGGCCAGAGATATACAAATTTGGATTTCTTTAAATTTCTCAAAAACTTCTGAAAAACTACTGAATGGATTTACACAGTAGTAGTTGAAAAGCACAATCTGCATATCAAAAGCTAGCTTTCTGTCAAATTTGGTGTAATTCCCGCCAGTGGTTCACGCTGTAGCCGTGTTCAAAGGTCCTATGGGAATTAACATGGGAAACGCTATTTTTTGCCCCCCATTTTTCTCAGCACCCGCTTGACGGATCACCCAGAAACTTTCTGTGCAGAACAAAAAACACCAGGACACTTTTTGGGGAAAATGTTGTGAAGATTTGTCAAACTGTGCCAAAGATATAGGAAAGTTAAAAAAATGCTTTTTCTATGGAAACATGGTCCTAACTATAACTACTTAGTGGCGACCGCCATAAGATGATATATATATATATATATATATATATATATATATATATATAGAGAGAGAGAGAGAGAGAGAGAGAGAGAGAGATATAGAGAGGGATTGAAAAATCAAAGGTTAAAGATTTGGGTTATACATTATAATTTATCTTTAATAGACAATTGCATGGTTTTATATTGTGGGTGGTTTTGTATAAAACAATTAAGAGAATGTAGGATTTATTTTCATTAAAAAAATTAATTAATTATGTAAATATTTTTCATTTTTTCACATTCTATTTTCATTTAAAAATTAATTAATTATGTAAATATTTTTCATTTTTTTCACATTCTTTTTTTTCAAAGGTATTCTTTTAAATTATAAATGTGCATACATATATGTATTTTTTGTATAGAAAGTTACACTATATTAAACTTTCAAAAATAATTCAACTTTTATTTTGTGTTTAGCTATAGATACTACTATTTATTTTTGTTGTTGATATGTTTGTACTTTACATTACATATGTGTAAAGTTGATATTTTTGATGTTGAAAATATTTAGATATCCATGTTTTTGTAGCACAATATTCTGTTGTCTATATTCAAACATATACTCTGGTACACACCTTTTAGACTTGTCAGCTCTTGGTGTGGTTTTTCCAGTCTTTTTGGCTTCTGACCGATTGTTTTTGATTCTGTGCTGATTTTTGTTTTTCTGGCTTTAGGACTGCTAACCAGTGCTAAAGTTTAAGTGATCGCTGTCTAAATTGTATTGGCGATTGGTTTATCCATGATTGACATATTTGATTTACTAGTAAGTCCCTGGTATAGTGTACCATGTGTGCCCAGGGCCTGTAAATCAAATGCTACTAGTGGCCATGCAGCACTGAATGTGCCAGCCACAGAAGTAGCCCTGTAAACATGTCTCAGACCTGCCCCAACAGTGTCTGTGTGTGCAGTTTTGAACTACCAGTTCGACTTGGCAAGTACTCCCACTTGCCAGATCTAAACCTTCCCTTTTAATACATGTAAGTCACCCCTAAGGTAGGCCCAAAGCAGTCCCATGGGCAGGGTCTGGTGTATTTAAAATGTAGGACATGTACTGGTGTGTTTTACATGTCCTGATAGTAAAATACTGCTTTTCACTACTTCAAGGCCTATCTCTCCCATAGGGTAACAAGGGGATTGCCTGGAACTATCTTTCAAGTGTAATTTCTGATTGGGAGCAGATAGAGAAATGGAGTTTGGGGTCTCTGAACTCACAATTTAAAAATACATCTTTTGTTGAAGTTGTTTTTTAAATTGTAAGTTTGAAAACACCACTTTTACAAAATGGGCATTTCTTGCATAACCATTCTGTGCCTCTTCTTTGTCTGTGGAATAGAAGTCTACGTCAGGATGACACCTGGGCTGTTGTGTGTTTGTGAATTGACTCTAAACAGTCATACAAAAGGAGCTGATGTGTGCCTTGCATATCCTGATGGGTCTTCCTGGGCTAGAGTTGTGGGAGGAACTGACACTTGCACCTGAATAGGACTGTGCCTATCCTTACACAAAGCTGTCTCCAACCCCTTGGAGTGTGTCTGGGGCCAGGGCAGGAGAGGCAGGGTCATGTGCACTTCAAAGGCCTTCCTTTGAAGTTTGCCTACTTCAAGGGCAGAAATGGCTATAAGTACTGAACCTTTGACCCCACAAAATTAGGAATACTTCTGGACTGAGAACCTTCTGCCAGGAAGAAAGCTGGATGCTGTCGGGGAGACTGCCACTGTGCCTGGTGCTTTGTTGTGATGGCCTGCTGCTTGCTGGTTCTGTTCTGGGAGTAAAAGGACTAGACTTTGCTTTCGGCATCCTGCTTCCAAAGGTTCGCCAAGGGCTCAGACTGAGCTTGCCTCTTGTTAGAAGTCTCAGGGACATCAAAGACTTCATTTGCCAGAACTTGGGTTCTTTGCTGACAGCCCTGACTTGTAATGTGGTGCCAAATCCAGTTCCTGGGCCCTTGGGAATGAGTTCTGTTGTAACCAAGAAGAAACAGGCACATTGACTCCAGAGTGACTTCAGAACTGGCGCTGCTGTCTGACTGTGCGCTGCTGCCTGCCCCAGGGGCAGTGGCCCCCGCTGAGTGGAACGATCACGACTGATGCCACGGGCCTGATGCCGCCACTGTGCCTCTGAAGTCCTGCCACAGCATGAGATCTGAGTGCTGTGTCACTGATGTCTGCGACACCCAACTCTGCCATAGCACCTGTGGCCCCAGGTTGTGATCCCGACACTGCGAAGTTGACGTTTCGCTTCTTGATCTGTTTGATTCATCGACCCAGTCGGATCGTAAGGAGCTGACGCCTTGCCACTACACAGCATCACCTCCCCTGCAGCTGTAACAAACCGATGCCTAACCTCCCCTGCCTAGCAGTAAGGAACCAACGCCTCACCTACCCGGTAGCAGTAAGAAACTGATGCCGCACTGGCTCCAGCGACGACTCCTTGCAAAGTTTTTGTTTCCTCGTTTACCAAGGTACTGTACCTGGGGTCCGTGCGTCTCCCGGACTGGCCCGCACTCCCTCACAAGTGGCATTGGACTGTTGGGAATGACTACGTCAAGACGTCGTGATAGTCCCAGTTGGAGCTATTGTGTTTCTAAACGATATACTAAGATTTAGGCCCTCATTATGACATTGGTGGTAAATCACACTTACCGTCATGCTGACTGCTGCCAACAAACCACCGTGGCGGATATCCGCTAACCATATTATGACACACACACCAATCCGTCACTATTCCGACACACACACAAATCAGCCAGCCAAAAGATAAAGATAAAGAGGCGGTAGCAAAACCCACACCATTACGCCAACAGAACAGCGCCCACAACATTATGACCCACGAATCACCACGGCAGACATTCAATGGCAGTAAACTATTGGCGGTACATACCGCTGCACTCAAAACACACACACACTAACAAAACAGCACCACATTGGACAATTCAAACTACACACACCTGGCACCCATACACATAACACACCCACACACCCACACACCTATAAAACACACACCCACATTACCCACAACCCTTTATGAATACTAATCATTGCCACCAGAGAGAGACAGCAAGAGCACACACACAACCAGAGCCACATTCCACCACCACCTATACACCACCCACGCACCTTGCATCACACACCCCAACACATCACCCTACACATTCTCACCCACACCACTCACACTACACCCATGGCACAACAACGACACCCCAGATTCTGAGGAGGAGCTAAGGGTCATAGTGGAGGAAATTATCTTGGTGGAGCCACAGCTATTTGGATCACAGGTGCAGCAGTTATCCATTGCTAGGAAGATGGAGCTATGGCGGAGAATCGTGGTCAGGGTCAACGCCGTGGGACATCAGGAAGAGGTGGAACGACCTACGGGGGAAGGTGTATTCCATTGCAGCAAGACACCAGCTCGCAGTACAGAGGGGTGGACCCTCACCTCCTCCCCCACAACTAACAACATGAGAGGAGCAAGTCTTCATCCTGAGGGCCTGGCAGGAGTAGAAGGTGGACTGGACTCTGGTAATTCAACTCTATACTATTATCACCCCACCTACCTCCATGCCATCACATACCCCACCCTCACCCTCACATCCATCACTCCACCACTTTCCACACACCCCACCATCACAACCCACTCATCCCAATGCCAAGCACTGCATGCACCACCAATGCATGGACACCACGCACAGCCCTGTATGGATACCAATCACTAAAGCATACCCACTAGAGACAATCAGTTAGCCCACCAAATAACAACTCACACAAGGCAAAGTTGCCAGGGCAATAACAACCATAGAGGGAAACACACCCATGCACAATATGTCACTCACAGAAACATTAACACTGCATTTACATCCCTACAGGTATCCCAGCCAATGTCACCGGAGAAGAGGTGCCAGCAACATCCAGCCCCCCCCACAGAAGAGGCCCACAGTGATGACAGCAGCTCTGATCACCTGGATCCTGGATGACCAACCTGGCACATCAGGGACCTTCGGACAGTCGGTCACCCAAGCACAGTCTCACACCACCACAGAGCCTCCCACCTCAGGAAACACCACCACAGCACCCACCCAGCGGGCCCATACGTCTGTCCCCAGGACACGTCAATCAGCAGTGTGTCCACCACTACAGGGCACCCCACAAACCCAAGACAATCAGGGACCTGGGTTCAGTGGCAGTGGGCACACGGTTCAGGGGACAGATGCACAGGACAACAGGGAAGCTGGGAGGACTGCTGTGCGCCAGGGGGAGAACAGGCCCAGGGAACCGACTCTCCAGGAGACACTCACCGCGGTCCTGGGAGCATACCAACATTCCCAGGATACGCTGGGCCAGATCCTGGACACAATGCAGGAGAACATGCAGCTGCAGGAGGGACAGTACCTGGGGATCAGAGAGGGCTTGAAGACCATTAACACCACCCTGGTCTCCATTGCAGGGGTGCTGGCAGACATGGCCAACAGTATGAGGGAGGCAGTGGCACACCAGCAGGCCCCTGACACTAGCCAGACTACTGAACAGCCCTCCACCTCCGCTGCCGCTAGTGGACAGGAGGCCCCGCCACAGGACCAACAGGCCACCAGCACCCCTCCTCCTGCAGAAAGAAAACCACCCCGCAAATGTTCCCTGCGATCCAGGCAGAAGCCAGAGGCTATTGCTAAGACCCCCGCCTGGAAATGAGACTCTCCTGATTGTCACCCTTGTGTCCCACTCTGTCACCCTGTCCACCTTGAACTGCCATTGCTCCCCTTCCTATGCCCCCTTGGGCAATACACCTGTGCCACAAATAGACTGGAACTATACCCTAGACTTTCCTCCATCATCACCCTAACCCAATGCACTTGCTCCCCACTCCTTAGCACTTAAATACATAAATAAACACCCTTTGAAAAATACAAGTATGAAGTATGTCAAATGATTCAAGTGTGTATTTGTTTAACTCGCTTTAAACATTGCAATTCAACTGTACAGTTATGTATACATTGTAAAGACCTGTAGTTGGCTGCAGTGAACACACCAAGAGCAATAGTGGGGCACCAACATCTGCAAAAAGAGATGCCAATGGGTACAGTGAGTGGGCATAGAAGTAGGAATTCACAGCCTGCCAGTGACAATGTCACACATCAAACTGTCGAAGAAATGTGAAATAACACTGTCTTACCTGTGTGTCATTGAAAGTATTGACGAATGACTGCACTTCTGTTGTCCTCATCCTCATCCTCTGCCTCCTCATCGTCACTGTTCACAAGGTCCACTGCTGCCACACGGCCATCTCCAGCATCCTCCTCCTGCAGAAAAGGCAGTCTCAAGGCAAGGTTGTGCAACATGCAGCATGCCACGATTATCTGGCAGACCTTCTTGGGTGAGTAGCACAGGGATCCACCTGTTAGATGGAGGCACCGAAACCTGGCCTTCAGGAGGCCGAAGGTACGTTCAATAATCCTTCTTTTTCACCCATGTGCCTCATTGTAACGTTCCTCAGCCCTTGTCCTGGGATTCCTCACAGGGGTCAGTAGCCATGATAGGTTTGGGAAACCTGAGTCGCCTGCAAATATCGAGGGCCAACTGTTAGCCACACACTAATCCTTATGTCCCACACTATACCCATACACCAACATCCACTGGGTGGGAACCAGGGCTCACCTATTAGCCACACCCTTTGCCTCTAGAGTTGGGCCATCACATTTGGGATGCTTCTATTCCTCAGGATAAAAGCATCATGCACCGAGCTTGGATATTTAGCATTGACATGGGAGATGTACTGGTCCGCCAAGCACACCATCTGCACATTCATAGAGTGATAACTTTTTCGATTTCTGAAGACCTGTTCATTTCGCCAGGGGGGGGGGGGCACAAACGCAATATGGCCATCACATTTGGGATGCTGATATTCCTCAGTATAAAAGCATCATGCACCGAGCTTGGATACTTAGCATTGACATGGGAGATGTACTGGTCTGCCAAGCACACCATCTGCACATTCATAGAGTGATAACTTTTTCATTTCTGAAGACCTTTTCATTTTGCCGGGGGGGGGCACAAACGCAATATGTGTCCCATCAATTGCACTAATGACGTTGGAGATATGTCCCATTGCATAGAAGTCAGCCTTCATTGTGGCCAAATCCTCCACCTGGGGGAAAGCAATGTAGCTGCACATGTGTTTAATCAGGGCACCCAACACTCGGGTCAGCACTATTGAGAACATTAGCTGTGAGATTCCTGCTGCCAAGCCCACTGTCACTTGGAAAGAACCTGTTGCCAAAAAGTGGAGCACTGATAGCACTTTCACAAGAGGGGGGGTCCCAGTGAGGTGATGGATAGCAGATATCAGGTCAGGCTCCAATTGGGCACACAGCTCTGTGATTGTGGCCCTGTCAAGTCTGTAGGTGAGGGTAATGTGCCTGTCCTCCATTGCTGCCTAGTCCACAAGGGGTCTGTACACTCCATCTCCTATTCATCTGCAGCAGTTGCAATCTATGGGTCAAGTGAGTGAGCAGCTGATCATTATCTGAACATTGTAACCACTACAGTACAATCCATATTGTGATTGTTACAATATTTTGGTGGCATATGTACAGAATGTGAAATTGTGAATTGGGACACAGTTAGGATCCATGGCCTGCCCCTCTCCCCATGAAATGGCGTCTACCTGTCCTGTATGGAGGGACAGGCGGAACCGCCGTGCAACTCCTCTACCATTGGGCCCTATGGGGTACAGTGGCCAATTGTGATGTATGCTGGCGGTGACGCTATGCACCGCAGTGGACGTCACTGCCATTTTCTATCTGTTCACTCACTTGCTACCTGCTATGACCTGTCTAGATCCTACCATGGTTCATGTGACTGGAGAAAGGGTTCCTGCCTTCACCTCGGTGGAGTTGGAGAGACTGGTGGATGGGGTCCTACCCCAGTACCGACTGCTGTATGGGCGTCCAGACCAACAGGTGAGTACACTGTGAGTACAATGCATGGGTCATGAATACATGGAGTGCTTTGTGTGAAGGCCTCATGTAGGGGGTAGGTTAGTGGATGGGTCCTGAGTAGGGTGCAGCATGTAGGCTGGGGCATGTCTGTGCTAATGGGGATGGTGAGGGGCATGGTGGGCCATGAGTGTAACAGGCAGGACGGTCTGACTAATACCTTTCCCTGTGTGTATTTCTTCTGCAGGTTAGCGCCCATCAAAAGAAGGGTATATGGCGTGCCATCGCCAAGGACTTGCGGACCCTGGGGGTCTACGTCAGGCGGAGCACCCACCTGAGACACTGGGCATGGAAGATGGTAGAGGCCCAGCTGGGGATGGCCTCCCAATGATGAAGGGGTGGCCCTCGATCCCTGACCCCCACGATGGCCCGCATACTGGCGGTGGCCTATCCAGAGCTGGATGGGCGCTTGGGGGCGTCACAGCATCAGCAAGGGGGTGGGTACAGTGACCTTCATTACTACTTGCGCCTGGTGGGGTGGTATCCGGGTGGGGGATGTGGGCCTTTGGATGCCCCTAGGCCAGGCCTGACATTGCAGAGTAGGTCCCATGTTGGGCAGGGTTCTGATGTGAAAATCCTCCAACCTAGCTAGTAGGCATCCACTACTGGACAGGGGTGTTTGGGTCCCAGGTATGCTGCAGTTGGCGGTATCTGTCCCTACCTATGGCCTGGTGACTAGCATTGTAACTGGTAGTGCATTGCCTAATGCATAGGGCTGTTCCCTGTGTGTGAGTGTGTTGTGTACGCCAACGGTGGTGTTGGTGCCACCATTGACCAAGTGTATCCTTTGTCTCTCCCCCCCTTATTTGTTTTTTCATCCTGTCCTTATGTGTATTAGCGTCATCTGGCGGAGGAGCAGAGGCACCGGAGATGGAGGGAGCTGCATCCCACAGGACCAGGAGGCAGAGTCCAACTACGCACCAGTGGGACGTAGGGCGGGGAGAGCACCACGGCGGAGACAGGAGGGGACAGTTCGGACACGGATACCTCCTCTGACGGAAGATCCCTGGTGGTGGTGGACACCTTTGTGACCACCCCAGCTACAGGTACAGCCGCCACCCCCCATACCAGCACCGCCCTCCCAGCAGCCCCTCAGCAAGTTGCCCATGCCCGCTCACCCAGGAGGGTGGGCATCTCCTTCGTCCCAGGCACCTCGGGCCCTGCCCCAGTTAGTCCTGCTGCCCTTAGTGAGGAGGCTATTGACCTCCTGAGATCCATCTCTGTTGGGCAGTCAACCATTGTGAATGCCATCCAGGGGCTGGCAGCCCAAATGCAACAGTCCAATAAATTTCTGGAGGGTCTAAAAAGAGCAACCAGGGCACTCCAAGATTAGTTATTTTGTGACGGATACTTTAATCCTTAGCGTTGCAGTATGCGAACAAAAATACAAATATACATAGATGTACAAAGTCCATGTAAACAATTGAAAATACGTGAGATCAGTGATAGCCAACACGTGTTTCGTCCTTACGGACTTCTTCAAGGCTTAAAGGTTCTGTAAATTCAGGAAATGCAAAGTTCCAATATGTAGTGAGAGTAGAACCATATCCGGAAGATTGTGATTTATGTGTCCGGATAAGTGAGGGTCCTTCGTGATATCAAGGACCAATAGTACACATCAGGGCATAAGAATACCCCAAAGGGTGAATCCGTAGTATGGGATACACACTCCGTCTGAGGTCTCAGTAGACCAAGTCTGCGAATTGGAGCAGAGATCTCGACAGTCAAAATAATTCACGAGGCCAGTGAGTCGGAGACAGGCCGGGGGAATCCAGGAAACAAGTTGAGACCGAAAATATAGCTGACTTCAGAGCAACTAGAGGGCGTGCCATACTACGGATTCACCCTTTGGGGTATTCTTATGCCCTGATGTGTACTATTGGTCCTTGATATCACGAAGGACCCTCACTTATCCGGACACATAAATCACAATCTTCCGGATATGGTTCTACTCTCACTACATATTGGAACTTTGCATTTCCTGAATTTACAGAACCTTTAAGCCTTGAAGAAGTCCGTAAGGACGAAACACGTGTTGGCTATCACTGATCTCACGTATTTTCAATTGTTTACATGGACTTTGTACATCTATGTATATTTGTATTTTTGTTCGCATACTGCAACGCTAAGGATTAAAGTATCCGTCACAAAATAACTAATCTTGGAGTGCCCTGGTTGCTCTTTTTAGACTCTGCATATTGTTTTATACAGCACTCAACGTAGTCGGTGCTCTGCTACCGCCTATGTGTCTGTGTATTTTCGAAACCCGTGGTGGTTGGGTTTCTGCACCAGGTTGGCACCCAACATATGTTTGTACTCTTGATAATATATTTCTGTATTTACTTTCTGCCAGATGTGCAATGATAAGCATTTAACCACTTCTTCTGAGGAATGTTGACTTATTGCAAATTTCTGGAGGGTATTCACACTGGCTGGGTGGCCCAACAGAGATCAATCCAGGCTCTGGCCTCCTCTCTGATGGCAGCCATTGTCCCTGTTTCCACCCTCCCCCCTCCAACTTCCTCTTCCCAGTCCCATTCCCCTCAACCCCAACCTATCCCAAGCACACAGGCAGACGAGCATGCACACAGGACAACACACAAGAGTGAACATGGCAAACACAAGCACCACACTTCATCCCAGAAGCACTCACACAAACACCATCCAGATGCAGACATACTAACATCCACTGACTCCACTGTGGCCCCCTCCTCCACGTCATCAACCTTCCTCCCAGTTCCATCTACACTCATACTTGCATGTACTACATCCTCATCCACCTCACAACAGCATCCAGCCCATGCACCTGCGCCCAAACACAGCAGACAGACACCTCCCACAACCACTCCCTCTTCCTCCACTCCCAGACCTTCTCCCTCTTCCTGCCCCAATGTCCCTAAGAAGCTTTTTCTCTCCACTGTTGACCTCTTCCCTACCCCTCCTCCCCCATCCTTCACATCAGGCCAGGATGGTCAGAACCCAGGCAAGCACCTCAGCCAACCAGTCCACAGGCACAGTAGTGTCCCCAGCTACTCCAGGTGGGAAAGGATCCCGGCCACCAGCCAGACAGACAGAAAGGGTGCCTGCCCCAAGCGCTTCAAGAAAGGACAAGGAGCCAGCTCCATCTGCAGGAAGGAAGGGCAAGGAGCCAGCTACAGCTGCAGGAAGGAAGGGCAAGGAGCCACCCCTAGCTGCTGCCAAAAGGAGCAAGGAGCCACCCCCAGCTGCTGCCAAAAGGAGCAAGGAACCATCCCCAGCTGCTGCCAAAACGAGCAGGGAGCCATCCCCAGCTGCTGGAAGGAAGGGCAAGGGGCCTGGTGGAGGGAGTCAGTCGGAGCCCCCACCACCAACCATGGAGGTGCAACCGTCCAAGGCTGCAGGGGATGGGCTGGAGCCTCCCCTCACCACCAGCTCTGCCAGCAGCACCCCCACCAGCACCACCACCAGCTCCGCCAGCAGCACTAGTGGGCAGCAGCTGAGGCTGCAGGGGATGGGCTGCAGCCTCCCCCCACTATTACCACCACCAGCTCTGCCAGTAGTACCAGTGGGCAGCCGCCAAGGCTGCAGGGGATGGCTGGAGCCTCCCACCACCACCACTACCACCACCAGCTCCGCCAGCAGCACCAGTGGATAGCACCAGTGGATAGCCGTCCGAGGCTGCAGGGGATGGGCCGGAGCCTCCCCCCACCACTACCAGCGGCAGCACCACTGCCACCACTGAACAGCCATCACCGCTGGCGGACATTCTGTAAAGCTGCCTCCATGGGCTGTTGGGCAGCCTGCCCCTTGTAAATCCTGTGGGTATGACACCCAGCTGAAAGACTGTGAACTTGCACTCCCCAAGATCTGCCTCACAGGGCACGATGCCCCCTCCAGAACCAGTGGAGAAGCCATCCACTCACCCTATCCTCCCCGGGATGAAACTCACTGGGCACGATGCCCCCTCCAGAACCAGTGGAGAAGCCATCCACTTGAGAGACTGTGGCCTTGCACTCCCCAGGTCCAAGCACAGGGCACGATGCCCCCTCCAGAGCCAGTGGGCAAGTCACCCACTTGAGAGACTGTGGCCTTGCACTACCAAGGACAAAGCACAGGGCATGTTGCCCCCTCCAGGACCAGTGGCATTGTTCCATCTGCTGGATGAGGTCCCCCCCCCGTTCCCCTGAGGTGCCTGCCTATTTTCGACCTGATGCCCCTGCAGTGTTCACTCCGTGTTGTTGCAGGAGTGACTTGTGGCCTTGGACTTTGGAATGTGGCCTGTGGCCCACGAACATTGAGGACTGCGTAGTGTCCCTTCATTTGTAAATATGTATATACTTTTTGATTTGGGTGCACATATTTCTACTATATTTATCTTATTACACTCACTTTTATCTATCGGAGTTGTCCTTGCATTATTCCTGAGGGGTACGGGGTAAATATGTTATGTTACCTCATCTGCTTGTGTGTATGATGTTGGGGGTGTTGTGCGTGTGTGTCACTCTCCCCCCGTGTGCTAGGCGGCTGTACTCACCGTGGTCCTCTTCGCCGTTGTTGGTGTTCGTAGTGGAGCAGGACGTAAATCAACATTGGGAATATGTGCAGTTCGGGCTCCATGGCGTCGTAGTTCTTCCCTGAGTCTCCACAGGTGAGTCCTTTAACTTCTGAGCTCAGTTTCTGCCAGGCTTTTGATGTTGTTGGTACCGTCCCGGAAAATGTGGTGGTTTTCTGTGTCTTAATACAGTGGGTGGAACATTGTCTTCCCCCTGGCTGTAGGCGGTTACGGCTGTGGTGCCTGTCGATTCCGCCCTGGGGGGGCGGTGTGTTAAAGTGGCTGTCTGTCTGAGTTGTTTCCGCCATGGTCATAATTTAGCAGTATTTAGCGCCAGACTGTTGGCGGTATTACAGCCACTTTATAACCAACCGCCAGGGCTGCAATGAGGGCCTTAATCTTTGAACATTTGTATCATTACTTGTGTATGTTGGATTTTTATTGTTTTGGTCTTGTTTTACTCAGACAAGCATTGGCTATTTTAATAAACTGGTGTGGAGTACTTTTGTAGTGTTTTCACTGTGTTACTATGTTTGTGTACAAATACTTTACACATTGCCTCTGAGCTAGGCCAGACTGCTTGTGTTAAGCTACCAAGGGGATGATCAGGGGTTATTTTAGCTGCATGACTAGAGTGAGGGTCCCTACTTGGACAGGGTGCAAACCATTGTCACCTAGAGACCCCATTTCTAACAATACCGATAGCCTTTGTAGATAATCACAGATATTTCAAATACTCTTTCATATCCATTTTGCATATGCATTTCTTATGCCAGATAGGGAAGAAGTAGGGGGCATCTTTATAGTTGATTTACACCATTTTAGTGGCATTTATTTTGACACTAAAACGGCGCAAATTTAACTCCATATTTATATTTTTACGCTAGACCTGTCTGGCATCAAAATATAGAAGTTAGCGTCATGTTGTGGATGCGGCAAACTACCTTGCGCTGATTGGATGCAAGGTAGGCGTTCCTGTCCACAATATGACGCTAACCCCCTACCGCCATATTAATACTCCTGTGTAAAAACAATGCGCATGGAGTAGGCGGACCCAAATAATGGCACTAACCCTGCTTAGAACCATTATTTAACATCAGACCAGGCATTAGAGTACCTGTGGACCCATTTCCATGGCCAAACACCATGGAATTGGCCCACAGATGCCCACCCCAAGCCCCAGGAACACCCCCACCCACACCAGAGGGACACCACAGGATGAGGGACCCCACCCTGGGTAAGTATAGGTAAGTACATTATTATTTTCTAATTGATTATACATTTTAAATGTTTTTATTTATTTTACTTTTTATGTGCCACTGGGGGGCCCTTACATGGGGCACCCTGCCTGGCACTGGGTCTTATGGCCTTGACCACGGGACACTGGTCCCCTGTGCCGGCTATTGGGGTGGTGGGCATGACTCCTGTCTTTACTAAGACAGGAGTCTTTGTGGGTGGTAGTGTGTAATTTCTGACCCAGTAGCGCCTTTTTCCCTACCTCCATCCCCCCTGGCTAGCATCTTTTTCTTAGATGCTACCCATTCCTTAGCGCCGTCATGCGTCATACCTTAAATATGGCACACGGATGGCTCGTGCTAAATTAAATGACTCAAAACTGCATTAGCACAGTTTTGCGTCAGTTAGCATAAATATGGGCCTGGGTGTGCAAAATGGCCATAATATCACCAAAGCATGTGCATGTTTCTTGGCTGTGTAAGGAAAGTGGTTTCTTCACAAAGAAAAAAAAATTCCATTAAGAAAAAGGTACTTTTCTACCTTTGAACCAAGGTTATTTTTCACAGGAAGACAATTCAGCTGTTTAGGGTTGGATGTATGCATGGAAATCTATGATTTGATAAGAATTTTTGTGAATTTTCAAATGTATAGCCATAAGGAATGTTAAAGGTGGTACTTCATTTTGCTTTCTAAATAGTTCACTGTGAATAAATCCAGGAGATTTACTGATCTCTCTTAAACACATATTTTTTCTATTCTTCTAGATCTATTTACCTTTTTCCTGAATCAGCCTTCAGTAAATTATCCTGACTATAAAAATGCTTGCATTTATATATCTATAAGCATTTCACTTATATAATGCACGTCACCCACACCTTTGCCAGCAAACTTTGCACTGATCAGCTGTCAGAAGTAACACACTGCAAGAAAAATATAATTTTGCAAAGGTATTTTCTAAGTTTTGTAGATGAGGTACACATGTTTCTTTTAGGTTAGGGAAAAGTCAAGTGGCTGTGTGTAATCCATTCAGGCCTATATTCGTAGAAATTGCGACTACAGAATTCAGTATCCACAAATGTGAAAGTATTTACATGAATTTGGAAGTCAAAGTTATTTGTTACACTGTAAATCTGGTTTGAAGGAACGTTATTACTGAGAATGTTGAACGTTGTTACAGATAATAGTTTTACTACCGCAGGAGTACCATGAACATGGAGCATTGTACATCATGATGTGTGTGGACTGCGTAAAACCAGGTGATAAAAAGAAGGATTTGCAGGGGATGGGGCACACGAACTGCAGAGTGGTCTGAACATGTTTTTAATATATTTTTGCTAAAAAAAAATAAAACCTATGCTCATAGATTTACGTCTACATTTGGGTGTAGATTTATACATTTCTGTAATTCTCAAAGTTTACCCAGATTACTTCTAAGAAACTGCAAAACTCACAGATACTCAGGAGTACTCCTGGCTCACCTTTCGGAATTCCTACTTACAATAACATGAATGGATTTTTGCATGTATAATCTAATTATTCACTTGTAAAATTACCATAGTGTTGCATAATATCACTTTGGTGTGAATCAATTCAGAAGGGTTGTGGGTGGTGCAGGGCGGTATACCCTGGAAATTTTGTGCATGCTTGCAAACTTTTTTTGGCCCAATACAATCCTAAAAAAAGTTTGGAGATTTAATCTAATCGTGGACAAGAGTAAATCCGATTCCCAAATTGGGATGGGAATGGAATTCTACAAACAATTGCTAGGAGTGGAGGTGAAGTTTTTTCTCCGAGAGTAAAAATACTTTATTTTTGGAAAAATAAGACCGAGAAGTTACAAACTGCATTTGCACTCTTATTGGACATTTACGCTTGCTAATTGAATGCAGTGCCCAATATATGTTAAGGGTGTATGCTAATGTAAGTTGAAGTTAAACGTGCAAATGTTTTTATGAGTCACATCACAGGTTTCTAGACTCTGCGGTCATTACCTCAGCTGCACGACAACATCAGTACTAAAAACTGCCATGTGTGAAATTTGGGAAAAAAATTAAATGAAAGGCAAAAAAATATAGATAAAAAGGTGGAGCTTGGTGGTAGGTAGGACCCCCTTTTTTCTTTCAGGTCTGGGAGCAAAATGGATGGCAGAGCAGCCAATCAGTTATTGTAAGAATCCCAATTCAGGCACAGGGGATGGGTGGGTGGGGCGGGGATATAGGTAGCGGGGCATTTAGCAATACTTCTGAGGCTTCACTGATGGAAGAGTGGCTGCTTAGTTGCTGAATGTCCCAGATCCATACATTACTTACTACTCCAGCCCAGGTTTTCTCTTTCCATTCCGATACTTGTAGTCCTGGTTTTATAACAGGTTAAACCAGAAGGCACGTTCCAGAATGCAAAGAAAACAAGCATTTGCAATGCAATGGGTCTCGCGTTTGCTCGAGTTAAAGCTATTAGCGTTGTAAACTCCTAACTGGACTTTTCTTGCCACATAAACTGAAAAGTAAAACAGTTTCACATAAGTGAACCGACTGCCTCCATGAGCGCAAAGTAAAAACACACAAAAGGAAACAGAAGTTTTCTCGCAGTGAAACGTATGGCCAAAAGTGCAATTATTCATGTAAACGGCAAAAGTGCAAATATCAATGTAACAGGGTCGATATCATAGATAGCGCTCGACTAGCACCCAGCGTTATCGTGCTGCCTACGAAATGAAGAGAAAAAGTGGAGCAGAAACCATAGGAAAAACATGGAGCTTTGTATGTTTTCAGAAGTTGGCCTGTGCGCTTGAGGCGGGCTAAACACGGGAAAAGGCATGGCATATGCATGCCTTTCACTAATTAAACGAAGCGAATGTTAAAGGACAATCCCAGAACCAACCAAACTGATAGGCTTGATACGGGCGTGGTTAAAAGACCACAGAGAGATTACACCAGGGACAGAGCGTTTTGCGCTCGACCCTAAAAACACCACCCGAGCAGCTAGTAAAGCATGGCCTCGGAATCATTAGGAGGGGCGGGGGGGCTAAAAGACATATTTTAAAGACACTGCAGTCAAACCAAGCTGAGTGTTTTTTGTCTTTTTCTGGCCTTCAAAACGTCCACATAGGGCTGAACTGAAGCACTGAGCGCATTGTTAAACAATCCGAGCGTCTCCGCGTGCAGCGCGGCCAGCTGTTGCCTTTCTTCACTCCCAGCAGATGTGTGATTTATTTGAAAACCCATGACTGCGCTCTCCATCTCGCGCTCCACGCATCCCTCCCTCCCTCAGGAGGAAACGGATATGCGAATCCCAGAGGCGGCAGGGAGGGAGCGAGCCTCCTCTTCCCAGAAATGTCCCTCGCTCTGATAAATTATAAATTCGGGCAAAAGTGAAAGGCGCGTGCACGAGGAAAACAGCACAGAGCCCCGAAGAAAAATAGGTAATTATAATGCGCTATGAATTATTCCAGGGCCATCGCTCTTTGGAAGGCATAATGGCAGGAAGCCACGAGGTTTTAAATCGGTACATTAAAACAAACAAGGGCGCTTTCCTTCAGATTACACATCACTTTCCTACAGTCCACACAGCAGAAGGGACGGAGGGAAGTAAAAGGCGATCACGGACGATAATGGCCTAATAAGGCTTGGGTAAGAGTGCTTGTGGGAGCAGGCCGCTACCAGCTCAGCACAGCGCTCAGGATACAGAACTGTCTTCAAAGCCCACCGCGCTCTACTCGGAGGCATTACCGCTTAAGTGCTCGTTTAGGACTTCCGCCGAAAATGCAGCCTGCGCTACTCACTTGAGGCATAATTAGGCCTCCGCTGTGGGCGAGATTCACACATTGTGCATCATCCTTAAGGGTGACAAGGAAAAAATGTGTCGTGCCCCGCAGAATGCTTTACGCCGCCATCTCCATTGTGCAAGCGAGAGATCTGGTGCATCCATGGTGGTCACTGCTCTTGCCTATATATTGGTTGGTTGAGCGGTTTGCGCCGTCATCTTCGGAAAAATACATTTGAAAGGATACTCCAATGTCAAATATGTAAGTACTATCTGAGGAATCAAGTGCGTACATCCTAAATATGAAATCATGATTTAAGCATCGCCTTCTAAAAATGTCCATATCTATGTTCTAAATTTGGTCAACAAGTCTTCCCCAAAACAGCTATGGCTACGAAAATGACAGAATTTGCTATAAAAAGGTATTTTATGTATCTTTTGAATTCCAAAAAGCAGGCGGTCATTGTGTGTCACTGCGCATCTTCCAAGGAAGTTGTGCGCACACCATAGGTTCTTCCAGCTCGAGACAACATGGCCACCACTCCACTTTTTATTAATGGACACGTACGCCATGTGTGTGTCACTGGACAGCTCTGTAGGGACATTTTTAGGATTTCGCAGATCCTGGGCAAAATGTGCGGGGCCCCTGTTCATAAGAGCTCTTTAATCCCCTCATTGGCAGGCCATTTACAGTGCATAGGCGCACTGGTCCAAATTCTATATGTGGGTGTATCTTGTATTCCGAGAAAGTGACGTGTGCTTTCTACATTTTAAGACAGCAGCAGCTCATAATTTCTCATATGTGTTGTCCTGTTTTGATCTAAAATAAACTTTTTTATAGATATTGCATGGTGTTGAAGAATATAAACATTTCACTGCAAAATGTCAGACTTCCATACATCACCCACATAAAAAAATAAATTAAAGGCTAGATGGTATTTAAAACAACCCGTTTAAGAATTATTCAAGGTCACCAGTGCAAGATTCCGAAGAGCAGAGTTGACTCTAACAGGAGGACCCCTTAAAGGCTGGGGCCCAGTGTCAGGGCTCACGTTGCCCATGCCTTAAACGTCTCTGCAGCTCTATGGCTGCCTTGTGTAATATCCACACTAACATTTGTATTTCCTTCTTACAAATATTTGAATCAGAGAGGGAGTTAATAAATATTAAGTAGACAAATGTGAATTCGTTTTTTTGCCATGCCAAATAATGTGAATTTCGGTAACGCATTACTGTTTTTTGAACTGTTTATTTTAAAGATAATTTTTCTTATTTTTTTTTTATCAAAGAAACAATAAGGCAGGTCAAATATCACAATTACATCCAGTCCCTGCCGAGAGGGGTAGAAGCGCCAAAAACCACTGCACTACCCCCTTGGTAGTTTAGTGAACTAACTATAACTTGCACCCCAATCATGCTGATCTTTTAACCTTACATATTACGCCATCCAATACATGTCAAACAACGATATCATTATCCTTTTATTTGTATTTACTCCAAAAGACAAGTGAGTTTTGTTTAAAAAAGAGATCATATATGCAATTTCAGTATGTAAATTATATGCATCAATTTTGCCACTTTGCATTTTTTCAGGATATATGGTTTATTTTTGTACTGTTATTTGCGGCGGCTAATTTGCTATGACCTTATAATATTTAATGCCTTGCCTTTAACTACAACTTGGTTCAACTATATGTATATCAGCCTGATTTGAACGAGAGTACAATGTGATGGGTGACTTTTTTAGTCTTTTTACTATGTCCACCATGACGTTTTGTTTATAAGGGAATTGGACAGTCCACAAAAACCGTTTGGTCGAAATGGGTCAGCTAGCTGATTAAAGTTTGCGGAACAAACATTTTGGGAGTGCGGGCTCTTTCTTGTGTTGGATGCAACATAGTTTTCTTTCAAATGTTTAGTGGATCCTGTCCCGCTGCCGAGCACCCCGACTGGTGGACAAGATTGGATGAGCTGAAGGTCATATACAAATATATTACCTACTGGCGATTTCCAGTAGGTAGTTATAGTTAGGACTTACTTTCTATAGAAAAAGCTGTTTTTTGCTTGCCTTTATCTTTGGCGCTGCTTGACAAATCTTCACAAGATTTTCCCCAAAAATTTGATAGTCAAGTGAGCTGCTGTCTAGAACATTTTGGAGTAATCGGTCAAGCGGGGGCCGAGATAAAGGGGGGGGTGAAATTTAGAGCTTTTCCAGTGTTAATTCCAATTAGAAAATTTGAACAGCAGTAGCGCAAAAACCACTGGACGGAATTACACCAAATTTGTCAGAAAAGTAGCTCTTGTTCCAGAAAGAGCCCTTTTTGTTATTTGGTGTAAATCTGTTCAGTAGGTTTTGAGAAATGTAAAGAAATCCTAATTTGTATATGTAGGGATGCAAATGTTTTGCGACCCCTCCTGATCTTTTGCAGAGATCTGATTGGCTGATAACACTTCAACAACAGAAGTGTTTTCAGCTGGCTCCTGCTATGTCCCGGAGGTGCTCACCCCAGAACATAGCAGCTTGCTGTGGCTTGCCTGCACTGCTGCACCCAAGCCACAGGAAACACTCTGCTGTTTGACAGCAGGACTTTTAAAGCAGGTCCGTTGTCAAACAGCAGATCTTTCATCTCTGTCTCCTGCACGCGTGCAGGGGACAGAGATGAAATGGTCCAGTAGGCATGGAGCTGCTGTCAAAGCAGCTCTGTGCTTGCTGAAGCAATGTGTCAGGTAGCCCGTAAGGGCATTTACTTTACATTTTTCAAATAAATATAAATGAATAAATAAAGAAAGAAAGAAAGGAGGGATTGCGGGTTACCCCTTAAGGGCTCCCTCACGGTCCCAGATAGCCTATAAAGCCCATAAAGGCCTTACATTTTTTGCTTAAAAAAACACAACCCCAATATCCCAGTGTGAAAGTTGCTGGACCTTCACACTGAGCTTTGGGGGTTAAAGTCCAGCTGGACTCATTACCATTTTTTTATTTAAAATAATAAATTAATTGTATTTTATTTTAAGTTGAACACAAATATCTAATTCTAACTATATGAGATATTAAAGCCTAAAACAACTCTCTTTCCCTTTCACTTTCTTTCTCTCTTTCTCTCCTTCACTCAATTTCTCCCACACAGACACTTACGCACCCCCTCACACTCACGCACCCACTCACAGACCCACTCACACCCTCATGTACCCACTCACAGACCCCCGCACCCACTCACACCCAGACAGACAGACTGACAGGCACTCTCACCCTAGATAACCCTCTCACATCTGTTCTTACACCCAGAGAGGCCTCAGCCAGATTGCGCTGCGCAGGGCCAAAGGCCCGTGTACAGCATGTGGTTGAGTGGTTAGGGGGAGTCGGCTGCAGGGTCTGGTCTTGGGGACAACCTCCCCTGCGCACGGCTGCAGGCCTGCTTGGGTGCTTTTAGGGGGTTTGCCTCAGGGCCTGGCTGGAGGCCATGCGTGACGCGGTGGTGGTTGGATTAACAATATTTACTATACGATAAAAAGCCATAGAAATTTACTGAAAAAAACAAAGGTTATAGGGACGTTATAGTTAGCAAATAGATTTTAAAAAAACATAGAAATTCACTGAAAAAACAAAGGTTAGAGGGACGTTATAAAAACCAAAGGTTGGAGGGACTGTTGTATTGTTTAAGCATAGCTATTGTAAGGTGTTTCTTTAAGGGTGGATGGAACCCGGCTGTCTCCCAGCAACATGGGGAGTTCTGTAATGTAGGGAGACGGGGAGAAGCGGTTGGTGCGGATGACAGCTGGGCCAGGGTCGCTTTTACGGAATAAACTACCTCTTGTGAAAAGAAGCCCTTACTGTGTGTTCTTCACGATGAAACGTATCACTGGCGACGAGCGGGAGTCAAGTTACGGCAGCCTCCCTTGAACCCATTGGCAATCATTGACTTTTGACCCTGGACCTGGGCAAGGGCGTTGGTCAGCGACATGGCAAACGCAGATGAATATCCGGTGGCAGCAGCGTTGACATTACATTTGATATAGCATTTTGCCACTGTTATTGCAAATACACATTTTCTAAAGGACAGACTGACACCAGATTGTTTTTTAATTTAAGGGTGTTTATTTAAGTGCTCAATAGTGGAGGGTGTTGTAAAATGGTCAGGGGTGATGGTGGAGGAATGTCCATGGCAGAGTCCAGTCTATTAGTCTCACAGGTGCATTGTCCAAAGGGGCATAGGAAGTGGAGCTGGGGCAGTTTAAGTATGGACAGGGTGACAAAGTGGGACAGAAGGATGACAATCAGGATGGTCTCATTTCTTGGAGGGGGTCTTGGCATTGTTCTCTGTCTTTGTCCTGGATCTCAGGGACCGTTTGCGGGGTGGTTCTCCATCTGCAGGGGGTGGGGTGCTGGTGTGGTGGTCCTGTGGCAGTGCCTCCTGTCCACTAGCGCCGGCGGAGGTGGTAGGCAGTTCATCGTCTAGGCTAGTGTCAGGGGCCCCTTGTTGTGCCACAGTGTCCCTCCTGGTGTTGACGAGTTCCTTCAGAACCCCTACAATGGTGCCCAGGGTGGAATTGATGGATTTGAGGTCGTCCCTGAAGCCCAAATACTGTTCCTCCTGCAGCCGCTGGGTCTCCTGAAACTTGGCCAGTACCGTTGCCATCGTCTCCTGGGAATGGTGGTAGGCTCCCATGATGTTGGAGAGGGCCTCGTGGAGAGTGGGTTCCCTGGGCCTGTCCTCCCCCTGTCGCACAGCAGCCCTCCCAATTCCCCTGTGTTCCTGGGCCTCTGTCCCCTGAACCGTGTGCCCACTGCCACTGCCCCCAGGTCCCTGGTGTTGTTGGGGTGGTGGGTTAGCCTGGGTTCCCTGTAGTGGTGGACACACTGCTGATTGACGTGTCCTGGGGACAGAGGTATGGGCCTGCTGGGTGGGTGCTGCGCTGGTGTTTCCAGAGGGGCAAGCTCAATAGCGGCCTGTGCCAGTGTGAGGGGAACCGACTGTCCCGAGGTCCCAGATGGGCCGGGCTGGTCTTCTAGATCCAGTTGGACAGAGCTGCTGTCATCACTGTGGGCCTCTTCTGTGGGTGGAGTGGACATATCTGGACCCTCCTGTCCGGTGATGTTGGGTAGGGGTCCTGCAGGGGTGTAAAGGCATGGTTATTGCATCTGTGTGTGCCATGGTGTGCAATGGGTGGGTGACTGTGTACCCCAGTGCTTGCATTCCTGTGTAGGACATTGTGTGATAATGGTTTAGGGGGGTGTATGGGTATGTGTAGTGGCCATGCATTGGTGATGGGTGTCCATGCTTTGGTGTTACATGCAGGGCTTGAGTTTGGGATGTGTGGTTTGTGATATTGGGACATACGTGAGGAGCTGGAGTGATGGGGGTGCGTGCGAGGGTGGGGGTATGTGATAGCATGCAGGTGGGTGGGGGATGTAATAGTTAAGATTTGACTTACCAGAGTCCACTCCTCCAGCTATGCCTGCGAGGCCCTCAGGATGCAGTATAGCCAAGACCTGCTCCTCCCATGTTGTTAGTTGTGGGGGAGGAGGTGGGGCGCCAGTCCTCTGAACCACGATGTGGTGTCTT
The DNA here is from genome assembly GCF_031143425.1 of Pleurodeles waltl. Classification (NCBI taxonomy): domain Eukaryota; kingdom Metazoa; phylum Chordata; class Amphibia; order Caudata; family Salamandridae; genus Pleurodeles; species Pleurodeles waltl. Next base: position 175,954,769 of record NC_090436.1, on the reverse strand, counting down.
GAGACTACGGAACGCACCTTCCCCCGTAGGTCGTTCCACCTCTTCCTGATGTCATCCCTAGTTCTTGGGTGCTGTCCCACTGGGTTGACCCTCTCCACGATTCTTTGCCATAGCGCCATCTTCCTAGCTATGGTGGTGTGCTGCACCTGTGATCCGAATAGCTGTGGTTCTACCAGGATGATTTCCTCCACCATGACCCTGAGCTCCTCCTCAGAGAACCTGGGGTGTCTTTGCGGTGCCATGGGGTGGTGTGGGTGATGTGTGGGGTGGTGTGTGTTGTGATGTGTGGGGTGATATTTAGAGGTGTGTTGTGTGAGGTGCATGGATGTTGTGTGAGTGATGGTGTTGAGTGCCTGTTAGTTTGTAGATGGTGGTGTCTCTCTCTGGCCCTCAGTCGCAATTGTGGTCGTAAGGGTTTGTGGGTGATGTGGGTGTGTGTTTTATATTGTATTGGATGTGTGGGAGTGGTGTGTGTATGTGTATTAGGTGTGTGTATTTGGAATTGTCCAATGTGGTTGTGTTTTGTATATGTGTGTGTATTTTGAGCGCTGCGGTGTGTACGGCCAATGGAATACCGCAGTTGAAAGACCGCCGTGTGGATTCGTGGGTCGTGATGGTGTGGGCGTATTGCTGCTGGCGTGATGGTGGAGGTTTTGTTATCACCAGTTTATCACTGACATTTGGTGTGGTGGACTTGTGTGGGTGTCTGGATTTTGGTGGATTCCGAGCTGTGGGTCATAATGACCGTGGTGGAATTCCGCGGCCGTGGCGGTGTGTTGGTGGTCTTCTGCACGGCGGTAAGCGGCTTTTACCACCAATGTTGTAATGACCCCCTAAGTGTTTTAAATGTAGGAAAATTGGGCATTTTGCAAGTTTGTGCAGGATGGTGGGTAAAAGTAAATTGAAGAAATCTGTAAATACAGTAAAGAGAAATGAAACAAGGGATAGTAGCACAAGTGAAGATGAGCTGGAGGTTTTAGCTGTGGAGGAGGGGGCCACAGTAGTGTGTACTCAACTTGGGATGAAGACTGAAGAATACAACCCCCCTAAGTGTGTCATTGAAATAAATGGGAATCAGACACATATGTGGGCAGACTCGTGTTCACCATTCACATTGATAGACGAACAAGTATGGGGGGGTTTGAAGAATAACAAACTTAAACCTACGGATGTGTTGCCGGAGGGGTATTGTGGAGGTAAACTTCCAATATTAGGTTATTTTGATGCCGAGCTTGCATTTAAGGGCAGGAGAACACAAGGAAAATTATACGTAGTGCGTCAAGGACGATCATTACTCGGATGGAAGAAGCAATGTGCATTGAACGTCGTATTGGATCCTAATCATCCGAAACAAGTGTTATTAACGGAGGGAAGTATGGAAGGAAAGTGGGTGACGACATTTCCCAATTTGTTTAAAGATAAACTGGGTTGCCTCAAAGGCTTTGAACATCAGATCGTTTAAAAAAAGGACGCTGTGCCAAAGGTACACAAAGCACTGGTGGTACCAATGGCACTAAGAAAAAAGTTGAAGGAAGAGCTTCAAAGGTTATGTGCAGAGTGCGTAATTGTCCGAATGGCTGAGTCCAATAATTATAGCAAAGAAACCTGATGGAAGAATTTGCATGTGTGTTGACTTGAGGGATCTAAATGACAATATATTGATAGATCGGTACCCGTTGCCAAGAATAAATGAAATGTTAGCCAGTGTTCGGGAGGGGGAAATATTTCACGACACTTGATTTATCGAATGCTTACCATCAGGTGTGCTTGTCAGAAAAATCCCGACATTTGACGTCTTTCATCACAACAGAGGGGGCGTTCCAATTTGTTAGGATGCCTTTCGGCTTAGCATCCGCCTCTGCAGAGGAAAGCGATTGAAACATTACGCAATGATAAAGACATTATAATAAAGAGATCAGACAGAGGTGGTAATGTAGTGGTACTATCTAGAGAAAAACACATTAAAGAGGGACTAAGACAGTACAGGATAAGAACAATTATGTGACTGCAAGTAGAGATGAAATGAAGGAAGTAAAAAATAAGTTGTTTGAGAAACTGGATGAATGGAAAGACCAGGGACTAATTGAATGGTAAGAATACCAATTCCTTAAGGTCAAATTTCCTAAGATAGCAACAATTTACTTTTTACCAAAAGTACATAAAAACATGAATGATCCTTCGGGTAGACCCATAGTTTCAGCAATAGGGAGTCTCTTTGAAAATATCTCCAAATATGTAGATTTTTTTGCTACGTCCATTTGTGGAAGCATTACCTTCATATATTAAAGATACTAGAGACTTTTTGAGAATTATTGATGGAATTATGTGGGAAGACGACTATCTTTTAATGAGTCTGGATGTTACCAGCTTATATACATGTATACCTCATGACAATGGCATCAAAGCACTAAGACATTTTTTAAGAGCAAGGTCTCTGCCATATCTTTTACATACAGAGATGTTATTGGAAATGGTTTATATGTGTTTAACAAACAATTTCTTTATTTTTGAAAACACCTTGTACCGTCAATGCCAAAGGACTGCGATGGGCACCTGTTTTGCTCCCAGCTCTGCGGGTTTGTACCTGGGCTGGTGGGAAGAACAGGTGGTAAGATATATCAATGGTTTTCAAGAACAGGCAGTTCTCTTGTGAGATATATAGATTATATTTTCTGTATCTTATAAGCAGTAAGGAATCTGCTATCAAATTTGTGACAATTTTGAATGACAATTCTCTAAATTTAAAATTTAGTAGTGAAATACACCACTTGGAGTTAGTATTTTTGGATGTAAAAGTAAGTGTGATAGATGATAAGTTGGAATGCGAGTTATTTAGAAAAGACACGGCTGGTAATAGCCTACTTCACGCTAAGAGCAATCACCCAAGAAACCTGATTCAAAGTATCCCATATGGGGAATTACTAAGGACTCAAAGGAATTGTAGCTTAGATATAACTTTTGAAAAAGAAGCTGATTTTATGATAAAAAGGTTTAGAGAAAGAGGTTATTCGTGCAGCAGTATAGATAAGGCATTGAAGAAAGTTAAGCAAGTTAAAACAGATGATTTATTATTGATCAAACCAAAAATTTACAAATATGATGAATGACAAATGAGATTTATTACAACATATCATAATAAGACATGAGAAATAAAAAGGATGTTTAATAAATTTTGGCCAGTACTGAAAGCGGATGAGAACATAACAATCATAATTAATGATTATCCCACATTTACTTTCAGAAGAATTAGATCTTTACAGGATACATTAAGCCAATGTCTGGTACCAGCGACAGATAAGTCAAAATCTATTCAAGGCTTTTTTATCTGTTGAAAATGCAAGCTTGTAAATATAGGGAGAATTGTAAAGAAATACATTTTCCAGGGACAGGAAGATCGTTCAAAATCAGGAAACATGTAACATGCCATTCAGATTATTGTATATATGCCTTGAAAGGCCCCTGTAATAAATTCTATATAGGGAGCACTATCCATATGACTAAAAAAAAGAGTATTAGAACATATGAGAGCAATAAAAAATGAGGACAAGCCATATCCAATAGCTAGGCAAGAGTATCATGAAAATAATGTAAATAAACTACAATTCATGGTATTGGATAGAATTGTGATGAATATACGAGGTGGAAATAGAACATTAGAGTTAAGAAAACTGGAATCCCGTTTAATTATTGACTGTAATACCATGTTACCTGAAGGATTAAACAAGAATGAATAATTAGCAGTTCATTTGTATTAGAAGGAAAAGCTGTTCTGAGTATAATGCACTTCTTGGAACAGACAATTTAGGATGATGTTCATATTAGATTTTGATGTAGGTTGGTATTGATGTTTTCTAATATGGGGATTTTAATAAATGGTTTTCCTTTTTATTTTATAGAAAGAGATAACAATGGTTGACGCAAAAGCAAAGGAGCTATTATATTATATGAAGGCCATATGGAAGATAAAAAAGTGGGACAGTAATTAATGTTTTCTTTCCATTATTATTTTGTTATTATCTGTATATGCTGTGTATGAATATAAAAAAAGGAGATGTACACGTAATAGGTTTGCTGAAAAACCCACTTGGGTAGTAATTATAGGTATTATTATTATCTTTAGCAATTAGATGGATATTGTAATGAGGATCATATTTTAATTTCAAATGTAAATTGATATTCTAAAGATTATGTGAATATGTTTGTTGTTAAAATTACAAAGCTAAACCATATAAGATAATAGACTGGATAAAAACATGGAAGGATAAAATGGACAGCAAACATAATAGGAAGTGTATATATATATATATATTTATTATAATTTGTATGTACTGAAAATGCAGTCCTCAGGATAAAACAATGGAAGGTAACAGATGGTACATACTCACTGGGTAAATGGGAGAAAAACATGTTTAAAGATGGCCAACGTAAATAATGGTGCTCTGTGTCCATCGTTTATGTTGGTGAAAAGCTTTTGGTGTTAAATAGAAATGGAAATATGGACGTCAGTAACTCGTGAACAAGGGAGCTCTGACTCCCGAAATGCGTCGAGCGGGTGTTTTGTTTTGTTATGTTTTGCCATATTAAATTTTCACAAAGAAGATATTGTGTGACTGAAGCGTTTTCTTGTTGGATCGGGAAATAAAAGGAATATATATATATATATATACATATACTCACTTAAAAAAAATAACAGTTACAAGGACTTTATAGTTAGGTTCTGGTTCGTGCAAAACTATCGAAATTCAGCAGTTATAGTTAGAGTTATGTCAAGTAACTATAACTCGCGGCCTAAGGTAACTGTAACTCGCGCCCTCACCATGCACAGTTTTTTCTTCAATAAGTTAACTTCTAATATTTCATTTGTATTTTTATTGACGTTATAAAAGTTGTCATGAGGGCTGTAATATCTTTGGTAATTAGCAGTGGATGGTGAGCGCGCAAGTTTTAGTTACCTTAGGCCGCATGTTATAGTTACTTCAAATAACTCTAACTATAGCTGCTTAATTTCTATGGTTTTGTATGAGTAAATTCAGAACCTAACTATAACGTCCCTTTAACCTTTGGTTTCTTTAAGTGATTTTTGTAGGGTTTTTTGGAATATATTTCCTAACTATAATGTCCCTATAACCTTTGTTTTTTCAGTGAATTTGTATGTTTTTTTTAAAGTAAAGTCATTTTAATTGCTATATTTTAATCTAACCATCATTGCTCAGGGCCTTGGCCATGCGCGGCCGGGGTTGGTCACAGGGCCTGGCCTGCTGCCAGTCCCTGCAGCCAACCCCCTAACCACCAAACCCCATGCTGTGCATGGCCTTTGGCCATGTGCAGCGGGAGTTGGCAGCAGGGCCTATCTCTCTGGGTGTGAGAATAGGTGTGAGAGGGTGTCTCTGGGTGTGTGAGTGGCTGTGAGAGTGGTTGTTTGGTTGTGATAGTGGTTGTGAGAGGGTCTTTGTGGGTGTGAGAGTGGGCATGAGAGTGTCTCACTGCTTCCAATAGATGAAAGATGCATTCACCTCCACAAAGGATTTCAGATAAATTTCCAATATGGAAATACTTAGTTAGCACACTTGCTTCGCCTTTGCTAAGCCCAGGAGTTAGGATCCTTTGTCCTTTCCAGAAGTGAAGCTTCAACTGGAATAACTGCTGCATTTATTTTTGTAAGTGCTTCCTGTTGAAGTTAATTTATGTGAATGAGCATCATGGCCAGAATGGAAGCATACCTACTCATTTATCCAACAAGAGTCCGCAGTTTTGCACAAAATGTCTAACCAACTGGAACACTTTCTACTGGTTAGGTAGTAGTACTGCATGGTTGGGTTAATGTGCATAGTGCCCCATTCCTCGATTTTGGCCCTGGGGACCTCATTCCCTGGGGTTCAATTCCATGTGGGGGGCCGCCCTGCCCTGCCCCCTCCCCGGCTGATTTCAACTCTGGGGAACTCAACCCCTGGTGTCCGTCCTCAATCCTGGGTGCCCCACAGGGCACCCAGTGTGTGTTGGGGACTGAAGGGGGTGTTTCATGGCCCCACAGTCCCAGCTGGCTCTCTGCCTGCTGCAGGAGCCAGCATTGCTGTCACAGAGAGGGAGCTGCTAAAGATGCAGCTCCCTCTCTGTGAGAGCAATTGTTTCCCATGGGCAGGAAAACAGAGGGAACCTCCGCTTCCAGCAAGCGAGAGCTGTTTGACAGTTCTCGCTTGCTGGAACTGGATTGTTTGCTGTGAGTTGCCAGGAGCTATCAAAGTTCCCGCCAAGTCCAAACAGCTATGCCCCGGGGATGGGCACCTCTGGACATAGCAGGCACTGACCTGGGAGGGGGGGTGGTGACCCCCAGGGCCATTATTGACTCTTTGAGGGGGGCCATGTAGCCCCCTCCAACATTTCACTTAGTCATGGGAAAGTGGTGGTGCCCAGGGCTGGGGGTCCACAACTGACCCTCTTCATTCTTTTTTCTCAAACCCAGGGAGGTGGTGGTCCCCAGGGCTGCGGGTGGGCCACACCCGCATTCTTATTGTGTTTAGCCCCAGGGAGGTGTTGGTCCCCCAGGGCTGATGGGTGGCTGTGTGCACCTCCATTCTTGATCTATTTAGCCCCAGAGAGGTGGGGGGCCCCGGGGCTATAGGGTTGCTGTGTGGCCCCCCACATTTAATTAGACATTTAGTCCAGGGGAAGTGGTGGTCTTCAGGGCTGCGGGGGGCCAGGTGCCCCCCTACGTTCAAAATGTGACATGCCCCCGGGAACTGGTCCACCCGGGAGCTTCACTGAAACAAACGCGGGATCCCGTGCTTATTTTTAAAAAAAATGTTGGCGGATCCACGGATCTGCGGCGTCTTCTGATGAAAATTTTAAAAAATGCTTTTTTGCTCTGGGGTAGGGTATCTCTGGGACCCCAGCACCAGAGCTAATGAGTCAGGGTGTGCCTATCCTGGCCCCCTTTCTTTTTTCCAATCTTTTTTTCTGGGACTCTGCTAAAGCCAAGTCCCAACATGGTTGCCAACACTTCCTTTTTGCAGTGTTGGCAGCCAATCAGATCTCAGTACGAGATCTGAAGGGTTCGCAGAGCCTTCTCGTCCCCATATGTATTGAAATGTGTTTTTTCTTTAATTTCTCAACAACTACTGAATGGATTTACACCAAATAACAAAAAGGGTGCTTCCTGGACCAAGAGCTAATTTTCTGCCAAATTTTGTGTAATTCCGCCCAGTGGTTTGGGATTTATTCCAGTTCAAAATCCCTATTGAAAAATGCATGGGGGAAAAACACCTTTTTGAGACTCCCACTTTTTTCATGGCCCCTGCTTCACGGGTCCAAAGAAAACTTTCCAGACAGCGGATGAAGTCAGCGTTGTAGTTCTTGGGAAAATTTCGGGAAGACTCATCAAACAGCGCCAAAATTATTAGCAAAACAAAAAATGATTTTTTCTATTGAAACTAGGTCCTAACTAAAACTACCTAGTTGCGACCACCACTAGGTAATTAGGTAATATATATATATATATATATATATATATATATATATATATATATATATATATATATGTGTATTTAGAAAGATAGATAGTTTTACTAAAAACACTAAGGTTACATTATAGTTAGATTAGTTGATAAGCCTTTAATTTATCTTAAAAACAGAAATTTGCTGAAAAAGGTGTGCAAAATGAGAGATTGACTTTCTTAACAAAAACAAAAACCACTGAAATGTGTCAGTTATAGTTTAGTGAATTAGCTATAACTTGCAACCCCATCATGCACAGCATATGACCTCACATACAACATCACTCATCACACATTAAATTATATCATTGATGACATCACTCATGACATTTCAGTCATAGCCTCTGACCAGACCCTGGATCCAATCTGCATTAGCACTTGAACTTAGTGCAAGGGCTCCGGCAAGGCTCTGCAACCAACCTTGTGCAAGCGTCCATCCTCCACATAATCTTCTGCCATACATAGAATAATTTTGACATGTGGCTTAGCATGTGGTGAATGTCTGCACCTCTGCACCACCTCTCCACAATCAGCCAAGCCCCCTATGTACAGTCATTGGACGTACACAATGGAGATTTTCTGAAAGACCTTATGTCACACCAAATCCTGCATCCAGCCATGCATCGTGGGGATTTGCAGAGCCTTAACTGTGGCCAGGCTCTGCGCCACCCCTCCATGACCACTTAACACCCTACTTTCTCAGCCTTCAGTCCTTCATAGTAAATGTTGACCAAAGGGTCTATTGTTCAATGATGTTCAGCTGCCAGCTCTCCGCCACCAATCTCCACTGCACCCATCCTTTGGGAGAATACAAGTAAAAGGATAATGATATCCATCAAAAGTGCTCACTTCGGAAATATCTAAATTCTTTGGCACCTTTCAAAAAATATAATCAGTTATTGCATCGACAATGTCATTTGACATGTCAAGGGCAATGTAATATGAAGTTCTAAAGCAGAGCATGATTGGGGTGCAAGTTATAGTTAGCTATCTTTATGCTGAATTTGGTATGATTCCACTCAGTGGTTAGGGTGCTATTCCTGTTCAATATCCCTATGGAAAAATGCATGGGGAAAAGCGTTTTGGGAACCCACTTTTTTTTGGCCACCGCTTGACGGATCACCTCTAAACTTTTCAGACAGATGCTGAAGTGAGCATCATATTTTTTGGGACAATTTCATGAAGATTCATCAAATGGCACCAAAGTTATTAATTATCAAAACAAAAAACTTTTTTTTTAATAGAAACTAGGTCCTAACTATAACTACCTAGCGTCAACCTGAGTTCCCCAGGAATAAGAATGCACTAATGGGCTGTCCCCAGTAAGGCACACCCAGAAAGAAGAATGGCAGTATGGGACATCATACCGGTGGGCCAGTTGCCTACATGCATGACAAGTTTAGACAAGGAGTGCCATCTTCTTTCTGCTCTGAACTGCACTGCACTTGCACCGCTGCACAAACCATCCATCCGAGGCAGCCTCAAGAAGCTGCGCCAGCCTGGATGCAGGCGGCGCAGTAGGTACTAACCTATTCAGAAGATGGGCTATATGTAAAGTTTAAAGAAGTATGAAGACTGCAAGTAGTATGATCTTTAGCACCCCCAGACGTTGGTAAGTTTGGACGAATCGTGTCTATTATGACAAGTCTTGCGTAGAGTGTACACTTCTCTTAGTAGTGGAGTATAACTAATGACAGCTTCACTGTCTGCAATCAGTGAGGTACAGAGGAAACTCTCTCCATAGAGTAAGCACTTTTTACAGTACAATAAAGAGTAATGGCACACATGCGGTATAACAATTCTAAGTAGATCAAAATTAATCTAACACCAGTGAAAGTAATCTACACACTGTATCTATCTGGAAAGGCACCAAAAGTATATGCTTATACAAATTTATTGATCCTATTTAACATTCTGGAATTTACAAAATTATATGCACTGTATATAACCATAAATGTCACTCTATTTCAAAGCCTATATGTGATCATTAGTACATGAGAAAATATACAAAAGAATATACATTTCAATGTCAACTTCATTGTTCATATTCATAATTCCATGATTGATCTAATTAACATAACTGCCTAAACCAAAAACTCCCCACTTGCTCGTTCGTCGTCAACACGTGTTTCATCCGGGGGAGTGCCCCTAGGATTTCCTCAGGACTTTCTTGTCAAATAAAGATCCATCCAATACTTCCTAAAAACAATATTGCCATATGACACAAGTCAGTTACTAATTCTCCTATTCATCCATATCCTAATTGTAAACTTCAAATTGAAAGCCAACCATGTGAGCAGGTGAGAACCATGCAAATATCCGACATCATCATTATAATAAGTGATGTTTCAATGTGTATCTAAAGTGAACACATCATTTTATAAGTGTTACGCCCTCTCATGCTATAAACTATGTAGTGATGCATAGAACAAGTAAGTGCAGCCCCACTCTAATTTAAATTAAGAAGATATTCAATGCCAAAAAGATAGTCCAATTGTAAATAAATAAAATTAATATGAATTGGAATCGAAAACAATTATAAATATGAGTAAGTGCCATGCTCTTCTTTCACTCAGATGGGCCCAATTGTGCTTCATTATAAACCCAACAGAAAGAGGTGTGCCCCCCAGTATATTTAGATTTTACCTTACTAACTCGGTTGTGCCTAATTTCTTTTTTCTTTTAATGCTCCAATGTACCTCTTGATTCTCGAAATAAAATCTGGTAGTATATAGATACGATAAAAGTATACATAAATATTTCAATCGTTAGACATTTCATAACGTATTTGTGATGTCCATGTGATCCCCAAGTAAGCTTACCAATTAACTTGTTAGCTTGAATTAATTCTAGAGCCTGTCTCCGCGTATTTTTTATCGATTCAACCTATTGTGAAAGTTAGCACCAATTAGTTACAAGTCCTGTAAAATTAGATCTATCCATATTGATAGAAAAATCAGAATCCCTATTTACCTGTTGCAGTATCTAGATGTCAGCGAGTACGCTTCCGATTATTTAAACCGAATTTCTATTGTGCGTCCTATTTAAATGCCTCAGACGCTAACGCAAAATAGAAGACGGACTATCGCGAACCTAGCCGTCTCAGCTGTAAACATAAATGATGCACTTCTATCTTGCGACTTCCCCTTCCTAGCTAGTAACAAAAGGATACTAAACATCAAAAACGGACTACATTAACTACAAATAAGTCTAAGAAGGAAAGCAGCCACACGGGTCCAGTCATTATAACCTAATTGGAGCCAGTTCTGATCTCTATAAGCTCTGTGTCTATGTACTTATAATTACCTGTCTCTCATTCTATGTAAATAAAAAAATAAAATCATTTAATTACTTTTATAAATGGTTATCTTATAATAATATACTTATGAAGAATTATGGAACCACATAGGCTGTTTATATCAGACTTTTCTTGAATTAATCAACCCATTAACAATAAATATGTAGTATACACTACAATTATTTAAAAAATGATATTTTACATATCCTTAATCTTATTTGCTTCAATATAGATTCACTCACTGAGACTTTGCTTATTACTTATCACCGAGAAAATACTCAATCTCATGATCTGTATTTAATCCTTGTTCCACCGCTCCTAACTTCATGATCCATAATGATTCCCTTCTTCTTAAGGCCAATTCTCTATTGCCTCCCCGTGGGTTCTTTTCACATTGTTCAAAGCCAAAAAATGTAAAGTCTTTATGTGCCTCTTGCGCTTTACATATCATCATATGCGAGGCTATCGGGTAACGTTCATCTAGTTGCCTAATTGCCCTCCAGTGTTCCGAAATTCTCGTCTTAAGTGGGCGTATCGTACTACCCACATATATTTTCTCACATTTGCAAATAAGCATGTAAACTACGAATTTTGTGTTGCAATCTATGTGTGATTTTATATGTATTTTGCATCCTCTTCTATCAAAAAACTCTTTCTTAGATTGCCATGCCCATTTACATATTGCACATGAACCGCATTTAAAAAAAACACGGTTATGTACATTAAGCCAATTTGCCTTAGTTTCCTCTGGTACATAACTTGGACTTAAAATACTTTGGAGGGTGTTCCCCCTTCTAAACGACACCTCCGGTTTCGTACCTATGTATTTCTTGAGCACCTCATCTTGAGTCAGTATTGGCCAATGTTTTTTCATTATTTTCAATAGTTTCTGAGAAATATCCGTGTAGTCTAAAACAATCCTCACTCTCCGAGCACTGTTCTTCTTGACCTCCTCATTTTTTTGAGTCGTTAGTGACAGTGTCTGTGAACGAGAGGTCTTAAGAGCCTTATTTCGAGATTTAACTATATTGTTATCCGAATAACCTCTAGCTCTAAATCTATGTTCCATGTCCACAATAGTATCATAAAAATCGCAATCCCTACTACAATTTCTTCTCGCTCTGATCATCTCACCCAACGGTACAGCCTCTATTTGGTGTTGAGGGTGTGAGCTTGATGCATGCAATATAGTGTTGCAGGAGGTAATTTTCCGGAAAAGTCTACTTTCTATCCTATTGTTCTCCACAAATAATTCTACATCTAAGAATTCTATTTTGAACTCACTGTATTTATATGTGAATTTGATATTCACATAATTTCCATTAAGATAATGGCAAAAACTCTCCAACGCTACTGCATCCCCTGTCCATAACATAAGACAATCATCAATGTATTGCCCCCAATAGAGGATATATGAGTGCCAATTTGCCGCTTTAGAACCCCACACCCAATTTTCTTCGAACCATCCCATGAACAAATTAGCATACGATGGTGAGAATTTCGAGCCCATCGCTACACCCTGTTTTTGTCTAAACCAGCTTTGTTTAACCAGAAAGTAGTTGTTGTTAAGTATAAGATCAATCATATCCAGCAACATATGTGTATGTTCTAATAGGCTCGCCGATCTCTTGTTTAGAATATATTCTATTTCAATCCCCAATCATGTTGAATGCTAGTGTAAAGAGCTGTCACATCTAGAGTTACCAAAAACATCCCTGGTTCCCATTGGATATCTGACAATAGACTTAGTACATGTTTCGTGTCATTTATGTGTGAAGGTAGATTGTTTACAAATGGTTGTAAAAAACATATCGACAAATTCTGACAACCTCTCAGTAGGTCCTCCTATGCCTGAAACTATCGGTCTCCCCGGTGGAAATTTAGATTGTTTATGAATCTTCGGTAATGTATACAGACACGGATATTTGGGACGAAATACTTGTAGGTACAGAAATTCTTCCTCATTCAGTAAATCCTTATCTTTCCAGTTCCTTAACATTCTATTTATTTTCCCTGTCAGAGCTGATATTGGATTGTACAGAAGCTTTTCATAACAGGCAGTATCATTTAATTGTGTGCTCATTTCCTGCTCATAGTCTGTGCGATTCATTACCACTATATTACCTCCCTTATCCGCTTTTTTAATGGTCAGGTCCACATCTGATTTCAAAGTCTTTAGTGCCTTGTGTTCCTCTTGTCTCAGATTTGATCTCCTCCATTGTCTCATCTTCGTTTCTTCTTTATCCAGATCATCCCAAACTAATCCAAAAAATGTTTCTATATTACTGTCCATGGTTGATTTGGGTACCCAAGTTGATCTTCGTTTCAAACCACTAGCAATATGTTTATCCGGAGAAATACTCAAGTCTTGTAAAATTGAAGACGTGGTTATTGGATCTCCCTCATACAGTAGTCTGTAATTGTCATTAATGTTACAGTGTCATAAACATCCTGAATCGACAATTTGCTCAATGCTCCTGTTCCAATTGAAGCCGTTTCTGTATCTATTACATGTGATTCAAAATGTCTCTTAAGTTTCAATTTTCTTATAAATTTGAATAAATCAATTTTAGATTGACACACATTGCCCTTGACCGATGGACAAAAACCCAGTCCCCTATTCAAAAGTGATAGCATCTCCAAGGAAAGTTGCTTATCAGACAAATTAACCACATTATTCTCAGATTCAATCTTTAAGTCTATGGGCCTGATTCTAACTTTGGAGGACGGTGTTAAACCGTCCCAAAAGTGGCGGATATACCACCTACCGTATTACGAGTCCATTATATCCTATGGAACTCGTAATACGGTAGGTGGTATATCCGCCACTTTTGGGACGGTTTAACACCGTCCTCCAAAGTTAGAATCAGGCCCTATGTCTTTTTGTCCCGTGACCTTGTTTTCATGCCCACATAAGTGTCGCCCTTTACTTCCTCTTTTCCCTCTACGTGTCCTCCTACCCAGTTTCTTTTCTGATTTATCTCCCAATTGCCTTGTTTTATTCTTTTCAATTCTTGTAAAAAACCTACTGCTTGCGAGTCAGATCCTATATGCAAATCTCTAGGTTCAGTATCACTACTGTCTGTCACTAAACTACTTCTAGAGGTGGATGCTGAGTCTGTCAAGTTATTAGATTCTACTGTAGAGGCTGCACTCTTTACCAAGTGGTCATATTTACGCGAAAACGTAAACACTCTCCCATTAAGGTAATCCAGTTCGTCCCTCTTCAATTTCCTGGCTTTTCTTTGCTTAATGTCCTCTTGAAATCTCATTATAACATCATTTAAGATAACTTTTTACAGCGTCCACTTTTCTACTGACATCAACTTCATTTCTAAATGATGGTTTGGTGATTGTGAGGGAGTATCTTGAGGAATGTGCCTTTCTGTGTATACAGATTGAACACTGTGTGCAAGAACGGTTAACCATATATCTGTCTCTGATTGTTAATGTGAACTAGGCTACCCTTGAAGTGTATGGCACGCCCAGATGGAATCATCGTGGCGTGGGACATCATACCAGTGGGCCAGCCACCTATAGGTAAGTGTAGACAAACAGTGCAGTGGCCCGCCATCCTCTTCCTGCTCTGAACTGAACTCGCGTCGGTGTTTATACCACCCACCCAAGGCAGGCTCGAAAAGCTTTGTCAGGCTGGATGCCACCAACGCAGTAGGTAGTAACCTATGTACATGTGCTTGTTTTGCTTCAAACAATGGGGTATCTGTAAAGTTTTCACCACAGTATGGAGGTTGCAGGTTGTATGTGTTAAGTTGAGGACATCACACAGTGAGAGTTGCCTTTATAAGAATAAGTATAGCTTTATTTTATAACGACCCTGGCCTGGCTGTCTCCTACTCCAACCGCCTTTCTTCCAAGCCCCACATTCCAGAATCCCCACTGTTGCTGGGACACTGCCAGAACCCAGATTACACATCACCTTCATAATACAACACATCCCCAATCCTATAATAAATATGTTAACTCTTACTAACAAAACTAAAACCCAAAGCTAAAATATTTTCTTTATACATATTATTCAGATTATACACACAAACTGCACACAAAATCTTTAAGTAACCTCAACGGCTCCTTCACTCTAGCACTGGATCTTCTGTCCACGTTTTTCTCCCTCTCTGAACGTACTCCATCTTCCCTGTCACCTGTCACCTGACCGTACCCCATTCCTTTCCATTCCCTTGAATTCATCCCATTTATTCGCACCTTTTTTCTTTAGCCACTCATTTATTTCCACCTCCGAACACCTCACTATCTTCCTTGCATTCCACCACTTACCATCTGACAACTTGACGCAATTTCCTTTTACGCCTTACACACTCTTCGGTTCCGACAACTTGGATTCCCCTTTCCTTGCCGCGTTACCAACCATCACTCTCACCCATTCGCTCTTCTCATACACCTTTTGTTTTCTTATAATCTTATTGTTGTGTCTTGATACATATTGCTGCTGATACGTCTTTACCCTTTCCCTGACCTGCTCATGATTAACCACTATTTCTTTATGTCTTCCCATCCATGCCGGCACAGCTATAGTGCATGGCCTCCTCCCCTTCAATAGTAAAAATGGAGACTCGCCTGTCACACTATGTGGTGTTGTCCTGTAATTCCACAGCATGTCCCTAATTTGAGACCTCCAAGAGACTTATACAACAAGGCTAGTTGAATATTCTCTCCCAACACTCGATCAAATCTCTTGATCATGCCATTTCCTCTAGGATGGTAAACTGGTATCCTACAATGTTTAATTCCCCACTTCTTGAGGAAACTCATAAATTCACTTGAAGTGAATTGTGGTCCATTGTCACTGACCATTTCTCCTGGACATCCTTCCCTTCTAAATAATTCCTCACAAAATGTAATAACTACTTGCCTTCACCTCCTTCACAAATGCCACTTCAGGCCACTTTGAATAATAGTCCATCATGACTATGGCAAACCTCTCCTGGCAACCCAAATACACAAATGGCCCACATATGTCTATAGCCACCCTTTCCCATGCTCTCGCCGGTATTTCTTGCGAACTAATCGTCGTTTCCGATAACACGTGACTTGTCACTACACGTGCATGCAATGCAATTCTTCACATATCTTTCAACATATTTGTCCATACCTGGCCACCAGAGATCCGCACAAACCTTTTTTTTCATTGCAGACATGCCCCCATGCCCTTCATGCATTAACTTTAACACTCTCTCTCTCAATCTTTCCCGTACCACCAATCTGTCTCCTCTTTTCAGCACTCCATCCATAACTGACAACTCTTCCCATACCTGATTAAAATCAGCATCCATATATTTTTTCTCCATTTTTCCCATCATCTGTAATACTTTTACAATCTTTTTCAGTAACACATCCTCCTGAACAGCAGTTACCCATTCCTCCTGATCTATGGCTCTCCGGGTTTCTGAGATGTCAGCCACCACCCATTCATCCTCAAACAGTTCTTCATCATCATCCACAGGTAGTCTTCACATGCAATCTGCGTTAATGTTCTTTATTCCTGGTACATATTTCATTTTAAATGCATATTCCTGTAGTCTATACATCCATTTTGCTACTCTTGGAGTTGCTTTGCTGGCCCCCTTAGTAGTGAACATGTCTATCAAAGGTTTGTGATCTGTCCTCAATTCAAATTCCGTGCCCCACACATATGTACGAAAATGTTGTACACTCCACCAGCATGCCAATGCCTCCTTTTCTACTGTCAAATATGTTGGCTCCGCTCCCTTCAACGTTCGCAACGCAAACGCCACCACTCTTTCTCTTCCATCATGTCTTTGCAACAATGCCGCTCCCAATCCGTAATTGCTAGCATCTGCTACAATTATCATCTCATCATCTGGATCATATGGTTTTAGTGTGATGGCTTTAACAATAGCTTTCTTAATCACATCAAATGCCTCCTGACACTCCTTGGACCCTTTAAAATGGCATCCCTTCTTCATCAAGTTCCTCAATGCGTGTACCTTTTCTGCAAAATGTTCTACAAACTTCGTGTAATACTCAGCTAAGCCCAAGAATGATCTCAGCTGCTCTTTGTTTTGTGGTGCAGGAGCTTTTGCTATAGCATCTATTAACTTCTGCTTAGGTTTTACACCTTGATGATTCAACGTATGTCCAAGATACTCCACTTCTTCCACGCCGAATTTGCACTTATTTCTGCTAATAGTAAGTCCGGCTTCCTGCAAATTCTTTAATACCTCTGCCAGTATTTCATCATGTGTTTGCTCACTCTTTCCCCATACCAGCACATCATCCTGAAATACCAACGTGTTCCGCACTTTGTTTAGTATTCCTTGCATAACCCTTTGGAATACTGCTGAGGCAGATGCCAAGCCGAAAGGCATCCTCACAAATTGAAATGCTCCCTTCGTTGTGATGAATGACGTCAAATGTTGTGATTCTTCCATCAGGCACACCTGGTGATACGCACTCGATAAATCTAGCGTTGTGAAATACTTCCCTCCTCTCACACTTGCCAACATCTCATGTATTCTTGGCAATGGAAACCGATCAATCAAAATATTGTCATTCATATCCCTCAAGTCCACGCACATGCGGATCCTACCATCAGGTTTCCTTGCTATTACTATTGGACTCAGCCATTCGGACGCTTCTATTGGTTCGATTATACCTTCATCACACAACCTCTGAAGTTCTTCCTTTAATTTACTCCTTAGTGATATTGGTACCACCCGGGCCTTATGTACCTTTGGTACTGCATCCCTTTTCAAAATGATCTGGTGTTCAAAACCCTTGAGACAACCCAGCTTGTCCTTAAACACCTCGGGAAACTTCATCACCCATTTTCTCTCTACACTTTCTTTTGTTAACAACACTTGCTCAGGATGATTCAGATCCAACACCATATTCAATGCATGTTGCTCCCTTCATCCGAGCAATGATCGTCCTTAACTTACTACATATACTTTCGCTCGCGTTTTTCGTTCTTTAAATCCCAGATCTGCTTCAAAATAGACGAAAACAGGTGTTTTACCTCCACCATACCCTTCCGGTGACACGTCAGTGGGTTTAAGTTTGTTGTTTCTCAAATTTCCCCATTCTTGTTCATCAATTAGGGTAAATGGTGAACATGAGTCCGCCCACATGTGTGTCTGTTTCCCGTTCACTTCAATAACACACTTTGGTGGATTGTATTCCTTGGCCCTGTGTCCAAGCTGAGTGCACACCACTGTGGTTCCATCTTCCACAGCCAAAACTTCCAATTCTTCCTCACTAGTACTACTATCCGTTGTTCCATTTCTTTTTACTGTGTTCACCGCCTTTTTGAATTTGTGTTCAACAACCGTCTGGCACACTCTTGCAAAATGCCCAATTTTCCTGCCTTTAAAACACTTATGGGGTCATTACAACATTGGCGGTAAAAGCCGCTTACCGCTGTGCAGAAGACCGCCAACACACCGCCGCGGCCGCGGAATTCTGCCACGGTCATTATGACCCAAAGCCCGGAATCCGCCAAAATCTAGACACCCACACAAGTCCGCCACACCAAAGGTCAGTGATAAACTGGCGATAACAAAACCTCCACCGTCACGCCAACAGGAATATGGCCACACTATCATGACCCACAAATCAACGCGGCGGTCTTTCAACCGCGTTATTCCATTGGCGGTACACACCGCCGCGCTCAAAATACACACACATTTACAAAACACTACTACATTGGACAAATCGAAATACACACACTTGATACACGTACACACACCACTCCCACACACTCAATACAATATAAAACACACACCCACATCACCCACAAACCCCTACTACCACAATTGCGACTGAAGGCCAGAGAGAGACACTACCATCTACAAACTAGCATCCACAGGCACTCAACACCATCACTCACATAACATCCACGCACCTCACACAACACACCTCTAAATATCACCCCACACATCACAACACACACCACTCCACACATCACCCACACCACCCCATGGCACCGCAAAGACACCCCAGGTTCTCTGAGGAGGAGCTCAGGGTCATGGTGGAGGAAATCATCCGGGTAGAGCCACAGCTATTCGGATCACAGGTGCAGCACACCTCCATAGCTAGGAAGATGGAGCTATGGCGAAGAATCGTGGACAGGGTCAACAACCAAGAACTAGGGATGACATCAGGAAGAGGAGGAACGACCTACGCAGGAAGGTGCATTCTGTGGTCTCAAGACACCACATCGCGGTTCAGAGGATTGGCGGCAGACCCTCCCCCACAACTAAAAACATGGGAGGAGCAAGTCTTGGCTATACTGCATCCTGAGGGCCTCGCAGGAGTAGCTGGAGGAATGGACTCTCGTAAATCAAATCTTTACTACTTCATCCCCCACCCAACCTGCATGCCATCACATACCCCCACCCTCGCCCTCACCCCCATCACTCCAACTCCTCACACATGTCCCAATATCACAAACCACACATCCCAAACCCAAGCCCTGCATGCAACACCAAAGCATGGACACCCATCACCAAAGCATGGCCACTGCACATACCCATACACCCCCCTAACCCATCATCACACAAGGTCCTACACAGGAATGCAAGCACTGGGGTACACGGTCACCCACCCATTGCACACCATGGTACACACAGATGCAATAATCATGCTTTTACACCCCTGCAGGACCCCTACCCAATGTCACCGGACAGGAGGGTCCAGATATGTCCACTCCACCCACAGAAGAGGCCCACAGTGATGACAGCAGCTCTGTCCAACTGGATCTAGATGACCAGCCCGGCCTATCTGGGACCTCGGGACAGTCGGTTCCCCTCACAGTGGCACAAGCCAATACAGAGCTTCCCTCCTCCGGAAACACCAGCACAGCACCCACCCAGCGGGCCCATACCTCTGTCCCCAGGACACGTCAAGCAGCAGTGTGTCCACCACTACAGGGAACCCAGGCTAACCCACCACCCCAACAACAACAGGGACCTGGGGGCAGTGGCCGTGGGCACACGGTTCAGGGGACAGAGGCCCCAGAACACAGGGGAACTGGGAGGGCTGCTGTGCAACAGGGGGAGGACAGGCCAAGGGAACCCACTCTCCACGAGGCCCTCTCCAACATCATGGGAGCCTACCACCATTCCCAGGAGACGATGGCAACGGTACTGGCCAAGTTTCAGGAGAGCCAGCGGTTGCAGGAGGGACAGTATTTGGGCTTCAGGCAGGAACTCAAATCCATCAATTCCACCCTGGGCACCATTGTAGGGGTGCTGAAGGAACTCGTGAACACCAGGAGGGACACTGTGGCACAACAAGGGACCACTGACACTAGCCTGGACGATGAACTGCCCACCACCTCCACCAGCGCTAGTGGACAGGAGGCACCGCCACAGGACCACCACACCAGCACCCCACCCCCTGCAGAGGGAGAACCACCCCGCTAATGGTCCCTGAGATCCAGGACAAAGACAGAGAACAATGCCAAGACCCCGCCAAGAAATGAGACCACCCTGATTGTCATCCTTTTGTCCCACCTTGTCACCCTGTCCATCCTTAAACTGCCCCAGCTCCACTTCCTATGCCCCTTTGGACAATGCACCTGTGAGACTAATAGACTGGAATCTGCCATGGACATTCCTCCACCATCACCCCTCACCATTTTACAACCCCCTCCAATATTGAGCCCTTAAATAAACACCCTTAAAGCACAAAACAATCAGGAGTTTGTCTGTGATTTGGAAATAGTGTATTAGCAATTACAGTGGCAAAATGCTCTTTCAAATGTAATGTCAACATACCTATGTCACACAGCTCTAGTCCATGAGGAAACAAAGCAGATGTCACACAGTGGGACCCACATCTGTGAAATCGTAAGGGAAAGTGACAACTCAGTGACCATACACTGGGTGAAAATGACAGACAGTAGAGAGGTAGCAGGCAGTGTTGTCTTCTTACCTGTGTCTCACTGGAAGTATTGCAGGATCACTGTGTTCCTGTTGTCGATGTCCTCTTCTTCTACTTCCTCGTCTTCACTGTCCACAGGGTCCACAGCAGCCACAAGACCTCCATCTGGACCATCCTCCTGCAGAATAGGCACCTGTCGTCGCAAAGCCAAGTTGTGAAGCATACAGAAGGCCACGATGATCTGGCATACCTTCTTAGGTGAGTAGAATAGGGAACCACCTGTCATATGGAGGAACCGGAACCTGGCCTTCAGGAGGCCGAAGGTCCGCTCTATAATCCTCCTAGTTCGCCCATGGGCCTCATTGTAGCATTCCTCTGCTCTTGTCCTGGGAGTCCTCACTGGGGTCAGTAGCCATGACAGGTTGGGGTAACCAGAGTCACCTGCAAATGGCGAGGGACAACTGTTAGACACACACTAACTCATAGGGACATCCACAGACCCAGGCAACTATTCCCACTGTATTTGGTCCATGTCCTCACCTAATAGCCACACCCGGTGCCTCTGGAGTTGCCTCATCACATAAGGGATGCTGCTATTCCGCAGGAGTTAAGCGTCATGCACTGAGCCAGGGAATTTAGCATTAACATGGGAGATGTACTGGTCTGCCAAACACACCATCTGCACATTCATGGAATGGTAACTCTTCCGGTTTCTGTACACCTGTTCACTCCTGCGGGGGTACCAAGGCCACATGTGTCCCATCAATGGCACCTATGATGTTGGGGATATGTCCCAGGGCATAGAAATCACCTTTCACTGTAGGCAAATCCTCCACCTGAGGGAAAACGATGTAGCTCCGCATGTGTTTCAGCAGGGCAGACAACACTCTGGACAACACGTTGGAAAACATAGGCTGGGACATGGGAAAAGACCCACTTGCTAGGAAATGGAGTACTGACAGCACCTGCACTTGAGGGGGGATTCCTGTGGGATGGCGGATAGCTGACATTAGGCCTGGCTCCAACTGGGCACACAGTTCCTGGATTGTGGCACGATCAAGCATGTAGGTGATGATCACATGTCGCTCCTCCATTGTCGACAGGCCCACCAGCGGTCTGTACACCGGAGGATGCCACCATCTCCTCACATGCCCCAGTGGAAGTTGTCTATGGAGGAGAACAGCAAGCAGAGAGTCAACCAACTCTGAGGTACGTAAACACAGCTTACTCTGAAAATATTAGCAAATCGAAATTTGCCTGTATGAGTGTTTAGGCAAGGCTTAGATATGTGTGACGCAGTCCAAAATAATGCCATGTGGGCCCATGAAATGGCGGCTGCCTAACCTGTAAAGTGGGACAGGGGGATATGAGGTAACTGGCGCTGGCGTTGTACACCGTCGCGGTAGGCGGTCGAAGACCGCGGCGCAATCCTGCATTGGTTAACATTGGACCCTATGGGTCCCAGGAGCCAATGACGATGTACACCGGCGGTGACGGTACGCACCGCCGCGGACGTGACCGCCATTTTCTGTCTGTTCAATCACTTGAAACCTGATCTTCGACAGGAGAGGACCTACACTGCAAGTGCTGCTGTGACCTCAGTCTGGAAGAGACAATGGCTCGTGTGTCTGGGGAAAGGGCCCCTGTCTTCAGCACGGAAGAGTTGGAGAAACTCGTGGATGGGGTCCTCCCCCAGTATACACTACTCTACGGTCCTCCAGACAAACAGGTAAGTACACTGTGAGCATGCTGTATGGGCAATGCCTGTGTGGAGTGGGGTGGATGAAAGATGGGGGGGGGTGAGAATGAGGCGTGCATGAAACGATGGTGAGTGCATGTGCGTCATGGCAAGGGTAGGGATGGGAGCCAATGACTGTGACGGTGCAGATGGTAATTACTTCTCTTTTTCCCCTGTACAATTCCTGTCGGTCAGCGCCACCAGAAGAAGGACATTTGGCGTGCCATCGCTAAGGAAGTCCGGACTTTGGGGGTCTACCACAGACGGAGCACCCACTGCCGGAAAAGATGGGAGGACATTCGCCGCTGGAGCAAGAAGACGGCGGAGGCCCAGCTGGGGATGGCCTCCCAACGTGGGAGGGGTGCCCTTCGCACCATGACCTCCCTGATGTTCAGGATCCTGGCGGTGGCATACCCGGAGTTGGATGGGCGCTTGAGGGCATCACAGCAGACACAAGGGGGTGAGTACACTCTCATTCTGCTGATTCAGTGCGCATTGTAGGTGTCTGGGTGGGGGAGGTGGGTTGTGGGTTCCCCTAGGCCAGGGCGAGTTTAGTAGGCAAGGACCCTTCTTAAGGCAGGCCCTGTGGCACCCCACCCCACCTGTGTACAGTGCCAACTACACCTAGTCAAGCTCCTGTGACATCCATATGTGCAGAAATCGGGCATAGCCTTGTAAACCATGTCCCTGGGATTGAATAGTGGACTCCAAGTGCGCGGCGTAGTGCAGGGGGCTTCTGTGTCTGTTGTGTCCGCCAACGGTAGCAGTATTGCATGCACTCAACATGTCTTTCTTCTGTCTTCCCCCACTTTTTGTGGTCTCCCTGTTCTTGTGTGCATTAGCATCATCAGGCGGAGGAGCAGTGGCACCGTAGCAGGAGGGAGCTGCATCTCACATGGCCCTGGAGAGCGACACTACGGAGTCTGAATTCACCAGTGGGACGGAGGGCGAGGGGAGCTCCACGGCGGGGACAGGAGCTGACACCAGCGATACGGACTCCTCCTCTGATGGGAGCTCCCTTGCGGTGGCGGGCCCATCTGTGCCCCCCGCATCTGCAGGATTCAGCCGCCACCCCCCCTGCCAGCACCCCCCTCCCAGCAGCCCCTCAGCGTTTGCCCCGTGCCCGCTCACCCAGGGGGGTGGGCATCACCTTCGCCCCAGTCACCCCTGCTGCCCTCAGTGAGGAGGCCATTGACCTCCTCAGGTCCCTCACTGTTGAGGCAGTTGCAACAAACCAATGCATACCTGGAGGGCATTCACTCTGGTCAGGCAGCCCTTCAGCAAGCTTTTCAGACTCTGGCCTCAGCACTGATGGCAGCCATTGTCCCTGTCTCTAGCCTCCCCCTTCAACTTCCTCCACCCAGACCCACACCCCTGTACCTCAGCCTATCCTAAGCACACCATCAGGCCAGAATGCACACACCTCAACGCACAAGGGAAGCTCTGGCAAACATAAGCACCACACATCTCACAGGCACTCACGCAAGCATCAGACACATACAGACACACCAACATCCACTGCCTTCACTGTGTCCCCCTCCTCCTCGTCTCCCTCCTCCCTCTCTCGTCTCCACTCACACCTGCATGCACTACGTCCATCACCAGCACACCCACCACCACACCCCGCTCACGTGCAGTCACCACCCCCACTACCATTCACACGTCCCTTGTGTCCTCTCCCAGTGTGTCTATAAGGCCACCTCCCAAGGTACACACACGCAGCCACACACCCACCCAACAGCCATCCACCTCACAACAGCCTCCAGCCCATGCACCTTCACCCAAAGTCACCAAACGTCCACCTCCTACAACCACTACCTCTTCCTCCACTCCCAAACCCCCTCCAGCTACCCGTCCCAGTGTTCCTAAGAAACTTTTCCTGTCCAACCTTGACCTCTTTCCCTCACTTCCCCCACCCCTTCAGTCTCCTAGGGCCCGACTCTCCAGGTCCCAACCTAGCACCTCAGCCACAACATCGGCGGGACCAGTGGTGCCAGTAGTGTCCGGATTCTGGAGTGCACCAGGCAGCAGGGCAGCCAGTGTGGCAAGGAACCAGAGCACAGACAGTCCCCCACCTGTCAAGCATAAAAAGTTGGCCAGTGCCCGGCGGGAGAGGGGAAAGAAATCAGCCACCAAAGCCACTCCCAGGGGTACAGTTGGGAGTGTGGAGACAGCTGCGACACCATCCAAGGTGGGGAAGAGGCACAGTAAAACCGGCAAGTCTGGGAAGATCAGCACAGTGGACAAGACCGCTAGCAGCACCGCTGCCCAGGACAAGACCGCCACCAGCCCCGCTGCCAAGGACAAGACTGCCAGCAGCCCCGCTGCCCAGGACCCCGCCGCCAGCAGCACCGCTGCCCAGGACCCTGCTGCCAGCAGCACCGCTGCCCAGGACTCCGCCGCCAGCAGCACCGCTGCCCAGGACAAGACCGACACCAGCCCCGCTGCCCAGGACCCCGCCGCCAGCAGCACCGCTGCCAAGGACAAGACCGCCACCAGCAGCACCGCTGCCCAGGACAAGACCGCCACCAGCCCCACTGCCCAGGACCCCGCCGCCAGCAGCACCGCTGCCCAGGACAAGACCGCCAGCACCACCGCAGGAAAGTGAGTGCCAATGATTACAATGCTACTGAGGCCGCCACGGGCAGGATAAAGCACTCTGGTCACCAAGCCCCCTCCAGAACCAGTGGAGAGTTACATCCACTACCTCTGTCCTTGGCAGGATGAAGCACTGGAGACTGTTATCCACTCGAGAGACTGTGGCTTTGCACTCCCCAGGATTGAACAGTGGGCAACCCACCCACTGTAGAGACTTGAGAGACTGTGGCTTTGCACTCCCCAGGATTGAACAGTGGGCATGGAGCCCCCCGTGGATCTGGTGTCGTGCACTCATCCGGCTGAGGTGCCCCCCTTCCCTTCCCCCTGAGGTGCCTGTTTTATTTCTATCTGATGCCCCAGCAGTGCTCCGTCTTGTTCGGGTATTGAGTGTGGGCCTCGCCCATGCCTTTTGGGCCCAGTGGTCCACGGACTATGATGGTGGAATCCCTTGGACTTGTGTTCTTGGTGTATATAATTGTTTATAGTGTAAATGTATATACTGTATATGTAAATATTTTTTATTTATGTAATTGAATATATTACAATTATTCGACTCATTTCCTTTTGTCCTTGCATTCTTCCAGGGAGGGTTGGGGGGTGTAATGGGTGAGGGTGGGGGTGGGGGTGTTGCGTATTGTGTGTGTGTGTCACTGTTTTTTCCCTCCCCCCTCCTCTGTGTCGTAGGTGCAGTACTCACCGTGGTCTTCGCTGCCGGCGTTCGTGCTCCTGGTAGAGGATCAGGAAGATAAAGGCTGGGAGTATCTGAAGTTCCGGTTCCATGGTGTCCTGGTTCCTCGTGGGGTGTGTAGAGGTGAGCGTTTTCCCTTCCAAGTCCTGTTTCGCCGTGTTTTTGTTCGCGGTGAATCCGCCCTGGAAAAGGTGGCGGATTGGACTGTTGTAATTCTGTGTGCAGTACATTGTCCTCCGCCTGTCTGTTGGCGGTTACCGCCGCGGTGTCGGAGTGTTAAAGTGGCTGTCTATGTTGGCGGTTTCCGCCACGGTCGTAATTCCATTTTTTTTTACCGCCGGCCTGTTGCCGGTTTTACCGCCACTTTTACACCGACCGCCAGGGTTGGAATGACCACCTTAGTGTTTATGGCCGGGCAATTCTTTGCTTCCGCTAAATGTTTATTACTTCCGCACCTAAAGCATTCTTTTCTTTTCCCATGGCTTTCGTCAATTTTATTTGCACTCTTTTTCTTAGGGTACCCCACCTCCCCCACAATATTCTGTTCTTTATTGTCGCTCTGCTTATTGAGTTCTTTGACATATTGAGTTGTGCTTTCCATATGTCTTGCGACTTCTACTGTTCTATCCAAGGTGGGATTTTTTAAACTTAATAACTTCTCCTGTATTTTAGTGTCTTTCAGTCTGTTTATGAACTGGTCCCGGATGATCTCATCATTTAAATCCCTAAATTTGCAAGAAATGGCCAACCTTCGTAGACTATTCACATACTGATCTATTGTCTCATTTGGTTTCTGAGTGCACGAAAAAAACCTGTGTCGCTCCACTACTATGTTTATTTTTTTCCATAATTTTCTTCCAATGCCGTCATGGCACTTTCCGTCATGGCACTTTCATAAACATCCTCCTCTTGATCCGACTCTCCTCCTTGTGTACTTTGTAATGGTAAAGTTTTTAACACTTTCCTTCCTTCTACCCCTAGACAATGTTTTAAAATTGCTAGCTTCCTTTTTTCTACGTACATCTCCCCTCCAATAGCCTCTAAATATGTGACAAAAGCGTCCTTCCAGTCCTCCCAGGTCATGCAGGGTTCTCCTGGAAGTTCTAAAAATGCTGCGGGTGAGAATATAGATCGTACTGCCATTGTCCTCTTTTTAATATAGTTGTACCTCTTTGTTCTGTTTAATTTTGTTTCCAATAGAATTCATTAAGGTCCTGTGTACTTCAATTAAAGTTCACTCGCGTTCAAACTTGGTGAAATGTTTTCCAAATGGTCTTACTGCCAACACAAGTTCGTTCTATGCACCGCTTCTCGTTGCGCTTGAATACCCGGTTGTTTAATTTTGTTGCCGCACACGCGTTGCTAAGCAAACGCGTGCGTCGGCTGATTATTCCTTGTTGCATGCGTGTTGCTAAGCAACCACGGGCGTTGGCCTCTCTTGCGTGTGCCGTCCTCGCGCACACGCGTATTCAATGAAATGCTAATCGCGCTCCAGGCTTCATTCCTCTGTCTCCGTCCTCGCACCGTGGCCACTCCTTTCACGTGCCGCACCACCACCGATGCTGCCTCCACCGGTCCAGGGTCGCTGAACCACTGGCACCACGGCAGGTTGGACTCACCCTCGCCACTGTTAAGTTGAGGACATCACACGTGAGAGTTGCCTTTATAAGAATAAGTATAGCTTTATTGTATAACAACCCTGGCCCGGCTGTCTCCTACTCCAACCGCCTTTCTTCCAAGCCCCACATTCCAGAATCCCCACTGTTGCTGGGAGACTGCCAGAACCCGGATTACACATCACCTTCATCATACAACAGTGTGATCTTTAGCACCTTCAGAACTTGGTTTTTTTAAGCGAATAGTGTCTTTTTGACAATTGTATAGAGTGTACACTACTCTTAGTAGATACTTGTTAATACTCTGTGGTGTATTTCTCATGAGAGGGCATTGATTTTGGAACAGACGTTGAGTATCTTGGGGAACTTGGCTTTCTTTGAACAGTTGTATACAGATTGAAGATCATGTGCAATAAGGGTTTCCCATATATCTGTGGTTAAAAGTTATTGTGAACTAGGCTACCCGTGAAGTGTATGGTACAGGGTAAGTGTTGCACATAATACATGCTTGCTACATCTTGTATCTGTGATGGCATTAATGATGCTTCATATTATTCTGAGCTATTTTGTACTTACTTTCAGGACTTTAATGCCCTACTAGTTTATAGAGTAATGTGTCCAAAAGAAGCTTGGATGATGCCATCAGTGTTGTCATCAATGATGTCATTTGAGATGTCATCAGTGACGTCATAAATGATGTTGTAGAACATGTCATGAGTGATGTAATATGTGAGGTTATGAGCAGTGCATGGCAGGGGCGCAAGTTATAGTTAGGTCTGCTAAGTATAACTGGTGAATTTCTGTGCTTTTTTTAGTTCAAAACGTTAAAGTGGCAAGGGTGCCTGCGTTGGCGTATGGCAGTCCATTGTGCGCCATTGCAGCAGGAAAGGACAGGAATGCGCCATATCTTGTAGATATGATACATTCCTGCCCTTTTCGTTTGACGCATGGCAGCACAGCAAGAAGGCTTGCGGTGCTACACTATATCAAAAGATTGTAAATATGCCCCAAAGAGTTGAATTTCCATCAAGCAAAGGTACTTCCTCTTAATTATATGATGGAAGTGCTCCTTTATTTGGTAGAGATGTCCTCATATTCCTCTGCATCAAGAGTGCCTGCATCAGTGCGGCAGGGAAACAGATCAAAAGTCTACTATCAGCCGCGGGAGCATTTTGAAAGCTACTGCTCACTGGGAGCAGACTGTGTGTTTGCTCCCATTTGGTGGGAGTTTTGAAGATGCTCCCGCTACGTGGGAGCAAACACAAGTTTCACTGCCCGCGCTGGTGCAGGCAGGGAAACTGCTGTGTCAAAGCGTGGGCTCCCTGGGACACAGCATGTGAGCCCGTCCTGGGGGATGGGGTCTCCCGGGCCAGGGAAGGCTCAGGGAGTGCGGCCGCTTCCCCCCTTTTTAAAAATTTAGTGGCCCCAGGGGAAGGGCCCCTCGGGCCCATAGAGTCTCAGGGAGAGCAGTCACACACCCACCTCCCCTTTTTTGGCATTTTGTTCCTCAGGGTGTGCACCCCAGGACCTTGAACAGCCGCCCTCCCCTCAATTATATACAAAGGCCCCAAGGGATGAGTCACCAGAGCCTTTGAAGGTTTGAAGTGGGGGCGGCAGGGCCCTCACCCCTTTTTTTGGAATTTCAGACCCCAAAGTGGCCTTTCTGGAATGTGGTTTTATAATTGGGTTTAAGGGACTCTCGCAAGAGTCTCTCAAACCCAATTATCAATATTTACAAAACGATCTCAACCTAAATTTCTCAAAACCTACTGAAAGGATTTACACCAAATCATAAAAAACACAATCGGCGGACCATGATCTAGCTTCCTGACAAATTTCAGGTAATTATGTTCATCAGTTTTTGGTATGGCCCTGCCTAAAGAAGTCTGTGGAAAATGCATGAGGATTCTGTGTTTTGAGAACCTCCTTTTTTTTGGTTCCCACTCGACTGATCACCCCGAAACTTTACATGCACAAACTAGGCAAAAAACCCTACTTTTTTGGGAAAGTTTTGTGGAGATTTGTCAAACTGTGCCAAAGTTATTAGCATTAAAAAAAATTCCTAAGGATGTATTTGGAGGCACTCCCAGATTGAGTGAACAAGTGATCACTCAGAATCACAACAGTTGGTCCTGTGTAAAGTACATTCAGTGTAAAATGTTCAACTGCACTAATCTCAGCCCAGACTGAATGGCCGCGTCTCTTGGGTATATGCAACCCTCAACTCCTCACCACAGGCACTATCCTTAAGTGTCTTATCATCTCTTTCCCATCTTGCCTTCAATCTGAGAGAGGTTCCAGGGAGTTGTTCATCAGGGATTTATATTTTATGTTTTTCTCATCAGTGGAGTTGACAGAACTCTATATTCCAGAAGGGATTCACCATTGTGTCCCAATGAAACCTCAGAATATTTCGAAAGGGCATTTTAATCTCTAAGTATTTAACAAGTACTTAACAAAATTGAGACTTTGCCTGAGTAAACTCATCACACAGGATTGATGTTCTTTGGTCCCCAGATATTGCAGGGCTTAGCCAACCCTAGAACATCCCATTTGTAGAATTCTGTAAGAATGTATAGATTGCAGAGTATCAGTGCACCGAATCCAAGAGTGGCATATCCAGGCTGAAGGTGAGCACTCCATATCAACCTATTATCTTGGTCAATGTTTTAAGGCTTGTGTCACAGCCTCAAATTATCTGTTCCTCCACTGGATACTCCACCTCTGTAAATGGCCATTAATAGCCTCTAGTTTCCATATTATGTTTGTCTGCTTAAGGGTGAATTCCTGCTGGAGAGCAAAGTCCCAGTTATTCAGAACCACCAACTGAGAGGCCCAGTTATATTTTGTAAGGTAATTCAAAGCTATTTCCCATCATTCACTACTCTACTTATAAAGAGAAAGAGAAATCCCTGCTGCTCCCACAACACATGCTTGTTACCCTCTCCATCTTCTTAAAACATGTGTTGTGTAGCCAGGATGGAGTGTTTTGAAAAATATACAGAAATCTAGGGAAGTCTGCCATCTTACAGAAAGCTGCTCTACCAGGCAGAGAAACTGGAAGTGTCCTCATACATCTGCTATAAACATGGAGTGTTGTCAGATTATTATGTTGTTATGTATGAATGTATTCCTCTCCTTAACAACATATATGCTAAGATAGTGAAAACTTTCCTTGGATACTTGAAGCAGAGAATAAATATCAACGGGTAGTGATCCCTCAAAGTCCAACACTTTCCCCAATGTTGATTAGATTGGTGTGGGAATGGTGCATACAGTACCATGAAAGTACAGCACTTTTTTTATGTGGTTTTGGTTGGAGGGGAATAATAAATGTGTAATTGATATTTATTTTAAATAATCACACATTGGTTTAGTGTCAAAAGGTTTATTTTAGCAATAGTAGCAGATTTCTTGTGTGAATCAATCATTGCATAGTGATACATTTTTCATATATTTTGAATGTATTTTTGAACATTTTTAATAATGTTTTCAAAATAACTTATTGATACAACAAACATTTTCATATGCTTTTTTACATTTGCTATGCATATTTATATTTTGCATCTATTGTCATTTTTTTAGCATATATATTTTTATTTTTGAAATAGCTTAATATTTTTGAAACTTTTATTCAATATTTTTCAAAACCATAGCATATTTTTACCCACAAAACTTCTATCATTTTAACAATGGCATATTTAATTTTCATATGTTAATAAGAGCCATAAATTAATCTGTTTAATCTTCATAGTAATTTTTAATTTGGTGTTTAATACCTACATTTTTCACCCATACAAATTACAATATTGTACATTTTCAACCTAATTTTTAATTTAAGCAAAAGTCAGTATAAGCATTAAGTTATAATTTTCTATTGTTTTCTATTGAGTGTTAGGGCCCGATTGAGGGTCAGATTTACAAGACCCTAGCTCCTCCTTGCACCACACTAGCATCATTTTTTTTTGTATGCTAATGTGGCTCAAGGAGGCAATTTTTGCTGTGCCATATTTACAAAGTGGTACAATGCCTGCATTGCACCACTTTGCGACCCTTGCGCCACATTATGCCTGCATCAGGCATAATGTATGCAAGGGGGTCATTTTGGCATTACGAGGCCCTCAAATATGGCGCTGTGAAATCTACAAGATTTCACTGCACCATTTTTTACGTCATTTTTTATGCCTGCTCAAAACAGGTGTTAAAGTGACGCACCCATTTTAATCAATGGGTCTCCACTTTGCTGCACTAGTGTCAATTTTTTTCATGCTATTGGCCTAACGTGCGCCATGGTGAGCCGTATTGTAAATACGGTGCACCCATGGTGTTGTTAGGTTAGGCAAGGGCGACGCAAGAAAACTGGTGCATCAGCACTGATGCACCAGTTTCTTGTAAATATGCCCCCATGAATTTGGCGGTTGGACCGCCAGACCACCATGTTGGCCATGCTGCGCCTGTGGTCTCTAGCACAGCGTATTATGATGTATCCAGGCAGAACTACCACCCACCAAGCAAAAAAGCAGACCACTGGTGGCACAGCGGTCTTCTATCTAGGCGGTCTGCCCTCCAGTGCCGTCAGCACTGCAGCCAACCACAGAGCGTAATACAAACACACAGTGGTGGCAGGGCAACACCGGCTGGCTCAGTGGCACGAGCTGAGCAATGCAACAGACAAGTGCCCATTGGATGAATTAAAAAACAACACAGCTGACACATTGGCCCAGTGGACACACCTGCAAATCACACTTTAAAACACACCCCTTCCCAGACCACAATCCTGTGCATTTCCACTGGACTACGAAGAAAGCTGACCACCAGTGAATGCTGTAGGCACCACCATGCGCACAAAGGAGGACGTTAGGAAGAGATAGAATGACCTGAGGGGGAAAGTGCATTCCGTGACCTCCAGGCAACAGATGGAGGCCAACAAGACTGGCGGTGGCCCCCCCAGTGTCCCCATTAAGACTCTTTTCCTGGGAGGAGAAGGTCTTGGCCATGAGGGCTTGACAGGAATACCTGGGGGAGTGGAGTCTGGTAAGTTACCACATAACAACTGTTGCAAAACTGCAATGTCCTGCATGCTCACAGCTCAGCATTTTCCACTGTGTTGTTCATGTACTTCACAAACATTCAATGCCCAGAGTATCTGAGATGTAACACTGTCAATGTGCATTGTTGGATCCAACATCACAGCAACCAAGGCCTATCACATGCCATACGTCGAAATGGGGTCTGTAAATCTTTCATTATCAAAAATTCATCCCAAGACTCATAGTATGTCTCAACATGTAAATGTATGCTCAAACCTAAATGCAGTCTGCCTGCAGATATGTAATACTCAATATCTGACTTGTGTGTGAAGTAGAGGGATTGACCTCACTGCAACTCCCAGGAGGCCCTGTGTTTGTAATTCCAACCACCAGCTGAGTGTTCATTTGCCCATATACCCCTGTTTGTTAACTCTCAATTGAAGTGTACTTACCTGGGAGGATACCATTTGTCAAGTGTGGGAAGTAGAGGGAGAGTCCTGACTGCAACTCCCAGGAGGCCCTGTGACTGTAATTCCAGCCACCAGCCCAGTGGTCACTTGCCCAAATCCACCTGTTTGTCAACTTTCAATTGAAGTGTACTCACCTGTGTTTGAGCAATATACAGATTATGCTCAACTCTAAGACGTGCCTGTCTACTTTGTTCCATCTTGACCTGCTATCCCAAGATTAAACTATTGAGGACAGAAATGGCACCTTACCAAGTGTGTACACCAAGTATTCCTAAGGCCTCAAGCTGCATCACCAGATTGGTAGTGGCAACAAACACATTGACACAGCACTGAACACATGATGACTGAAGTTACATATACAACACAGTTCTGTGTTTTCCTGTATCTCACTCAACTAGGCCTCCAAATGGTCAACTACTGGGCCTCTCTCCACTGTGATGGCTTCACTGTTGGTAAGATGTAATTTTCATTCCATCATCCAAAGTGCAGCTGATCTGCACATCTCATGAACCGCTTGAGTCAAATAGTTTAGGGAAGCTTCACACGTCATGTCAGATACTCCAATACCATGGTAACATGGCACAGTAAGGTAGCCTACAACTTGAGAATGTCTAACGTCTCTGCTTACTGTAACACAAAACCCTTGGAGGTAGATGTCACACTTTAACCAGCACCAAATGTACTTCCTTCATTACCAGGTTGAGCTGCCACTGGGCACACGAGGCCACTGAACAGACATCCACTACCCCCCTGGATGAAGCCCTCAGTGATGATGACACTCCTGGACTTGTGGATGTGGAGGATGGTCCTTGCCTATCCGGACACACTGGTCAGATGGCAACAGTGAGTCTCACTCTGCGCACACTTTCCCCTCCTAGCTCTGTTGCATCAACATTCCAGGTAATGATGCGCCCCCCAACCGGTGTACCTCGCACAGTTTCTGCCATCCTGTGCCCCCAGTCCTGGATCCTCTGGTGCAACTTAACACTCCTGACACTGACCGTCCTGGACCCAGTTGGAGAGGGCACCCGGTGCCAAGGGCACAGGCTTGTGGGGGTAGGGTGCATGGGAGGGATGCTCTGGGTCTGCCGAGTGAGGCCACTGGGACTGCTGTTGGCCAGGACACCATAAGCCATGCCTTGGGGGTCTATCAGGAGTCCCAAGGCGTGATGGAGCAGGTTTTGAGTGAACTCTGGGAAATGAAGCAGACTCAGAGAGACATGCACAGGGAGGTGTGAAAAAATGAAGTCCCACTATTCTAACATAGCCTCTCTAACAGGGGTGCTGAGGGACATTCATACAGCCCTGAACAGGACTTTTCCAACCCAATCTTCCCCCTCCTTTGTGTAAAGAACATCAGGCTCATGTACATCAGCACCAGTCACAGGAAGGGAGGCCCTGCCAGAGGCACATCCACCCGCAAGCGGGGACGTCCATGAAAGAATCCAGGAGGTGCGGATGGCAAGACACTCACCACTGCCAGCAATAAACCTCTTCCTTAATGTCCTCCTTTGTTTGTCACACATACAAATGTGGATTGATCCTGAACCACATTCCATTTCCAATGGGAGGAATACTCTGGACTTTGAACTTCCAATGGTGTGGCAGCTACTCCAATGATTTTATTCACCATGACTGACCCCTTCACTTTACATTTTTGTTTATTTCTGTCACAAATATTTTCTGCATGTAGTAGCATTGCAATAAATGTACCCATCACAAACTCATTGTCTGCTGTCTTTTGTCCCACATTTAGCCATGTAGATATGTCAGAGCATGTGAACCATATGATGATGAACCAAGGTACTTGTGCAAGCAGTTCATGTGCACAGTGTCCAGCCCAGGATTACAACCATTCCACACAAACACATAAATACAAGGGCCTTGTCAAATAAGAAATTGTATTACATTGTTCAGCGCATACGCTGTCAATATGTCTGAAACAGCAAAGCATACATGATTGAGTCATACTGGGTAAATGTTCAAATTTACAGCTACAGACCTCCAGACCATGGAAGGAAGGGATTTATCAGACATTGTCCTGTAGAATAGGCAAATATTAAAGTGGTTGATTTCATTAGCTGGAGCCATATCGCCTACCACACAAAAGTAATCAAACATCATATAATGCAAGACTCAGACAGATGACAGTACAACAGTTTCTGATCACAAGGTCATTACAAACCTTCTGCATCTTTGGTATGACACAAAAAAATGTCAGATATGTGCCAGAGGCACTTTGTCCTACAATGATGAAACACATCAACAGCTAAATACAGTTCATACAAAAACAGTGTTTAGCCATGGTCAAGTTAAACTAACATGAATTTGGCTGATGACTATATATTTTCTGACCACAGGATGACACACATTGTTGTACCTGTCCCTTTTGGCAGGTCCATCCCCTGACTTTTGCCTCCTTCCTCCTATTTTACTGACCTCTCGCTGTTGGCTCTAGGTCTCTGAGCACTTTATCACTGCTGATCAGTGCTAAAGTGCGGGTGCTCTCCCTTCTAAAGTTGGAATGATTGGCTTATACCTAATTGGCATATTTAATTCACCTGTAAGTCCCTTGTACTGGTGTTTTGCAGCTTGAGTCCAATCCACGTCTGGGCAGAGTGACATTTGGGCTTTGTGCATACTTTTCAGACAGCCTGTACACAGGGAGGGTGGAGGTGTCACAGAGGTGCATCTGCCTTTTGAATAGCCTTCCTGGGCTGAGAGAAGGCAGAGGCGGGGCACACATGCATCTGTAAACTCTGTGCCCTGGCCTCACACAAAATGGTAGTTTACCCCCAACTGATGTTTGAGCCTATCCTGAAGGAGAAAAGGGCCACTCCCAGAACCAGTAGTAACTGGTTGGAACCCCCTCTCCCCTTCTTTGTAACAACATGGCAAAACTGAGTATAAGTACAGGGGAGTTTTCCTCACAATTTGGAGACACTCTGAACTTACTTGTAACTGGACACAGAAGCCCATATTTATACTCTGTTTGCATCAAATTAGCGTCATGTTTTACGCTAATTCGACGCAAACCTAATTCTATATTTATACTTTAGTGCTAGACTTGTCTAGCGCCAACGTTATGGAGTTAGTGTCATTTCTTTACTGTGAAAACCTACTTTGCGTCAACGCCATGCAAGGTAGGCGTTCCCAGGCAAAAAATGACTCAAAGGCCCTAGCACCTTATTTATACTCCAGTGCAAAAATCACGCACGGGAGGAGGAGGGCCTTAAATAATGGCACTAAGCGTGCTTAGCACCATTATGTAATGCCTGGGTCAGGGCAGGCGTTATGGGACCTGTGGGCTCTTTTCCATGGTCAGAGACTATGGAAACAGCCCACAGGTACCCTTCTCTGCCCCCAGGGACACCCCCACCCACCTGCACCCACACCTGAAGGACACCTAAGGATGGGGGGACCCATCCCAGGTAAGTCCAGGAAAGTATTTTTAATTTTTCTTTAAAGTGCATAGGGGGGACTAACTCGGGCCCTCCCTACATGACACTGTGCCCAATGGCCATGCCCATAAGTCCCCTGGGCATGGAAACTGGGCTGGGGGGCATGACTCCTATCTTTACTAAGACAGGAGTCATGTCCATGGGGGTTTTGAGTCAAAATAATGAAGCTAGTCAGGTTAGAGTCATTTTTTTTTTACTCTAACCTGACTAGCACCATTCTTTCCCACACAACCTCCAGTTTTCCCTACGCCTCCCCTACCTGGTTAGTATGAAAAATGTTGACGCTAACCGGGCCTTAGCGCCGGCTAGCGTCATAGCATAAATATGACACCCAGCTGGCGTCCAGGAATGGCGCTAGCCTGCGCTATACTTTTTGACGCAAACCTGCGCTAATGCAGGTTTGTGTCAAAAAGTATAAATATGGGCCAGAATGCTGCTGGAGGCACTCACCAGGAACTGCCTTGGACTGCTGCTGCTGTGCTGATCTGCCTGGTCACTTGGAGGAACTGCTAACTGCCTGCATCCACCTTGTGCTGGCCTGCTGCTGGACCCTACCACCCTGTGCTCCATTCTGCTTTTGTCCCCCAGGGGCAGGGTGCTGTGGCCCCTGACCTCTGCCATCACCTGTTAAAGCGCCTGGAAAGCGCTTCTGCTTATGCCCCCAGCACTTTGAGAGCGCTCTGTTTATTTACCTTGCAGTGCTGGGAGAGCGATTCTCTTTTGATTTCCCCTGCGCTCTGGAAGCGCATATTGGAGTCCTTCGCACTTTGAAAGCACCTTGCCGATACCAAGAAATCACTGCCGCAGCCCGGGTGGGCTGTTTTCCTTAAGCACAAGTGATTTGCGCTGCCCGTTGCCGCCGGGCACGAAGTCGGGATATTTGGAGCGAGTGCGCTCCTAGCAGTGCCCCTGGAGCGAAGTGCGCTCCGAGGAGCAGCCCCAGGGCACTAGAAGGCCCTCACTTAGGGCCAGTCACCACTGCGGCCGGGTGAATCTGTTGTTTTGATCCGGGCAGGGAAGGAATGCCTCATCGGAGGCTCCCCGCCCTCCGGGCCCCTAGCTCTGTTGGTGGACGGGCAGGGGAGAGGGAAGCCTCATCGGAGGCTCCCTCTGACCCATCGGAGCCCTCATTATGTTCACGGAGACCGTGGGTGGGGCGGAAGCCTCACCGGAGGCCCCCACATCGCCAGGTCCCCCCATGTGGCCCCAGGTGTTGTTTTGGCTTTGGCCCCCATCTGGAGGGCCAGTTGTGGCCCGGGATGCCCCCCAAAGATTTCTGTCCCCAGGAATGGCCCGATATAAAAGCAGGAGGGAGTGCGTACCACTCCCCTCCCCCTAAATTACCACAAGTTCTCCGTTTGGCCCAGAGGAGTGCCGGGGGCTCCCTTTTTGATCTTCGTGGCACTGTGGGTGCCTGGCACACAGAAATACTGGTACTCTTTATGGACCATATATGTTTCTAATGTTCCTGGTATGGACATTGTGGATTCATATGTTTTCCTGGTTCACTGATGAGGTGCCATATATGTTTGCTGATGTTCCTTTTATGGACATTCTATGCTGATATGTTTTATTACTTGCCATATGTTTTCATATAGTTCCTGGTATGGCCATTTATTTTATTTCTATGACAAGTGCATTTCCTTAGTAATGTGATTCCTGACTACTGCTTATGTTGCAGAATAATAAGTAACCTGTGAGTTATGTGGGACTACTGCTGGTTTCCGCAGAGTAACTATTGTGTAACGTTCTGACAACTGCTTGAGTAGCAGGGTATTACTGACATGTGTCTGGTCTAATTGTGTTGTGTACAATACAGTTTATTTATATATAACTTGGTGTTGTTTTTCCTTTGTGGTGGTGATAGTGCGTCAAGTGTGTTGTGTGTGTTTTGCAAACGCTTTACACATTGCCTCTGGGATAGGCCTGACTGCTTGTGCCAAGATACCAAGGGCGTGAGCAGGGGTTATCTCGGAGGTGTAACTCCCTTGCCCTGACTAGAATGGGTGGGTGGGTTCTGCCTGGCTTAGGTGCATACCCAAGCCAACCAGAAACCCCCTTTCTAACATTGGTTGTCAACAGTGAGGATAGGACTTGCGCTTGCACAATACCATTGTGACTCATTATTGCACCACAAAAATTGCGTTCAGACCATCACATGCTTTGTTTCTCCTAACTTTCTCTCATTGGTAATTTTTTCTGTTTTCAACTCTCACGCTTGGGTATTTGGGTTGTCACACTTGTGTTTACTGTACCTTTTCAGAATGGGGTCAACCTTTAATTTAGAGGACCTGCCATTTTACACACAGGAGGAATTAGAGGGATTCTGTATAGAGAGAGGACTGCCAGTGAGCAGAGACCTCAGGAGAGCTCTGATTTTTTTTGAAGGTTTGTGACATATGCCCAGGGGAAGAGTGTTCTTAGGGGCTACCCAGAAGATCCTGAGTGTAATGAGAATTCCCAATGGGGGAGCTCCCAGGCCTCATCACTAGAGAGCATTGGAGAGACTGATCAGGAGGGTGAGAATGACCGGGCAGGGAAGCCAGTTTACAGGGAAGGCCCCAGTGATAGGGAGTCCCTTGCTGGGTCCAGTGTAAGAGGCAGGGCTACCTCTCATTCCTTGACACCTGATGAGCTTAGAGATAGTCGGGAAACAAGGAACCTGAATTTACAGTTAGCGCGCCTAGCTGTGGAGAGAGAAGGTCTGAGTTGGAATGACCTTAGTGCAGGAGAGGATGGAAGAGGCAGAGAGGGCCTTTGCCAGAGAGAGACTTACTGTTGAGCGCAGTCTGAAGGTTCTGGACTCACCAGCACTGCAGGTGGAGTCCAGTGGTGGCAGTAATGTAGAGTGCTGTAGCAAAGATATTTCTCACATACCCACAGATCTGGTACCTAGGTTCCAAGAGGGGGGTTGACATATGTCAGTGGTTGAAGGAATATGAGAGGGCTCTAGTAGAGCGCAGGATCCTTGAGAAGGATTGGGGGACTGGCCTAGGGAGCTACATTCCTGAGGACGGGAGGGATGCCCTACTGGCTCTGAAAGGGAGTGACAGAGAGGGGTATTCCACTATGAAGAGCACACTGATTGAGAAGTATGTTTTTACCCCTGAGGAATACAGAAAGAGTTCCAGGGGCTGAAAGAAACTGTCCCACCTCTCTTGGGAGGAGTTTGTGGAGGATTGCTACATTGCACTAGATGGATGGGTAAAGGGTAGCACAGTAAACAATTTTGAAGGGCTGTTCAATCTGATTATTAGAGGGCACCTGCTTTTTTGTTGTTTTTCAGGGTTACGCCAACACTTGTCAGTGGCTGGTGATAGTGTTCCGCTATTCCTGGTGTCTGATATTCTCACTCCAGAGTGAAGGAGGCAGAACTCCAGGCGTAGGGTTGAGAGGGGGCTGTGGGCTCCATTGGAGAACCTGGAGGGTCAGTGGTCAGTTCTGATGTCAGAGCCCCCCAGGAATTGGTGAGACCATTTCTGGGTTGTGGGGGATCCAGACTCTGCCAGATGGGCAGAGGTCAGGAGACCTGCACCAGCCAGACTCTTGTGTGGCCCTTGGGGAAGGTGTTTCCCTTGTGGGGGGTAGGAGTGCCCCCAGGAAGTCCTGGTGTGCCAGGCAATGTTTCAACCTCTGGGTTGGATGATCAGGTTCGGGGGTAAACTCTGACTTGATGTGGAGTAGGTGTGCTCCTAAGGAAGTCCTGGTGCGCCAGGCAATGGTTCAGCCGCAGGGTGGTGACTCTGGGTTGGATGGTCAGGTTCAGGGGCTAAGCTCTGACCTGGCAGGGGGTAGGTGTGCTCTCCAGGAAGTGCTGGTTCACCGGGCAATAGTCCAGTCTGAGGGTGTTGACTCTGACCTGGTTAGGGGGGCAGTTAGTGTGCTCACCCCGTGTGTGACTTCTGGAGGCACTTCCCATGGCGGGGAGATGCCACACTCTAGAAGTGGTTCAGTGAGGGGCAAACTCACCCCAGACCGCGTTGCAACCCATGGGTGGTGACCATGGGTTGGGTGGCCAGTCGCCGGGTAGTGATCCTGGACTGGTGGTAGAATACCCCTCCTAGGAGAGGAGGGCGGGATCCTAGAAGGAGGTGTAGCGGGAGGAGAACCTCGCCTCTAGCTCCTGTGGACCCTATGGGTGCACACCCTAGGTTGGTGGATCAGTGGCTGGGTAGGTTCCCTGAACTGATTGGAAGTGGAGTGGAGACAGGTTGCTATGCACCTGGGGCTACCACCCCCCACTCATTGTGCTTTCAGAGACCCGAGGCTCCTAGATGACCTAGGGCCTGGTTCTGGACATTGGCAGCTAGGGAGCCCCCTTGGCTTAGCCTAGGTTGCCTGGGAAACTGGGAAGCATTGACAGAGAGACTCAACTGGGATCAGAGTGGCGTAGAACTGGAGCGTGCCCCTGCAGTTGCAGGCCAGTGTCCATGTTCTATTACCCCAACCAGGGAAGCCCATCAAGGTATTGATTGGTCTCCCCTGGCTTTTGGCCGGTCAGAGGTTGTGTTGGACCTGGCCCTTTTGGAAGGTTCATCCCCTGACCTTGGGTACTTACACCTTACACCAGGTCCAGTTATCCCTTATTAGTGAAATGTAGTAGTGTTCTAGCAGCTTAGGCTGATAAAGGTAGCTATAGCAGAGCAGTTTAGGCTGAATTAGGAGACATGCAAAGCTCCTGCAATATCACTTATAGTTATACAGTACTGATACACAAGTAAAGACAATACTCAGTGTTACCAAAAATAAAGGTAGTTTATTTGGGTGACACCGTACCAAAAATATCTTAGAGGCAATACTCCTTCTGGAGGTAGGTATTATTCACAATATAGACTAGACTCCAAAATAAGGTAAGTAATTAGACATGGGATAGTAAAACAATAGGAAATGCTATAGAATGCAATGGGAGAAAATAGGTCTAGGGGCAACACAAAGCATATACTAAGAAAGTGGAATGCAAATCACAGATTCCCCCCTAGACAAGTGTAGTGTGTGCAGAATTGCTGGGAAAGTAAGAATACAGTAAAGGTAAGTAAATTACCCCACCCCAGAACCCAGAAAAGCAGGAGTAATGTACTGCAAGTTTCCTTAGGACACACTACAAGTCGTGATTAGAGTTATTGCAAGAACCAAGCAAGACTGCAAACAACAATTGGTGGATTCCTTGACCTGAAGACCTGCAAAGGAAGGAGACCAAGTCCAGAAGTCGAAAGAAGTTCCAGGAAGGACAGGAGCCCCTGCCAACCCAGAAGAGGGTGCAAAAGAAGAGTCCCTGGTTGGACAAAGACTGCAGAAATGCACCCAAGGAAAATGTCAGCGGGTTCCTGCATGATGCACTGGATGTCCCACGTCGTGAAGTTGGATGCAGGCGAGTTTTGGTGCTGGATTCCTCCAACAAGCCTTGGTTCCCGCAAAGTCTCATTTGTGTTAACTAGGCACTATCTGGACCCAGGAGGGACCTGGGAGCCTCAACTCTGTGTGAGGAGGAAGAGGGGGCTCTCA
Source organism: Pleurodeles waltl (assembly GCF_031143425.1). Taxonomy (NCBI): domain Eukaryota; kingdom Metazoa; phylum Chordata; class Amphibia; order Caudata; family Salamandridae; genus Pleurodeles; species Pleurodeles waltl. The sequence goes on along the minus strand of NC_090436.1, from coordinate 175,912,996 downwards.
GCATTTCAAAGAGCCCTCAGGACACCAGATAGCACCCACAGGAGTCCCAGGACACGGGGACAACGGAGGTGCAAAATGCAGTTGGTGCAGCACTACAAAGGAAGGTCCCACGCTGCCGGAGAACAACTCAGCGAGTTGAGCATCGCGGGATAGAATGCTGGGGACCTGGGCTAGGATGTGCACGATGAATTTTGCAAATAGTGCACAGAGGCCTCAGGAGGCGAAGAAGATGCGGTGCACAGGGGTACTGTCATTCTGGGAGAAGGCAAGGTCTTACCTCCTCCAAATTGGGACAGCAGGACCTCAGGAGGCGAAGAAGATGCGGTGCACAGGGGTACTGTCATTCTGGGAGAAGGCAAGGTCTTACCTCCTCCAAATTGGGACAGCAGGACCTCAGGACAGTCTGTGTCGATGGGGTCCACCCTCTGTGTTCCAAGGAGCAAACTCATCGCCAGGAGAGGAGTCCAAGAAAACCGGTCGTCGACTTAGAAGGTGCCTACGTGAGCAGGGTAGTGACTCCGTCACCCCACAGGAGATTTCTTTAGTCCTTCTGGTGCAGGATGAAGACACGGAGTCCTCAGAGCGTGCACACCATGGGAACTATTGCAGTTGCTGGCTGGAGCTGAAGTTGCAGAGGAAAAGTATCCCTTCTGGACACTTTGTTGCTGTTACAGTGGTTCCTGGAGCAGGCTGCGGTTGATCTGAGGTCAGAGGATGAAGCAGTAGTTGCAGAGGATTTCTGCTGGAAACTTGCAAGTAGAATCTGAAGAGAACCCACAGGAGAGACCCTAAATAGCCCTGAAAGGGGATTGGCTACCTTATCAGGTATGGACCTATCAGAGGGGTCTCTGACGTCCCCTGCTGGCACTGGCCACTCAGAGGCCTCCAGAGTGCCCCTACACCTTGAAAAGCAAGATGACTAAAGTCTGGGACACACAGGAGGAGCTCTGGGCACCACCCCTAGGGTGGTGATGGACAGGGGATTAGTCACTCCCCTTTCCTTTGTCCAGTTTCGCGCCAGAGCAGGGACAAGGGGTCCCTGAACTGGTGAAGACTGGCTTATGCAAGGAGGGCACCATCTATGCCCTTCAAAGCATTTCCAGAGGCTGGGCGAGGCTACCCCTCCCCAGCCTCTTACACCTATTTCCAAAGGGAGAGGGTGTAACACCCTCCTCCCAAGGGAAATTCTTTGTTCTGCCTTCCTGGGACTGAGCTGCTCAGACCCTAGGAGGGCAGAACTCTGTCTGTGAGGAGGCAACAGCTGTAGCTGCATTGCAAGCCTCAGAGAGCTGGTTTGGCAGTACGGGGGGTCTGTAGTGGAGCCCCCAGGATGCATGGAATTGGCTCCCCAATAAAATATTTGGAATGGGGGACATTTCCATGATCTTAGACACCTTACATGGCCATATTCGGAGTTACCCTTCTGAAGCTACATATAGGTATTGACCTATATGTAGTGCATGCATGTAATGGCGTCCCCGCACTCACAAAGCACCAGGAAATGGCCCTGAACTATGTGGGGGCACCTTTGCTAGTGTAAGGGTGCCCTCACACTCTTTACTTTGCACCTAACCTTCAGCAAGTGAAGGTTAGACATATATGTGACTTATAAGTTACTTAAGTGCAGTGAAAATGGCTGTGAAATAGTGTGTGCACTATTTCATGCAGGCTGCAGTGGCAGTCCTGAGAAAGGGTTTGTCTGTGCTCCTTATGGTTGGCAAAAGAATGCTGCAGCCCATAAGGATCTCCTGGAACCCCAATGCCATGGTTACCTAGGTACCGTATACTAGCGACTTATAAGGGGGGTCCAGTGTGCCAATTGAAATTGGTAAATTAAGTCACTAACCTATAGTGACAAATTTAAAACCAGAGAGAGCATAAGCACTGAGGTTCTGATTAGCAGAGTGTCAGTGACACAGTTAAGCACTATACAGACACACACATTAGGCCATAAACTATGAGCACTGGGGTCCTGACCAGCAGGATCCCATTGAGACAGGCAAAAACATACAGACATACTGGTAACAATAGAGGTAACATGCCAAGAAAGATGGTACTTTCCTACACTGATTAGTGCTAAAGTGCAGGTGCTCTCCCTTCTAAAGTTGATATTATTGGCTTTTACCTAATTGGCATATTTAATTTACCTGTAAGTCCCTTGTACAGTGGTATCTCTATACACATGGTCTGTAAATTAAATGCTACTATTGGGCCTTCAGTGCTGCTGCGCCACCCACTGAAGTAGCCGTTGAAACCTGTCTCAGGCCTGCTAGCGCAGGCTTGTGTGCACAGTTTTCTGCCACAGGGATCTGGCATCTAAATTTACTTGAAAGGCTCAGAACTCACCTTTTACTAAATCTACGTCACCCCTAAGGTAGGCACTAGCTAGCCCTATGGGCAGGGTGCTAAGTATGTAGAAGTCAGGACATGTGCGTATTAGCGTGGCCTGTCCTGGTAGTGACAAACAGCCTATTTTGTTTCTCACTGCTGTCAGTGCTGCCTTCTCATAGGATTTTATTAGAAATGTCCTGTCTTATGTCTAGGGGGTATTGTCTTATTTATGAGGGGTAGCTTAGGTATGTTTGGTATGGTTGTAGTGGTAGTGAGAAATACTGCTTACTCGTGTAAGTGGATTTTTATTGCTATTACAGAAATGGCACTTCTATAAAGTGAGCATTTCTCTGTGCTTATGACTCTAGTGTTTTGCAGCTTGAGTCCAATCCACGTCTGGGCAGAGTGACAGTTGAGCTTTGTGCATACTTTTCAGACAGCCTGTACACAGGGAGGGTGGAGCTGTCACAGAGGTGCATCTGCATTTTGAATAGTCTTCCTGGGCTGGGAGAAGGGAGAGGCGGGGCACTCCTGCATCTGTAAAGGCTGTGCCCTGGCCTCACACAAAAGGGTAGTTTACCCCCAACTGATGTTTGGAGCCTGTGCTGGAGGAGAGAGGGTCCACTCCCAGAACCAGCTGTAACTGGTTGGAACCTCCTCTCCCCTTCTTTGTTACAACATGGCAAAACTGAGTATAAGTACAGAGGAGTTTTCCCCACAATTTGGAGACACTCTGAACTTACTTGTAACTGGACACAGAATGCTGTTGGAGGGACTCACCAGGAACCGCCTTGGACTGCTGCTGCTGTGCTGACCTGTGACCTTCCTGGTCACTTGGAGGAACTGCTAACTGCCTGCATCCACCTTGTGCTGGCATGCTGCTGGTCCCTACTGCCCTATGCTCCATTCTGCTGTTGTCCCCCAGGGGCTGGGTGCTGTGGCTCCTGACCTCTGCCACAGCTCTTAAAGTGCCTGGAAAGTGCTTCTGCTTTTGCTCCCAGGGCTTTGAGAGTGCCCTGTTTATGTACCTTACAGCGATGGGAGAGCGATTCTCTTTTGATTGCCTCAGCCAGGTGGGGCTGTTTTCCTTAAGCGCAAGTGATTCGTGCTGCCCAGTGCCACCGAGGCACAAAGATGAGATATTTGGAGCCAGTGCACTCCTAGCAGTGCCCCTGGGGCGAATCGCGCTCCAAGGAGTGCCCCTGGGGCACCAGAAGTCCCTCACTTAAGGCCATTCACTACTGCGGCCCGGGGAATCTGTTGTTTGGATCCAGGCAGGGAAGGAATGCCTCATCGGAGGCTCCCCGCCCCACCGGGCCCCTAGCTGTGTTGGTGGACGGGCAGGGGGAATGGAAGCCTCATTGGATGGAAGCCTCATTGGAGGCACCCCGCCCCACCGGAGCCCTCATTACGTTCATGGAGACCGCAGGCGGAGCGGAAGCCTCGTCGGAGTCCCCCCGTACCACCAGGTCCTCCTTGTGGCCCCAAGTATTGTTTTGGCTTTGGACCACATCTGGAGGGCCAGTTGTGGGCCAGGAGGGCCCCCAGAGATAGCAGGCCCGATATAAAAGTAGGAGGGGGTGCGTGCCACCCCTCTCCCCCCAAATTACCGCAGGGACCTTGTTTGGTGCAGAGGATCGCCGAAGGCCCCCTTTTTGATCTTCGTGGCACTGTAGGTGCCTGGCACACAGAAATACAGGTACTCTTTATGGACCATATATGTTTCTAATGTTCCTGGTATGGACATTGTGGATTCATATGTTTTTCTGGTCCTATGATAACGTGCCATATTTGTTTGCTGATGTTCCTTTTATGGGCATTCTATGCTGATATGTTTTATTACTTTCCATATGTTTTTATAATGTTCCTGGTATGGGCATTTATGATATTTCTATGCTGAGTGCATTTCCTTAGTAATGTGATTCCTGACTACTGCTTATGTTGCAAAATAATAATTAACCTGTGTGTTATGTGGGAATACTGCTGTTTTCTGCAGAGTAACTATTGTGTAACGTTCTGACAACTGCTTGAGTAGCAGGGTATTACTGGCATGTTGTGTCTAGTCTAATTATGTTGCATACAATACAGTTTATTTTTATATAATTTGGTGTTGTGTTTCCTTTGTGGTGGAGATAGTGTGTCACGTGTGTTGTGTGTGTTGTGCAAACGCTTTACACATTGCCCCTAGGATAAGCCTGACTGCTGGTGCCAAGCTACCAAGGGGGTGAGCAGGGGTTATCTTGGACATGTAACTCCCTTGCCCTGACTAGAGTGGGTGGGTTCTGCCTGGCTTAGGTGCATACCCTAGCCAACCAGAAACCCCATTTCTAACACACATGATGCATCAGGGCCTCCACACGGCAAAGAACAAGTCCAATGAAGTCTTCTGCACTTCCATCCTATCACTGTGCAAGCTGTCTTGGCAAGGTCTATTACACCCAAGTATAGGTATGAAACAATGCATATAACAGAAGTCACATAGCAAGCATCTGGAGAACAAAGTACATTACAATAAATCTAGCACAAACAAAGCAACATCATCAAGATGTGGATGTGTCAAAAGCTACCTCATCAAACACCCTTTGGCTGATTTTGCCTGAGCATCAACTCCCTAACTATTTCAAAGAATTAACTCCACACATTATCACAACTGCAGTACATTGTACAGTCAAAGTCATGACATCTCATGACATACACTCATGAGAAGAAGGTGTTGATGAGATCTTGTCGCAAGTCAGCTCCTTCCCCTTTAACACTATCATCTTCATTTGGCATTTCAGCATTCTCACCCTGTGGCACTGCAGGTTCCTCCTCCTCTGGGATGTAAGGGATATTCCTCCACAGGGTGATGTTATGAAGCATGCAGCATGCTACAGTGATCTGGGTGTGTAGAGGAGCGTTCCACCAGTCCTGTCCAGACAGCGACATCTGGCCTTCAGGAACCCAAAAGCCCCTTCCATTGCCCACTGTGTTCTTCCATGGGCCTGGTTGAAGCAGACTTCCCCCGGCATAGTTAGATTCCTCAGCGGCGTCAATAACCAAGGATGGTTTGGATATGCTTGAGTCTCCTGTTTAGGAATGAGACATTAGTGCAACAATGAGTCACTTACATCATGATTGTAGCACCTACCATTGCTCCCACCAATACAGGACAGATGTGACTTACCAACTAGCGAGTCCCTCTCTGGTAGCAGTTGTGATATCAGCTGGGGTATGGTGCTGTTCCACATTACAAAGGAATCATAGGCTGAACCAAGGAACTGGGCACAAACGTTTGAGATGTAGAGATCTGACAAGCAGACAACTTGTACATTGATAGAATGGAATTTTTTCCTGTTGTGATAGAGTTGTTCACTGGCCTGCGGTGGCAGCAAGGCCACATGTATGCCATCAATGGCTCCCACCACAATTTGGAGGCGAGCAAAACCATAGACGTCAACCTTCACATTGGCTAAATCCTCACGTCGGGAGAAGCAGATATAGCTGTCAATGTGTTTCATCATTGCTGATAGGACATCTCTTAACACAAGACTGAACATAGATTGGGGCGTACCACCAGATATGGCCATTATATATTGGAAGGACTTTGTGGCCAGGAAGTGTAATACTGCCATGAGTTGAACAATGGGTGGTATGCATGTTGGATTAGTCTTTTCAGTCATCAGATCTGACTCCAACTTTCAACATAAATCCACAATTGTTTGCTTATTCAAATGGTATAGTTTGATGATGTGACATTCTTCCATGGTTTGGAGGTCTGGCAATGGACGGTACACTGGAGATTGTCACCTCCTCCCCCTCCCAGGGTACCTATGTGTGAAAATACATAAGATGGAGCATTAGTCACTGTGTCCACACCAACATACATGATATATAGCAACAAAATCATGTGACAAAGCATTTCTTACTGGATATAAATTACACCCAGTACACATCACAGCTATCAACTATGCAAGGGTCAAATGTGATCCCTATGATTGTCAGCAAGTGTCAACAACATGAATTTGGGAAAAACCCAACTATCTGCTCCTCAAATGTCCCTCAAAATTTAACAGTCTTCCAACCATCCAAAATACCATCAGCGGCGGTAGACAGTCCACCCTGGTCATATGCCATTTGTGCCCAGTAACACACTATACTGGTGATTGTGTTTTATAACCTACACAACAAGGCTGCCTTAGAATGTTTGTGATGTTCCGACACATATATTAGTGTTTTGATGCAGTTATTAGGGCCCAGTACTGTATTTCCAACCATGAAAATTGAGTATACCTGTCTTACTTCACTGGACATAAGCAACCACCCGCGGCTGCCGGCGGAAGTTGACTGCATGATGGGCGGGTCCAACTGTGGCAGACATAGCCATAGGCTAATATTGTTGCTTGTGATGGTCGGGAGCCAATGGATGCGGCCCTCGGCGGTGATGACCGTGTTCGTGGCATACATGTATGCCACATTTTGCAAATTCATTCACTTGACTCCTGACACTGCTGCCATCAATACCTCCACCACTTCAGCTGCTGTGTGCCACCTCTGGGAGCAATAATGCCAGGCCAAGCAGGTGAAAGGGCCCCTGCCTTCTCTCCTGAGGAGCTGGAGAGGCTCATTGATGAGGACCTTCCCCTAAATGGTCAGCTCTATGGCTCACCAGAGGAGCAGGAAAGAACCTCATAGGCATATTTGACTCTGTTCAACACCATCCTTTCCTTCCTCATAGGCTACAATGTGCTTCTGTGTGCCAGTTAGAGTTTTTGGGTGCCTGTTGTCACACTTTGTGTGCCAACCATGGAATGTACATTGTGCAGGTAGTGTAGGCGAGTACCTATGTATTTCAGATTAACATTGTGTTGTGTGATGAGACCTACATCCTCCTTGCGTTGCTTTCATATATCTATGCATGAGACTTCAAAGCCATACAATGACATATCTGTGGACATATCTGTGGAAATGTCAATTGTATACTGTTTGAGTCATTTGAGGATCTTGTTAGCAATGTGTACAGTGCCACAGAACACTCAGCTCACATCTGGCCTTGGCAAACTGTTGTAAGAGAACCGTATGAAAATCACTGTGCCCTTCATAGTGCCACACAAGCCTCAACCCACATGGAGGCTAGGCACATGATGTAGTGTCGTGCATTGAAGTGATGGAAATGTGAGTGTCATGTAGGTTCTGTATGCTCAGCCTGCAGAGACCAGGACCTGTCATATGTATCTCCCAGTATGGTATATAGGCCAGGCTGGTGTAGTTACTGTGGCTATGCTACTGTGGCACCAGGCCCACTCCCTGTTGACTTGCAGATCCTGGCATGTGGCCACAATGAGTCTACAGTGGTAAGACTTGGCCTGAAGGCCTTTGTCCATTGACTACATTAGGGATGGGAACTGAGGTTACTCTATGACCTAGTACATGTGTTCATTTTATCTCATTGTCAATGCTTGTCATTGACTTATGAGAGGTCCCTTACTCCCACCATTCTGCTGCCACCTTTAAATAAGTTATATTTGTCCAATACATGCATATTACACCAGTGCCAAACCAACAGTGCAGACAGTTGTTTGAGTCCGGGGAGGGCATGACATGTGGCTCATTAGCTTGGCTACATGCAACCAATCAGACCAAACTGACCTAAGTATGTTGGATGCTATCTCTTGTCACATTTGGTTAAAAGTGTCCTCTGTGCTACAAGTACATATCACACAAACCCACCCTGAAGTGGTATGAGTTCATATTTGGCAGTCCACATGTCCACATATGCATGGGGAAGAGACTTTTCGTGCCACCCATGGCAGGCCTTACATTGTCACTTAAGTGTTAGGGTAAGATCTGGACTATGGTTGTTGCCTGGAGGGACTGGATGCATTGAGTCAATTCTGCTGGATCTACACGTGTCTCTCCAGTCTGGCCCAAGGGTTTACCCTTCAGAAGGCCTCAATGGTGTGTTGTGTGTCATTGTGTCTCACATCAGAGTGCACGTTGCTTGAGCCTGGGCTAACTGATGTCAGTTAGCTTTCTTAGTCAATGTAGGCCATGAGCAGGGTAGTGTAATAGTTTGCAGATGATTCCATAAGTGTGTAGTCATGTCCCTGTAGTTAGCATGTGTGCTTTACACTTGTGTTCACAATTAAAACATTTTTGTGGCTGGTGTTTCTGAAATGTGTGTGTCACAACCATTTGTGCAAAAATGGATTTGTAACCTTTTGGTTTGTCTCTTCCATCCATACAGGTCAACCCCCATCAGAAGAAGGGGATTTCTAGAGTCATCGCCTGGAATGTGCTGGGGTTCCTTAGCCAGCAGAAAGCCCATTGTCGGAAAAGGTGGGAGGACCTGAGATGCTGGACCTGGAAAATCGCAGATGTCCAACTAGGCCTGTCCTCCCAACATGGCCGGGGCACACGTCAGAGCTTGATCCCCCTAATGGCCTGCATTCTGGCAGTGGCCTACCCGAAGTTTGATGTGCTTTTGAGGGGAGCACCGCAGCTACAAGGGAGTGAGTCCAGGGCATATTCCTGCCTGATACATTGCCAAGTTGATGTGTTATGTTCTGCCACCCCCCCTAAAGACTGTGTATGGGCCATGTGTGACACACAAGATAAGTAATTGTTTGTATAGGTAGGGAAGTTGGTGCATGCTGATTTGCCTTGCATATTATCTCAGTGACCTAGGACACAACCAAGTACAGTCCACAAACAATTAACTCTCCAGGGCCAACACATTGCTGAGTACAGTGATCAATCAGGTCATTTTGTTTGTTAATGTGGGTGTAATTTGTACACAGCAGTCCACTACTCTTCAGAGTGGCAGCCCAAACAGAGGTGTTATCCCTGAGGCTATCTGATTCATTGTGGTGTGGATTTTGTAGACAAGTCTCCCCGACATTTTGCCCAACTTGTCTCCAGTGTACATTTCCGTGCAAGATGTGTTATCTATCTGAGCAACATTAGTACAACCTCCATGAGTCCAGTTAGACAAAGTACATATAGTGAAGTGACCATTGTTGATTTGTTTCCAGTGTGACATGGGTGTTTCTGTGTACCTTCTTCCAGCTACTGTACTTCTGTCAGCTACATGGCTGAATTATTTGGCCATCATTTCCTCATGATGTGTCACTGGGTATATGAAGACTAGCTGGATGCATGACCTTGTGTGGGATTTGTGTAAATGAACTTGGCATTGCCCTACTATTGTATGGCAACAGGTAACTGAGGGATGCTACATGAAGCAAAACATTGAAGGTGATAAGGTTTCCTACTTGTTCAATGGGTACTGTGATTGCACAATGTAACCCATGTAACTGGAGTTGTCTGTGATTCTGAATTTCCTGGAGGCAACTGTTGACACTTCAAATAGCATGCATGCATATGGTGTTGAAAATGTTGACGCCCCTTTGCTGGAGCTTGTGGCTGGGGGCCACTGTACGTAATCACAGCTGTTGTTCAAGTGTGATCAGGAACATGTACTGACCCTAATTGTCTTTGCAACTTCACCATTATCCTAGGCAATCAGAGGAGACAGGGTGGAACCAAGTGGCGAAGCAACTGGCTATGGTACCTCCAGTCATGAGACAACAGAGGGACCCAGTGGCCCGGAGGGTGAGGGGAGTGCCATGGAGGGCACAGGATCAATGTCATCATCATCTTCAGAATGTTCCTCCAGTGGCCACTCTCTAGGGGTGACGGACCCACCAGGGCCAGCTCCTGTTCTATCCTTGTCCACCACCCCAAGTTCCATCTCCACCCTCCCTGCTGTTCCCCACCCAGTTGGCTAGGCCTGCACATCCAAGAGCGTGGGCGTCTCCTTCGCCGCAGGCACCTCACCCCCGTTACCCCTGCTGCCCCGAGTGAGGAGGATATTGACCTACTGAGGACTATCTCTGTGGGTCAGACTGCCATTCTGAATGCCATCCAGGTGCAGGGCAGCCAGCTACAGAAGATGGTTGCGTACCTGGAAGGCATTCATTTGACCATGTCTGGCATACAGGGATCTTTTCAGACTCTGGCCTTCTTATTAATGGTAGCCATCCACCCCCCCACAATCTTCCCACCTACCTAC